>NW_008246058.1:9059507-9146608 GCF_000691975.1 Corvus brachyrhynchos
GGGGGGGAGAAGAGTTCTGAAAGTGTGGTATGATTTTTTTTTTTCTTCTTTTAGGTCTGTTAATAAACTTCTTTATATTCTTTCAAGTTTTGTGCCTGCTTTGCATTTCTCCTAATTCTTATCTCACAGAAGGTAAACAGTAATGAGTATTTTGGACCAAACCACTACACTAAATTGGTGTTTCCACCCGGTTACAAACCAAACCCGCTACAAGGCTCTGTTACTTGTTCGTGCACAGAGCAAGACATATGTCATGCATTCACAAAAAAAGATGATAATCTGCTATTGAAAAACAATCTCTTTTTTAAAAGAGATATAAAGCAGAAATTGCTCTTTAAGCCCATGTTAAATAATTTTAACTGATGTAATTATAGTCTATGCATGTCTTTCAAGTTTTAGTGGTTCTGCACTACCAAACATTAGCATTTGACTGTGGAGGATGACATTTAAAATTAACTTTTTATTCTCTTAATTGGCTTCATTTTTCTTTTGGTAAGATGAATTCCCATCACTTAATTACTTCAAGTGCACCAGCTGCAAAACACTTGACTTTACCAGGGGCCCCAAAAAAGTAATCCAGACAGATATGCTATTTAGGAAAGAAAGAAAAACCTCTTTACATATAATTTTGGTAATTTTTTTTCAATAGAAAATAACTCAAAAAGGAAAAACATTTTACTTAAAGCACTACAATACAACTAAGTTCCCAAATTCAGTATACACAGAATATTGCTTTGATCTAATGAAATTCGGCTTTTAGAATTTAAATAATAACTTATTGCTCATAAACTAGAGAAAAGTTACATAAATCCACTCCTCATCTATTCCCAAATGCTTGGTTACAGACTGGAAAACAAATCAACCAACCTACATTCAACTTTATTTTCACGAGCTACACAGTTCCAATTGTGTAAATTGTTTCCTAAAGCTGTCTTCTTTGGCTACTGTTTGCTAGTTTTAAACAAAATGTCTTTACAATTCTTCTCTTTAATGTTGCTCTGACAAGTTCTTTTATGAAAACTGTGCCTGTCTGAATTTGGCAAAGTACCCAAAAAGGGAACAAAAAGCTGCAGCCAAGATCATGGGAAACAAGTGGTCTGTGCAAAAAATGACATAGTATTTTCAATCAGTAGAAACTGGTAAATTAATTGTTAGAAATGTAAGGTTATTAAAAATTCATATTTAACTTAAAACACAATAATGTTTTTCTTTTTATAGTTTTCATGCTAGATAGGAAATTTTAACCATCTGACAGGAACAACATTTACCAGACTGCGTAATTAACCATAATTAAATTACCAGATGGATCAATATCTTACAGCTCTGCTTGCAGAATGGGTGCTTGGACTACAGACCAACTGCAGTGACAGTATACTCTCCACATATCCTGATATCCTGGTATCTCGATGTAGTGGTTTGGTTCAAAATATCCAGTACTTAGTTATTTTCCTTCTGTGAGATAAGAATTTGGAGAAAGCAAAGCAGGCACAAAACTTAAAAGAATATAAAGAAGTTTATTAACAGACCTAAAAGAAAGAAAAAAAGTCAGACTAAACCTTCAGAACACTTCTCCCCGCCTTTGTCCCTTCTCCCACTGACAACGTAAAAAAACAACCCTTGAGATTTTCCCAGTCAGTTTGCCATCACTATAATAATCTTTTTCAGTTCACTTAGGAAGAGAAGTCTCTCTTGCTCATGCTGTGGAGACATCTCCACAAGAAACAGTTCTCTCATGGCTTCAATGTCACAGCGAGACAGCTGCCCAGGTTGGTTCTCTGCTCGCATGTGAGAGTCCCTTCCCTCGACTCACAGCTTTCCCCACAACTGTTTTCAAGGGTTCAATCTTTAGCTAATGGGGTACCATTTTAAGGATGAGCTGTTCAGAAGCAAAAGGTTCTCTTCATCTACCTCTGGGATCATCTTCATCTCTAGGAACAGAGGTCTTCTTCTTCCCTGGGAGCAAGGGTCTTCATTGCTTTCATCTCTCTCTGTTCAACCTTCTCACCAGATCACAGCTACTTCAACATTTGCTTATTTCAGCACAGGTATTTTACTCACAATTGCAATTTGAACACTCCACCCCCCCATGCTTTCATGAAATTACAACAGGTACTCTGATATATCATAGTCCATCACCATAGCTTTACAACAGAATTTCAGCTTCTAAGCTTGAAGCATCTCCTCTTTCTCCTCCCTCAGGGTTTCAGCTTTTCCTTCTTCACTGACTTTGGTGTCTTTATGGTGTTTTCTTCACGTGGCTTCACCTTTCCTTTTCCTTTGACTTGGGAGAGGATTGATGTCTGCAGGCTTCATCTGTTCTGGAGGAAACTTACAACACTAAAAGGGTTAATCTCACCTGGGCCTTGCAGCTGGATTTTGCATATCGCTGTTGGTCACATGATCTTTGCTGGGCAGCGGCCTCAGATGAATTTCGGCCGCACTAGGCGAGGGCTGGCCCGGCCTGTGGGGGCCGGCCTGACCTGTGGGGCCTGCCCACATGGAGCAGGGCCGTGGATGGAACAGGGCCACATGGCTCTGGGGTGGCTGTCCCCTGGCTGGCCTGGCTAGCTCAGTTGGTAGAGTATGAGACTGTCAATCTCAGGGTCGTGGGTTTGAGCCTCACATAGGGCACCACTAATTATTTGAGCTGGTTTGGACAAATTGGGAGGAAAATGTCCTCCAAGAGAAGTGGGGTTACAAGCACCCCTCCCCCACCAGGTTTGGGAGAAAGGAAATTTTCCTCGGAGGAAAGTGAAAGACATAAAAACACTAGTGGAGGAAGCACCCTGCTTGGTTTTCAGCCAGCTTTTGGCTCCTTTTCTCAACGGAGAGTTGAACTTTGTTTTCCTGGGACTTTGGTTTTTCCCTTCTCGTCTGGACTGTTTCAGCATCAGAACACACCAGACCCTACTTAGCTAAAAAATGAAACTATGCTAAACCATGACACTTGATCATTACTACTGAGATGTGCAATTATACTTCTTCTTTCTACCAAATGCAAATTTCAAGTATATAATTTCACAGCTTTCAGACAAATTATACTAAATCTAGAGATGGCAAGTGGGGAAAGCATCTTTGAGAATAAGACAATTTGTGTAGTCTGTTGGACAGTCAAGAGTTACATTTTGCTTCCAAACTGGTATGGTAGATGTGCAAAAAAAATACCACACCTCAAAAAACATTGTCTGCATGGCACAAGGTGACAGAGGACTACTAGCAGTATCTTATTTCACATGAACCATGCAAACATCCACGACATGATTATCTGACCTATGTTTAGTACAAAGAGTCAAGCTGGGTAATGATGTTATGCCTACTTATATTGGTACAAATGCTATAATAAATTATATCCTGACAGTGAAAGTGAAAGTGTGCATACTTTTGGTAAATCATCCTGAAGAAAGTATTAAGTGGTATTTTACAACTCTTACTCTAAATGGTCTGTTTTTCCTCTGGGTGCAGTATGTCGATGCTGAGTTGGTGATTACTGTAGTGTATTAAGCTGGTAGTAGCCTATTTGTTTATAAAGCACTTTGTGATCCACTAGCATAAAAAACAAAATACTATCAGATGTCTAGATGTTTCTTATGGAATGAAAATAAGGGTGTGAATTACATACTGTGCAATTCCTCACAATTTCAGTGAATAAAGCCAGTTTATGAGAAAGCTTTAGGACAAAAATCCTTCTGAGACAGCAGTAGATGGCTATATAGGGCGCAAGAAAATAAACACAATGCTACTGTGTGTAATGGAAGATTTTCTCTTGAGTGAAATATATTCAGGAAAAAGACCAAAAACAAGCAACCAAGTAACCAAAAAAACTCAACAGGTTTTCTTTTGGAAAAAAAAATTTACTTGAAAAGAGAACTTGAGAGTAAATGAAAATTTGAATTTATCCAAAGCAGTCTAACAGAAGTCTGGCAGCTAAAAATCTAAATTATATGGCAGAGGAAACTTAATTTAAGCTATACCTAAACAGGGAAAACAAGGCACTCCCCAAAGTCTCTAAAGTAGCAGAGAATTAACACTATTTAGGAATGACAGCACTCTGGTCTGAATTAAGGAAGAAGCCTCTACTGCAGGCAGTACTTCATGATCCTCTGCTCAATTAGAGACACTTGAGACAGCTGTGAGACTCATAGACACTCATTATTTAGTTTCTCTTGTAGTTAACTGTTGCCAGGAAATTCAGATCTATCCTTGTAAAGTCAGTGAGAGTTACCCTTGGCTATCATTGTAACACGACCAGGAGTATCACAGAGATTCACAGAATCACTGAATAATTTAGGTTGGAAAAGACCTCTGGGATCATTAAATCCAACCTTTGACTGATCACCAGTTTGACAACTAGACCATGGCACTATGTGCCACATTCAGTCATTTCTTGTGCACCTTCAGGGATGGTGACTCCACCGCCTCCCTGGGCTGTTCATTTCACTGTTTAGCAATCCTTTCCATGAAGAAATTCCTCCTGATGTCCAGCCTGAACCTTCCCTGGCACAGATTGAGACCATTTCCTCTTGTCCTGTCAGTGGTTGCCTGGGAGAAGAGACTGACCCCCACCTGGCTACAGCCTCCTTTCAGGCAGTTGTAGAGAGTGATATCCTCCCTGAGCCTCCTTTTCTCCAGGCTAAGCAACCCCAGTTTCCTCGGCTGCTCCTCATAGGACAAGCTTCTTGTTGGGGAGATATACACCTGATCCTGCTGTAATGGGTGAGTAGTGAAGTGGTTTCAGCAAAATTTGAACATTATTAAGGCTGCATTAGCTCTTTGATGTCTTATTTTGTTGTTTTACAGTGGCAAAATAAAATTAGACTGTAGAGTGAATCTTAATCTTTGTAGAAATTTCTGGTATCATTCCTTGCTCTCCTAATATATAGCTAATTCTAAAAAAAACCAGGGACAGCCAAAGTCATGTGAGGTGCTCTCATAGAATCTCAACATTTTCTAAGTAAGAAAGTAATTTACATTACAATAAACAATCCATAGTCATGCAGATTAATAATAACTATAAAATCACAAATCTCCTTATTCTTTTGCTTATTATTTACCTATACAATTTTGTAAATACACAGATAAATTTTTAATACACATATATTTAGTTCTGAGCCACAGCCACTGCTTTTCACAACAACACTAAGAATGCTCAAGGATTATTATGTCTCTAAAAGACTTCTGTTTGCCTATTTTAACTATTTTATTTTTCTCCCACATGCTGAAGTCATCTCCTCTGAATCAAGTGTGTCCTCCTGACCCAAGCTCATGCTTTTCTCATCTTCATGCTTTAAGGAAAATTCTCTGAGAACAGCTGCTCCCACAGTACTTCAGTAACAGGACTCGGAAGCAAACTACTACTTTTGTTCACTCAGTGTATTATGCAGAAAGCCTAAAAATGGGGGGGGAGAAGCAATAATCCTGTCAGTTCTGAAATTGCCTTTACAATATTTTATAGCTATTTTGATACAAATGCTGGAGCATGCAAAATGGAACAGACTTAGGAAGGAAATCTTGTACTTTAAAAAGTAATATTTAAAGACTAGTATCACCAAGCTATTGATAATTTAGAAGACATATGAAGTAGACCTCTCTGCCTTCCAGATTGTCTACCCGTGAAGGGGACATTTAACATGCAGGTCTTGCATTCCCTACAGCATTGTTGAGAATGAGTGAGAAGTGAGTGTCTAAGGAAGATGACATCCCGTATGCATTCTACATACATGCAGCTGACATGAAATGACATGGAATCTGAAGCCTGTTTATATAACTCTCTTGCTTTACTGAGTAATGTTTCAGGCAAAAAGAATGTTGTAAACAGTGTTCAGAGATCTCAAATCATAACGATTTTTATTAGAACTGAAAATCAGAAAAAAAAATAGACAAATAACTATATCTTTTTTTCCCTTCACTGGTATTCTGAAACACTACATCTTATGTTGATAGGACTAGCTATCCTAGTCCTAACATTATTTTGAGGAAAGTTAGCTCTAGCAGCATTTTGACAACAGGTGGTTCTTGGGTTTCTGTTTCACTTTCTTTTTGATGATTTTTTGATCAATTCACCTTTTGTACCTTTTTTGCTGCAGAGGGAAACATAACCAGTGATTTCTCAGGAACATGCAGTTACAGCACTTAACTACTGAATTCCAATCCAGCTCTTTAAGCATTATGTGTCTCTCTCTTTGATGTCTCATAAAGAGAAAAATGTTTGGCCTAGTAACAAATAGATTCATTCTGGTTTTGAACTATCAAGCCACCTGTGAGTTTCAGCTACACAATTCAGTTCAACAAGTCTTTTCCAGGATATCTGGAAAAGGTTTGAATAAAAACAGGGTGCACACAGATGTATGCATTTTATGGTTTCATTCATACCCATCATCAAGATAGAACAGTTAGTTCCAGTCATATTTGACCTCAACTTAGAATCATTTTATCAATTACTTAGATTTTATCTGAGTAATCTCAATCATAAGCCTACAAGAGGTTAACAAATACTTACAATGTTGTTTTAAAATACAAGATTCAATTCATCAAAGACATGCTGTAATGCATGTGGCATTCAACATAAAGGGGAGAATGTTAGGGTAAAGAAAGAGGAGGAAAAGATAAAATTAATCTATTTCTGTGTCGGTGGCTATAAGGACTGTGAAAGATGGCATCAAATCTACCAGAGAGGTGAAAGAGAGATGGCAAGAGATTCTCCAAATAAAGTCAAATGGAAGTAATTTTTAGAAGAGAAAGACAGAACCTGCAGGGTACTCTTGTAGTTGTTCAAAAAACCAGAATGGTTTAAAAAGTTAACATCCTTCAACATACAGATTTCTCCCAGAGAAATGTAGCCTGAGAGACAGGGTGCTCAGAGAGAATCAATGACAGAAAAAGGCTCCACAAAAGGTCTGCTGAATGAAGTATTTAGGTTTGACTCTTGACGTTTTTGGTTTTTTCTTTAACCATCCATGCCACCTATAAACATTTGAAGTTTCACTGAAACATTTGAAGTTTCACCTTCTCCATCAGTTGCTGGAAGTTTAAAGTTTTACTAGAATTTTGCCACCTTCTGAAAAATAGACAACTAATCATCTTCCTGATGACTGTGCATACCGAGTTGGGTAAATCCTCCTCAGCTCCTCACTCCAAAATACTTTTCCTTGATTACACGAAGAAATAGAAGGAAATGAGGAATATGAATTCTCCATATTTTGCCAAATGTTTATCAGTGACTTAATCTTTAAAAAATAAAAGTATAAAGACTTAGATATAGGGAAGTGTCGTGGTTTAGGAATGGTATTCCCCAATCTAGTTCTCCCACCAAGACCTTCCAAACCACATTTCTGCTTGCTCACTCTGTCTCACCCCTCTTCTCCCTTCTCCACCCCCTCTTCCACCCTCTTGTGCCCTGAAGGTGGCTGGAGAATTGCAGGCACAAAAGGCAAAAATCATGGGTTGAGATAAGAACAATTTACTGAAAAGAGCAGTGAGATAAGAAAACAAACAGTAACAGCAACAATATTATTAACAGCAGTATTCAAAAAGAGAGAACAATTTCTCCTTCCCAGAAGTGAGAAAGTCCATCTTCCTCATCCCTGGCAATAATGTAATGTGGTATTGAATAACACAATGGCCACTCTCTCTCCCACTGATCTGGGCCAGAACCAGTACAGGAAACAAATTTTAAATTCCTAGTTTAGGGAAAACTCTACATATTAAAGCAATGAGCTCTGATTTAGAGCGATGTTGAATTTATTTACAAGTAGTACATAGTTGGATAGTGTTATGAACAGTTTTCCATTATTGTGTCAATTTTGCACAATCACAGATATGATCTTGCAATTTTAGATAATGAAAGGCAACAACATTGCATGTCTAGAGAAAAGGACAAGATTGGCACTTGATGGATATTAGACATTGACAAAATGAAAAATTTATCAAAATTTTAAAAAGTGCTCTGCTTGGCTAATTTTCCTGGTCCAAAGAATTGCTTTTTAATATGCAAAATAAAAACCTGTAATTTTCAATTCATTTTCTTTATCAGGAGGATGGTATATCCTGGAACTGGTTTGTTAGTGATAAAACTGCACTGACTACCTTTATCTCAGGTAAAGAGGAGTATATAGGACTGTCAGAGAGCTGATACACCATTTTCACTACTGAAGATACCCCTCAGTACCATTCTTCACTTCCGCTTAACATTTTGAAATACTGAGGTCTTATAATCTACATAGTAAGGTGTTTGAATTATTGTTGCTAGGCAGTTCATAAAGAGACATCCAGAATTTTCTGCCATAATCTAATCTAATCTAATCTAATCTGTTAATTATACCTTCCTTGAAAACGAGGACTAAAAAAAACCAAAACCAAACCAAAACAAGAAAATAGCAATAACAACCAAAAATCACCACTCAGATCCCCAAATACAAATACAAAAAGAAAACCATTCTTTTCATTTTCTTTAATTAAAACAAACTGCATTATATAATAAATGGATTACCTATAGTACTAATACAGTGAAATGTCACCATCTTCATGAGACTGAAAAAGAGTAAGCAATGATATGAGTCAAGAGCAAAAAGCACTACTACCACCACTACATTCTCTTCAGCATCTTCGTGTAATTCTTCCCACTTCTTCAGATATGAAGTATAAACAAAATTTTTTCTTCCCAACTAGTAAACTTAGCTTACTGCTTACCAATTCAGAAGCCAAAGGTCTTTACAGAGAAGCCCACTGGAAACATGGAAAACTATAAGCAGTAATAGTACTTGCTAGCAAAAAGGACTGCATATCAATTCCAAAAGGAGGAAAAGCAATGTGCCTTCTCTCTGATGTTCCAACATGAAATAGCAAGGTGGGTATTAAGAAAACAGAATACATTCCTTCCTTTCTTTTCTTCTTCTTTTTATTATTATTATGAATTATTATTATTATTATCATTATTAATTTTCTGGTCCCATTCTAAAGAATCTTATGTTAGCAGTAGGAACAGTACTCTACAAACATAACAATTTATTTTATATCCTTCCTTAATTCTTACAGAAATTAATTTAATTAATTGCACTAGGCAATCTAATTTTGTCTAATATTTTACAAACTTGGAATATAACATACTGTAGTGGGATGTACTTTTAATCAACTGGAATATCTGCATCTAAATCATTGCACTGACAATTTCTACTATCCAGCACACGAGTTAATTCAGTTTTAATGGTTTACAAAAAATTTGTTCAGCATTTTTTTGCATCAAAATGCATCTAGATAGAGAAAATACTGACATTTAATATTCCAGTCTAAAACTTGTAAATTCAAATTATTTTAATGTAACAGAAGAACTTGTAATGAAATGCATTCAAAAATAACATATTTTTGTGTCTGGGCAATAACCTAAAATTAAGAAAATAATTAATACCATAATAAGCTAACATGAAGAATAGGCATTTGCCAGAGGATAAATTAGCCTTTAAGTGGGGGACCATTTCTGAGGCACATGTCATGAAACATAGATGCAGAAAGACAGCTCATCAAAAGTGAAGGGAGTGAAACAGAAAGACAAGAGTCTATACTATTGTTTGACCATAAGTTATTTATAAAACTTATTATATAATAAAGCTGAAAGACTAATCAGGGCTGCATGATGTACCACTCTTATCTGTGTAAAGTTAAGGTCATCTTTAATTTTTTCTCTGTTGTTTCTCATATCACCAGCACCTTACAAAATCAGTAATTTCTTTCAAATGAATTTACGCTCTTCAAGGTAACAAAACTATTTTTCAAAAAAAAAATTTCAAAGCTCTTTCTTTAAAGACATCTATGTGCTATTGATTTGAAATTATGAAGTAACTATATTACTTTTTCTATTAGCTCCTACTTTTTCCATAAACTCTCAGCAGTGGCCTTTTCAGATCACATTTTACATTCTATTTATGCATCTTACATGGCTAAGATTCAGTCATGACAAAAAGGATAGTACTCCAGTCAACAAAGAAAAATATATTTAGGCTGCTTGAAGACATGAAACAATTTTTTAAGCCTAATAAGGTATTTTGCCTCTAACTCATGTGTTGTTTTTCTGTCCCTCATTCACACCACCCCCCCTCCTCCCCCTCCTTGAAGGAAACAGAAATATCAAAAAACCAAAGAGTCAGTTCACAGCTATTTTGGGAGATAAGATGAAAAAAATTAATACCATTATGTTAAAAAATTGAACTGAAATTCAGAACGTATGAGTGTAATCCTTGCTTTAGTAAGCCATCCATAAACTTCCAGCATGACAAGGCACTTTTCTATGCTCCAATTCCAGCCATCTTCCTTTACCAATTTTAGGTCACTCAGGAAAGACTGCCTTGTAAAGCAGACAAAATGGAACTTTCCAAAGCACCATTGTGAAAACCAGTACAAATTCTTCTACTTGTGAAATACAAAACCAACAAGTGAATGACAGGGGATGTTTGAGTACCAAGAACGAGATGGAGGGAAGAGAAACAGAAATTGAACATCACCTAACTTTACAATAGTCTTGTCCCAATTAGTGTAAATCAATACATGACTCATTCCTAATTTAATTCTTTTAGACTGACACAGCTTCAACCTGACCAACTTTATAATGATTTATAGGAAAAGAAATAAGTCTTACAGGTGGAGGAGAAAACTCATGTATGTATCCTACTTTGACACTGTAACCCTCAAAAACATGTTATGTGCAGATAGGGAAATATGACTTTCATGAGACACCAAAAATTTCCTACTAGTCTCTTTAAAGTTTCAAGGGCATAACTAATTTACTCCATTTTGTGTGGTTAGTCCAGTTAAAATGATACTAACATTCATAGTCTAACTTATGTAAACAACTCAGAGCAAATCTTATTATCAATACACTTAAAATTTGTTGTATATAAATTTTCTAGTGCTCCCGTTTGTCTGCTGTTAATCCCTACGCTGTTCCCCTGTTCATCTCCAGCAGAACGGTAATGTTAATCATGGCATTTATTTTGCTTTGCCAGGAAGAAATATGCTATTGATTCTGTGGCTTTCTTCTGTATTGTGGTTCCACTTCAGACTATTTTACTATCTTTTATACATTTATATAGGTATTGCATTTAAAAATAACTAAAATGGTTCTATATTTTAGATAGTTACTCTTTTTTCTTTTAGCTACTGTAAACTCAGTTCTGTCCAGCTCCCAAGTCTGCACCACAATAGCTCACTACTGTTGATTTTTTCATAGCTTCAATCTTAAGTGTACATTTTTTTATCATCTCATTTTTATACTTCTCTGCACCATGGAGGTCTCTGTTTCACTTTTACTATCAAGGGTTCGTATTTCATTCTCTACAGAACAATTACTCTTTATTACTTCATGAAAAAATTATGGTTATACCATAAAAAGATAAGCAAAAGCAATTAAAAAAAAAAAAAAAGAGTCAAAAGATGCTGCTGCAGGCAAAGAAACTAAAAAAAAAGAAAAAATTCAGTGCAAAAATCAGTGCCCTGTTCCTAGCAATGGCAATGCTGTAAATACTGGTCTGCAGGCTATAAGCCTGAGTACTGTAGTTGGAGTAACATCAGAAAAGAATACCTCTTCCTTCTACTTTTAAAAGAAAGCAGAATCATCACTGTATTTTTCAGAGGATTTGGTCCTGATGTCATGCTTTGACATGAACCTAGAAAACCCTGTAGACTGAAATCTCTCAGGAAAATTAGGTAGAGGAGCAATAGTATCTAAATCCTGACTAGTCTTAATGTAAGCTATATTCTGAGCTATCCAGCTCTGTCAAAATGTGGTGTCAGTTGTCAAAAATCTTCACAAGAGAAGGGAAGTCTATGGGCTCTAAGTTCCCCTCAAGGGCATAAAAATTCTTTAGGGAAGGAGGCGGATTTTTTGAATTGTGGTTGTGAATGCCGTTGAAAATATTGCACAGTCCTCATTGCAGGTCTATATGAACTGAGATTAGAGAAGTATAACAAAGCAATGAAGAAGAGAAGTACAAATGAGCAACACCTAATATAAAAAAATGAAAAACTACAGAGAGCACATTATTTAAAATATTTTGGCCAAAGCCAATTATGATATTTTGATACATAAAAGGACATGTTGTGCCATCTATTTCTCACCTGGGATATCATGTAATCAATAAAATAAAGCAGTATGAAATATATTAAAAGGAACATTTCTTTCCTGATGTTAGCTCTAGAGATACAGGACTAGTGCTATTTGTACGAATGCACTTCAATCAGAAGACTTCTCATCTTACAAATCTTGTCCTATTCTCACTGTAGCCCTACGTTTGACATCACTATTTTGAGAGCAAAGCTGTTGATGCTTAAAACTAAGGAAATTGTGACTGGGCTTAGAAACTGATGAGTTTGGGAAAGATAACAGTCTAAAAGGTATAGAAAATAATCAATTGGGGAAGATTTATCCAAAACCATATGCATAAGGATTTTTGCATTCTGAAATAAGACAAAAAATATATTAGGAATGGTTGAGGAAAAAAGATTAAATATAATATTTGCTACTTAAATAGTATGTCAATAGTATGTCAATAGCAAGCCAAATCAAAGACAAGTGTGTTTCCATACCAATGTTAAATGTCTAAGGGAATAAAGTGTCTAAGGAAGCAAGAAACAAGAAAAACAAACTGAAATATCTTGCCCATGATGAATGTATTAATGAAATAGACGCACCAGAAATTTGTTGACAACCACTGGGACAATAAATGCAAAGATGAATGCCAGAGCCTAGTATGACAAGAAAGAGAACTTCAATTTAAACAGATGAACATCTTCAGAACAGAATTTTAATGAACCAAAATACCAGTCTTAAATGACAATATACTTTTGGGTAACTGTTACAGAGTGTCTGACCAGGATAAAGATACTGATTACCAGATTTTCAGAGAAGAAAGTGAGAACAAGCAATAAAGATTTTCTGGATAGCATCAGCATGCTCCTATCATTAGGCAAATGTCACTCTGGGAAATTAAACAGATAACATTTTAAGAGACTAAAACTATGTTTGTTCTAGGATCAGCTAATCAGGCAGCCCCTCCAGAAAAAAGTTACTACTGATTTGATGCAAAACAATGATACTGTTCAAAATCCTATAGAAGAATACAATTTCATAATTGTGATGGTTCACTTAGATTCAACAGCTCTACAGACGAATAAAGGACAAAAAGAAGCTTGTAAACAAAGCAAAAGTAGGAAGAAATTTTGATAAGCAGTTGTATAAGAGACAGGAAAAAGGAGCTAAGAATGAATGTTCAGTTGTTCATCCAGCATTGACAGTAACCAGATGTCTTCCACTTGGGTTTATGTAATTCAGCATAGATATGAAACCTTAAGACAGTGTCTGTGCATTAAGTTGTGCGAGGACAAAAACAAATTATGAATTTAACAATACATACACCTCTGAGTCACTGGTCAAGGATATAACAGGTGCAATTCAAGGTACATGGAGGAAAAAAAACCCAAACTTTTTGGTACACATGTAAAATGAGTGTGACCTGAGTATAACCACTCAGCAATTCTTGGCTGAATGTTAAATCCATGAAAATATAAACTCAACCTGCAGAACAAGTCAAAAATAGAAAATCAATTGTTAAGAAGCATTGAGAAAGAAAGCAGGGGAGAGAAGAGAAAATATCATTATGCCACTATTTAAATCCATGGCTTACCCTCAACTAACCGCACTGTTCTTCAGGGGTTGATGCTAGGTCTGATACTGTTTGACACCACTGTTGATCTCCATGGTGAGGAAATGCAGACACAGATTTACAGAAAACACCAAACCAGGAAGAGTGGTTAATATTTTAAAGACTGCTATTCAGAGGGATGCCATCAAGCTGGGGAAATAGGATGACATCTGAAGTTCAAAAATGGCAAATGCAGAGCCTAACTAGCACAGGTTAATAAAGCTGGGGCCTGACTGTCTGGGGACCTGCTTTACAGAGAAGGACAGAAGGGGTCTTGAATAAGCTGAGCATGAGCTGCGCATCCTTGCACTTGTAACAGTGAAATGAAGGGGAGAGAGAGATGCAGTGATGTTCCTTTAAAGGTTGTAACTATTCGTATTCAATGTAGGGTGACACAGTTATTAAAGGAATATCGTAGTCCTAATTTTGCATTTCTTTTCTTCACAAGTTAAGTGGAAAGTTAAAATTTATGGACACGCCAATCTACAACTGAAAAAAATATTATGAGAGTGGCTCAAGGGAAAGAGTCAGAATAACTCACTTTTTAGGACTCTAAGCTGCTTTGAAGCAGTAGCAAACAACAGCCATGGATTATTTCACCTCAAGCACTTTTTAAAGAAGTAGGAAAATGAGAGCTGATTTTTCTCCAAGCTTATTAAAAGGGGTGTATAAACTAATATTTTTGTCACAATTGCCTGAAGAATTTCTGTGTGACTAGCAATGATTTTTATAAAGTATAAATTAGAATATCTATTCCATTTACTATGCAGAAGCACAGAGTGAGTGCTCAGCAACATCATCAGGATACTTGAAACTGGAAGATTTACTATGATTTTTTCCTTTTGTGTGTTACTGTTGAAAACTTTCTTAAACATAAACAGTACTTATTGGAAGAATGTATCTGTGTGATTTTGACTGAAATTAAATCCTCATCTCAGGTCTTCTAGAAAATGTTTGGACTAAGAAAGGGGATGTCATCTCTGTTGAAACACACACATGTACAAGAGACAATAATCTACCTGCATTAAGTGTAGAATAATCTATTGCATATCTTAGTAACTGTGAAATCACCTAAATTCAAGACAGACTACAATCTCATCCTGGTAGTTTTAGTGAATAAAGATAAAAAACCCCCTTGTGGTGGTGCATCCTGCATCCTTCTCCCCACCATTTTTCTGTGTATGCTTTATCTATGTACTAGGCTACAGAGTGAACCTTGCCTGTGAATTCTGTTAAATCACACTTTCACAAATTTATTTTAAAACCTGCTTTTTGCCAATACCTTTGACAGTGATTATTTAATTGGCTGCACCACTCATTCACAGCAAGCCATTATATACATTAAAAATATAAGGCGCCTTGGATACATACATAAAGGAAGTATAAAGGAAATAAAAATTATATTGTTTTCATCACCACTATATCACAAACCTAAGGTATTTAGAAAGTGCAGGCAAAAGTTAAGCTCCATGAGTATTTCAGTATCTGAAACATGAAAAAATAAATTGGTGATATGGCCTAAAGTAAGGTGAAAATTGCTTTTCAAGATGCAGACTTTCTGTACAGAACAGTAGGTGGAAGTATATGTGATGCTTATTGAATAATAAGCAATCAGATTATTTGTAAAGCTTTAAAAAAATTTAAAAAAAGTAATATGAACTTTGAGGAAAAACTAGTCAAACCATATACCCTTAGGGGTAAAGTTACCATAAGACTGTAAATAACATAGTTGCATTCAAGATCACTGAACAAGAAATAGAAGTTACAGAGGACATTTCACCAGGATTATTATTCCACTAGATAATGCATAATTATGTGTAGTTAAAAGCATAATACATGTAAGAAATCACTTGATCAAAACTAAATTGAGGTCAAGAAAACTGTCTGACTGTTAAACAAATAATTACTGACATTTTCATTACTTGAGAACAACAGGTCACAAGCAGAAGCTGAAATTAACTAAGATAGAAAAATATTAAACAGAATCTGGCTAACCTGAAGTTGCACTTTATTTGGCTTAGTAAGAGAAAGTGCCTCGTGTCATATTTTTGCTGACAAAACATGACTAAACCGTGATCTGAAAAAAATCATAAAGATGTTCAGGCCTGTAAATATGTCAGTCAAAGAACTTTAAGGATAGTGCTGGACTTTCTTAATAACTTGTGAAAAAAGAATATGAGCTTCTGAGCCAACTAATTTAAAGTCATCATAGGGGAATGGACAGAAATACAAGAAAAAGCTTTTGAGGAAGTAAAGAGAATAATTTCAAAATCTCCATTAATGAAATTTTATAACCCAAAGGAAAGTCTAGTCTTAGAAAGTGACACATTATGGAGTAGTCAGGGAACCACATTAATGCAGAGAGAATGTCTAAAAGCACTTATGAGCTGTTATTTCTTAGCTAATGAATGAGAAAGAATTAGCACTAGACCTTTACAAAACTGACTAGAATCTTTCACAAGCTCTGCCAGGACAAAAAAACCTGTACAGTGTCATGTCCCCTCAACTTTGCTTATGTTTTAAATTTCTGAAAGCATTGATTTAAATGGAGAATGGAAAATTGGTTCATCAGCATGCACATTTAACTGGGTCTGACACAGTTACGATCTCCTGCAATGCTTTTCCAAACCCTATGACAATGCAATTGTCAGACCCATTCCTCCCATACAATCAGTGTCCC
This sequence comes from Corvus brachyrhynchos, assembly GCF_000691975.1. Classification (NCBI taxonomy): domain Eukaryota; kingdom Metazoa; phylum Chordata; class Aves; order Passeriformes; family Corvidae; genus Corvus; species Corvus brachyrhynchos. The sequence continues at coordinate 9,075,873 of NW_008246058.1, forward strand.
CCATAATCAGAAACTAAGTCTGAAAAGGCATATTGCATTTTTCTCATCAGAATAATGTCGCCTTTTCTCTCAGCTCCCAATATACTTTTTCACCCAAAACACTCTGTACTCAAAAAAGACCCTGTCAAACAAAGCAAATTTGAATACCCACCACTTTCAATACAATTGCATTTCCAGAGTTAGGCTGAACTTCAACACATCTCACTTTTAAATTCTTGAAGTCAGAGTGCCTCATGGGACAGCTGCTCTCTGGGATTTGGGAACATCAGGGACTGCCCAAGTCAGCAGGGCAGGGCAGGACTTGGCAGCCTGGGCCATTCCCACCAGCTCAGCTGGAGGCAAGGCAGCTGGGGGCACTGAGGCAGCCCCAGCCCTGGGCATGTCCCTGGGCACAGGATGAAACCAGGCAGGGATGTCAGCCCACATGCAGGGGTCAGGAACAGGCCCTGTGAGGGAAACCAGGGTCAGATATGGTCCCAGACTGGCCAGAAAGGGTGTTTGCAGGAGGGTTAGTTTGGTTATGCTCAGTCAACAGCTGGTCACAGATACAATAGATGTTTCTGAGCAAAAACTTTTCTGCACGCCCAAAAATGGTTTCTCTGGGTGTTCCCAAGAAATCTCTCATCACTGGGAGATCAGAGGTAACATCTGAGCACTCAGCTGCTGGTTCAGTGGGGATCGAGATATTTAACATGATTCTGCTTAAATCTCAAATCTAACAGATGCTTTCAAAATCCAATTAATAAGTCTCCAATTAACAAACAGGACCTGGTTAGTAGCCATGTTGAAGATGGTAACTGAATCACAGAGCAGCAGAAGAGTTTTCACAGTGTGACAACAAAACAGCAGAGATACAAGTCCAAGTACTGGTTGATTGGTGAGAACTCAATCAAAGGCATATAGAATTTTAGTATTTTTGTGAGATAGTGAATATCTTAGTTATAACATCTTCTACGTAACACATGTATATGTAAGATACAGTTTCTGATTGTTTTCAAAGTCAGATTTTAACCTTTTATGGACAGTATGAGTTTAATTTGTGATACTACTTTCTTTTATTAAACTCAGAACAGTGTAATTTCGAATAGTTAAGATGGCAAAAGGAGAAGGATCACTTTAGTCTTTCAAAAATTCTGGAAAATATTTTGCCTTTGTATTGCTACTGATCAGGAAAATCACTCAGATCATAAAGGATTCAAATCCTGAGACCAAGCCAAAATACAGAATGGATTCAGTGTGCCTATAATGCTATTTGACTCTGTGTCTGGAATTGTTGCCCTTAGCAATTGCCCCAAAGGTCCTTCCAGGAAGAAGTGTAAATCATTTTCTCAGTTCAGAGGTGGTCACCTATTGTAGTTATAAAGAAGCAAACAAAAAAAAGATGTGGCAGCCTGGTATACAATGCCATGAAACATACACATTGCACAGGAGTGGATGTCTGCACTCTTAAGAAATTTGAGTTCATCTTTACCTGTATCTAAATTTGCCTTGTTGTCTGAGGTTTCCCTTCACATCCAAAGCAGTACAATCTTGTATCAGAGCTAAACATAGATTGTACCAGCCTTAAATAAGAATGAGAAAAGCTGGCAAGCCTGGTATTGAGGTTGACCTCAAGTCCACTCCTGCACTGTGCTCCTAATTAGGTTCACCCAAAACTTCATTTTAGCAAATAATGTTCCAACCTCTGAACACTTAATACCAGGTGACATTATTCAACAAGAACTTTTTCATTTCTTATTCAGTATTTAGCTAATTCAAAAGCAAGCAGGACATATGCAATGCCAAAGGTCAGGGGAAAATGCTGAAACAGTTTATTTAGTCATGAATATTCATGAAATTACTTTGGAAAAACACAGTGATTGCTTTGTTATAATCTACCTTAGCACTAAACACATCACAAAATATATATCTTTAAGCAGATAAGGATAGAAAAAGTTATTTTTTAGGAATATTCTCAGTTACCCAGGACAACCTTCTCTGAGAACTTTAAACATGAAAATAAAGCATAAGAACTGAGGAGAACTAAAAGGTTTTCCAAATTTTTTTCCAAATTTTTTTTTCCTAATTTTTTTTAAAATTAGATGTCTTCTCTTTATACCACCCCAAGAGAGTTTAAGCATCAAAAATCAGTAATTTAAAGTGCAGTTAGTAACTTTTAATACAGAAGTACATTGAAGTGGCAGAAAGATATAAGCTAAGAGTAAGAATGAAACTGTTTCATCTAACTACTCATAGTACTGTAGCCAAACTCAGCAGAAGCTGCTAAATCAATTTGAGCAGCTAATACATATGGTGCCTTACTTTTCTATAGATACAATAATGACAGCACCCCCCATACACAAGTTCTCTCGACTGCAGGGAAGGCACATTATTAGAGTTACAACCCATACACAAGCATTCATCTGCTTACTAGTGACAACTGAGTTCTGATTATTTTATATATCTGAGCAAAAGACAAAGAACTGCAGGCATTGAATAGCTAACAGAATAATTCATTTTTCAGAAGAACATTGAATGTGACAAATAATAGGTTTCAAATGTACCTAGGATGTATTTTTGCATATTCCCAAAGCTAGAAAATTCCATGTGACAAAATTTGTGGTTAAAAACTCCTTGAGTCTGCCTGCAAGCACTTACATTGTCATCTTTGAGCACAGTAAGAACGACTGAAAAATCAGAAGAGTTGCCCAAGGTTTTCTGAGAAAATTACACACTGGAGAAAATAGACTATGATTGTGCTTTAATATCCCATCAACTCTCAACCAAAGGCCCCAGATGGGAAACAAAAAAATCCCCAATGCATTCAATGACTGTATCCAAACATCTAGAAAGTATCTGATGTCAGAATCTCTCCTTTATTATAACACTGATATTATTTCAAAATGTTTGTACAGTAATCTACACTTGGCAGAAACTCTGCATAATTGTCTTATTGTACTTGCATAGAATTTTAAAATTTGGCATCAAATCAAATTTTGGGAAGCCATTGTTTCTTTTCCACTGAATCTGATGGCTTCCTGATATTCTACTAGACAACAATATAAAATCAAAGCAAAAGTTAGAAAATTAGAGAGGCACTTGTCAAAGGCAATTATAACTTTCGATTCACATTTAACATTATAGATGAATTACCTTAATGAACACCTACAAGACTTGCTGAGTACAGTGAGGACAGATGAACATCTGAAAACTTGAGCTGGAGTCTATGTGAGTGACATATGCTGATTGGTTCCCTTAATCCTAAGCAGACTTCTTGTCGTGTACCTAAATATGGACGTAAGTATCTAATTTTAAGCCTCAGGGTCTGAAGGACAGTTAAATATGTTTCTGCTTGAAAATGACACTTCATATATCAATAATGCTTCACAAAGTTGAGATCAGCAAGAGAAAAAAAAGGACCTGGTCATTTTGAATATATGAATATCTCCAGATTTGCTTTAGGACTAGAGTCCTCACATGAACAATATTTTACAGATGATGAAGTGATGCTTTGCCAACAGACACCAGATGGTAGTTAAATGACAGATGAGGGTCTACATTTGATAGAGTCAACAAACCAGGCTGTAACATATGTAAAACTAGTAATCCGTATTCATGTTTCAGAGACTAAGAGCTCACTGATGATTATAAAAAGTTGGTTCAAAATCATTCAGTTTTCAAGATTTACTTTGCCTCAACATTTTTCTGGTAGAAACTGTGTCTTTCTCACTTACTTTGAAGTGGTAAATGCTAATAGCCTCACATGTGATGAGAGAGAGAACTGAGTGGTCTGATTAGGAAAGGCTTTCTCTTTCTAATGAATGTTATCCTGTCAGTAAATGAAAAGAGGATCATCCTATTGACTCACATAGGAATTCTGTTTGATATTGCAAGAGGTGATTACTGATCAGCATTTTCATGTGGCTGGTAATCAGAATAAGTCACAGAACCACAATACTAGGGCCTGTAGACCTCCAGCACAGTGTTACCCTGATCTGCTGCTTCCTGGGTTGATGGTAAAAGAAGAAACAGAAACAGCATTTTCATTTTTAAAGTATATATTTCTTGGAGGTATTTGTGGAAAGAAAAGAAAATCAGTCTTCATTTTTATTGTCAGGGAACATTTTATCTAATTAGGTTGCTTTTGTAACAGGACATACTATCTAGGAAGATGTGTTTTTATTTCTGCAAGGCGTAAATTCTGATATGTAGTTAGAAGTTCTTCTGCAGAAATTAAGACCCAATAAGGAGCTGAAAAATGTCAAGGAAGGATTTTCCCACAGTGAGAAAGTATTTGGGTTATTTTTTCCTCTTTCTCATCAGTAGGAGATTATAAAAACTGTTTCCTTTCTCAGCATTCTGAATATGATTTTGTGTTTTAACTACTGCTGAAATCTTTATCTGGAAAAAAGCTTTTGAAATTTCTTATTTTTTGGTTACATCCTCCAGCTTTGCTCTGGAGTTTAAAATATCAGCTGAGGCACAAGTCAAAAATCTGTGCATACAGACCAGTTTCTAATATTCCAGAGATTAATATCTCTGTTCCATTTCAACAGAAGATTAAAAAGGCTTTTAAAGATTACCTTGACCAAAGAAAGTATATGAGTAATTAATTGTTTCTGCCAGAACCCTGATAAGTGAACATTGTAATGACTGACAAGATTGAAGAGAATATGAAAATCATATACTGGTTTTGACAGTGGAACCCCCAGGCCTTTTCTGTTCTATTTTCAGATTGATTTAAAGTCCATTGAGTTTTAATTGACTATTTTTTATTGTGTAGTTTAGAAAGAGGAATGTGCAAGATAGTTTTGTGTGTATATGGTTATTGATATTGACTGGATTTTACACATACATGTGAGTATATAAACTCGATGTGGAATATAGCTTTAGATTGCTTTTCATCTTTATATTGATGTTAGACTCTTTTACAGTCTCTTTTAATAAAGTGCTCATGCATGAAGGTATAATTTCTTGCAGTTCTTTCATTTATCCCTGTTAGTACTTCCTACCTGTTCTGAGCCCAAGAAACTTGCTACACTCCTATAGGAAGAACAGAATAATGATCCCAATTAATAATAGAAAAGAAAAAGATAATAAAGAACAGGGTCAGAACATGACATGGTTCTTAATTCTTGAACTGCAAGGTAAGCTCTCTGTACTCCAAGTGAAAGCACTCAAGGAACACAAGCCTGGAGATTTTGTGTTGTTATTTCTGCACTGTGTTAGTAAACTGGAACATAACAAGTTAGGGTCTCAAGAACTGGAAGAGGCTGAGAATTTAGATAAATATTGTATAGCTTTCTTTGTCACTCCCTGGATCGTTTGTTGTCATAGTTGTTATCACACACTGGGGAGTAGGTAGTGCCACCAGCACATGCCAGCAATTTAGGAACAACAGGTGTGTAAGGGAATGGCCCAAATTCTCACCATTGCAAATGTAAAGATGAGTCGTGTACGGCAAGGCCCAAGAGGAGACCTGGTTGATATGAATATCACAGCTGAGGATAAGGATTAGAATGCTTCTTGCAGACATTATAAACACACATCAGCTGAGACTGATGCTAACACTTTTCCTCTTGGCTATATGATACCAAGCTTCTGTGATAGTGTCTTAGGTTACAATGTAAGATGTAACCAAAAGTATGTATTCTATCACCATCTGCATAAGCTGTTAAAGCCAGGTTGGGCAATGTTCTTTGTCTCTTCCATGACACATCCCTGATAACTCCCTGCAGGGGATATCTTCTGCTCATAGGCCATCAAGCCTCACTGCATGACTCATAGAATTACATCATCCCATTGTGAGATGCTCCGCCCAGGGGGAGGAACCAAGCATTCCATCCTGGATATAATCTGAGGTTTGGAACACCACACTTAGCCCTTACCTACTGCATTCCCAGCGGACAAGAGCTACATAACCACCACCGGACATTCAGAGGAAGACCAGACCCTTCTACAGGATCATTGCTTCAACAGAACATCTATCCTTTCAACAGGACTGCAGCCTCCACTTAATTAGACTGCTACCACCACCCTGACCAACAGGGTGTCAGGTTGTATCCTGACTCTGTCAGTTTAAACCAGTGTTTTCTGCCTTTATTTTTATTTTCCTATCAAATTGTAGTTCTGACTTGGAGTCTCCCACTGGTTTGTTTTCAAATCAGTACGTATTTGTATAGATATACACAGAACATTTAAATTCTATGTGTCTGTAAACATACATGTTCCAGATCTAACTTTCAGTATGAGAGAAAATGTGGAATCAGAAAATGAAACAAGCAAGCTGGCTATAGCAAACTCTAGGAGAGTTCTGGGAGGCATGAAGAAAAGGATTTTGGGAAGAAGTCTCTGCTTCACTGTGGTAATGACTAGGAAACCTTGGATCTTTATAGCAGTTTTCAGAGTGAATACCAAAATCATGGGGAAAACCTGCAAGAATATCTTACCATAGCAGTGTGCACAGTACTTCAGCACAGGCTGAAATGCATGCTCAGTATCACCCTGGTCAAGGAAGCTACACATCTATTTGCTTCTGAAACTCTACTTTATAACCTGTAAGTTGCAAGTATGTCTCAGTAAATGATCTCACTCATAATTTGTCTCATCAGGGCAACAAAAATATTTCTGAAATCAGTGGAGCTGGGTGTCCATAAAAATCTATAAAAGTGCCCAACATTTCATAAGCAAGGTAGAAGTATCTAAATATGTATTTCCTTTAACATTTAAAAAAATATGTTCCCGTATTATTAGCATAAGCTTCCTAATCTCTTGATTTTTAAATGCAGAGTTTAGTGGAAAGTCAAAATTATGTTTTCATTTACTTTCAACTTGACATCTAAAAAGCTTTAATGTGACTTTGAAAATCCACATATTTAGAAATGCGCCACTCATTGATATTGGCAGGGATCATGAAAAGTGACAAAAACACATTTAAAGAACCTGAAGGCTGCACAGTCCTTCATTCAGAAATGTGAAAAAGTCTTTGCCTCAGCTCAAAACTGAGTATATATAATCATGCTCTTTATTTACCCCTGTACTCCAGTTGAGCACTCCCTCCACTTCCAGCAGCATTGCCTGAGCAAGGCAGGGTGCTGGGAATACTAGTGCTCTCCATGCTCCCGGTTTATGTGTAATGTTGCACGCCAGGCAGAAGCAGCAGTTCAAAAGAAAGCTAGTGTGCTCCACCAAGAATAGAAAACACCAAGGATAAATCAGCTACCGATAAATATTCAGACAAATTAAATATGTAACTGCATTTTTAGATGGTCACAACCTGGTCAAATATAACTGGATTTTGCATAAGCAAATATACTTTTCCTCTACTAAGCACCATTCCTCTGAAACACAGCCAGACATGCAAGCACCTAATTCAAGCGTGTACCCAAAGAATCCTTCAAGAATCTTTTAGTGTTTCTTTTACATGCCCCAAATTCAGTCTAACTGAACAGCTTTTTCTGAAATTATGAAATTATGAAAATTAAATTTATCCTGAAATGTAGCAGAGCTCCTATCAGCTGAAGAAATGTCTTAAAATGGAAGGTGTCAGCAATTCCTACCTGCTGTCCTTATCATAAATGCAATTAAGTAATGTTGCAGCTCTCAAAATGTGTTTGCAAAGTACAAGGGAGCATGTTGCAAGTACAAACCCTGATAGTCATCTACCAACTACCACTGCTATCAGGTAGCTGCAGCGCGAAACTGCAAATGGATTATTACACTTACAAGATACCACCCAAAGTTTGGTAGGCACAGCATAGATAAAACAGAAATAAAAACATTTCCTGGTTTGACAGCAATTTTTTCAAGATATATCCTGTAATTTTCATGTATTCCAGTTTAAGCAAAGGAGGACATAGGAAGGTATGTATCTGCTAAAATAATTTTATTTGTTCATGGTTGAGATTAGTTCATACCTGATGATCTGAAGGAAAATTGCAGAGGGCAAACTCAGGCTGAACACTACACCTCTCAAATCATGATGTTCTGACTGGGAAATGTGACAAATATGTAGTTTCTGAAAACTGAGGAAGGTAGTCAACTGCTTTTCTTTCATTTTGGACTCATGAGAAAGTGCGTTTGTTTAGCATTTTTCTGAACACAGGTCATGGGGTTTTAAGTTGTTAAAGTGTTTGGGTTTTTTTCCCTTCATATCACTTATTCTAACAAAAACTACAGTCCTTGGGTGCTAAATCATTGCATTTCCTTCCCAGCATATTTTGTAATAATAGATACCATGAATAATTCTTGTAAAGGCTCCCCCCTCTCAAAAAAACTCCCCAACAACCCAAAGACCTCACCCTGCATACAATTTTTAAGGTGCTTCCCATTAGAACAGATATATGATATATTATATAATATTTTATATCATATATAATATGTGTAGGATAAGGGTTTAGTTGACTGCAACCTCTTTTGGAAGTTTAGATTTTTAGTTACCTTTCCAGTTTGATTAAACAGATGGCTCTATTGCTACTGCAAAAATTACATGGGGTTTTTTTTGGTGTGCATTATTTTCTTGGTATTTTTCTTAGAAGCCTCAGTTTCTCACTTACTTGAAGATATCTCCATGAGTTGCTCAGTTATAATGGTTAGTGCTGTAGTGACAGATCACAAGTTTATACCTCAGACTCAAGAGCAGGCATATTTATAGAAGTACAAATCTTACCATGAATTCATTAATACACAATATTTTAAACATTGTTTATTTTTTTAAACATGAAATAAATACTACAAAAAATTTATTAAATTCTAGTTTTGAGGAAAAGAAGCTAAATTTCAGGAGACAAAGAAAGGAAGATACTAATGTATCCCCACAGAAAGAAGATATTTAGGAAAATACAAGTCTTAAAGAATAGTGTTAAAATATGTAATAGTATTCATTCAGAGCTTTATTTAATATATGTCGCTTACATTTTGTTAATTAGGATATTGTGAAATAATTTCTCTTGACATAATCTAACTGTTACAGAGCATTCCCCAGAATATTAGATGAAAATATTGAGTATTTAATTCATTAGCTTAATTAGGTGTTAAAAAAAAATAAATCTGTAGCATACATCTAATGAAATCAATGTATTAATAGACAAGAAACACATGCACATTGGATTCATTACTCTTCTCAATGTCTGAAACACTGACGTATTCCAAATATTTTCTGAATTCAGTCACCAAGAGAAGGTACTTAAAATAACACCTGTAATAATATTAATTATTAACTCAATCACAAGAATTCTTAATTAAAATTTTCTCCAATTCTACTAGATACCTCTTCCAGTTGTATTTGATTTGTTCTGCTGCTAACAAAATATTGCAATTTACTTGGAGCAAACAGGAGACACAAATAATTTCAATAATTCTTAAAGGTTTTTCAGACAGAAATTCTGTACTGAGATTTAAAGAGTCATTTAAAAAAATAATTCTGAAAAATTAATTATTCTGTGAGAAATATACCCAATAATTAAAAATTTTAACCAATAGGCAACTTAAGTATTTATATTATTTCCTTATCAGAAAATAATAACATTCTAGTAGAATTCTGTTTGAAAGATTTCTGTGACAAACACTGGTGTCACAGAATGATTCAGTGCACAGCATAGTCCTCTAATATGCTTCACTGGAGTATGCACCTCCACTTGAATTCCACTTTAAGATTGTATTTTTGTAAGCAAAGTCAAAACACAGAGACAATGATCTATGACTTTTTAGGTTTTTCTAGGAAAACAATGGTCTAAACATCCTTCTTAAAACTTCTTGTGATATTTCTTGCTTTGATCAATTTCTCTTTAACCTTACTCTGACTCCACTGTTTCTTAAAGAGTCTTGCAGAGAATCTTTTTCTAGTAATTCACCAAATTATTCCAAGTAAATAATTTCTAGTAAATTCCAAATCACCTTTTACTCTCTTGCTGCTTCAATGTCTGATTGATTTTATAGACAAGTTTAAGGAATTAACAGAAGTAAGATTATTTTGATGTTCAGTAGAGCTAGAGGGAAAGAAAACAGATCTGCAGAAGTATATGGCTTTGATGTAGGTTGCAGGTGTTCAGATAACACTTTGGAACTCAACACAAGAGACTAATTCAGTATTCAGAAGGCTTCGAGGAAGACCTCGGAGACCAGTTCTTGTAATTATCTTATTCTACATCTGTGAAAATATGGAATGCATAGGTGTGAGTTGGGAACTTCTAAAAATTAAAACTACTTACATGGACATTTTCTAAATAATTGATTGAGGGATCAAAAGCATAGCATATATATAAGCTTCTAAAAGAGATGTCAACTGGATTCAAACAGTAAGTGTCAAAACTAGGAAGTTTCTAGTAGTGAATCATACACTAATAGAATATCCTGAGTTGGAAGTGACTCACAAGGATCATGAATGTCCAACTGATGCCTTTTCCTGCTCTTAAAATCAAGAGTCAAACATGGTTAGAAGGGGAAAAGGGATTTTGCCTTGGTATTTATTTTAAGGATCCTAGGTGCACACATCTAGGTCAAGTGCACCGAAATGCACACTGCAATGCACACCCCCAAAAGATCTGGTATAATATTATAGGTTTTACTAATTAGCATATCTATCAAAAATTCCCCAATGAGAGGTTCGAGTGAGCCCCTGTCCCCAAGGAGCCTTCCCCTGGATGGTTCTATCTTAGTTTACAGAATGTGTTCTGGAGAGGACCTTGGGCTCTGGGGCACACTAACACCTACCTACAAAGCTTCTAAAATGTTTAGTCTCCTAGCTGAACAAACAAGTCCAAGAATGTAGGCAAAAAGCACTAAGAATACAGAAGTTTTTAAAAAGGTATAACAGGGTGTCAGAGACTGAAATATTATATTTTATGACTTAAACATTTTCTTAAAGGACTTTTAAAACTGTATTACAAAAGCTGAAGAGAAGACTACCGCACCCTGAATGGGGCCCTGACAGAGGCCTTACACTGCTCGCTGATGAAGATAAGATAAAGTGACAACTCAGGGCTGGGGACATTCACTAAGCATAGGCTTAACACCTCCAAGATGAGGACCACAGCCCCAGGGCTATCAGCTGCCAGGCTTGAACAGACCCTCGCACCAAGGGGTGGAAGGAGGAGAGGCTTTGGGTATCTGGGAAAAGCCTGTGGTCAGAGGCACAGTGACTGCCCCTCCTCCAACTGTGCAGAGCCCAGCTGCACAGTTCCACCAGGAGGGGGAAGCTTATCCACAGCAGAAGGGGGTGACATGGCCCATCACAGGGGCCCCCCTCAAAGGGGTCCCCAGACCCTGCACCAGAGCAAAAAGCGCCCAAGTTCCACCAGGAGGGGGAAGCTTATCCACAGCAGAAGGGGGTGACATGGCCCATCACAGGGGCCTCCCTCAAAGGGGCCCCCAGACCCTGCACCAGAGCACCAGAGATGATGCAACAGACTGTCAGTGTTGCAAGGGACAGTGTCAAGCTAGCCCCTGCAAGAAAAACACGTGGGCGTTCCCACCTGGCCCGAAGTGTATATTAATCCATGGAATTCTGCACTCTTCGGCGTGTGGTGGTGTGTGGTGGCATGTGATGTGGCGGTGTGTGGTGTGGTGGCGTGACATGGCGTGTGGCAGCATGTAGTGGCATGGCCACGGCGGTGACGGGGAACCCTCACCACCAGCAGACCAGATGGAGGGGAGCAACGAGACATCATTGGGACCCTGGGATGGGTGATATGCTTCCACCTAACCCCTGTCACCTTTCTCTGTCCCCCCACCCCCCACACGCACACTTCTTTTTTCTATTTCTTTCTCTCTCTTCTCTTCCCTTCTCTTTGCCTCTCTACTATTAAATAAAGTACATAAATTTTTTGGCAACAACATCTAACCTCGTTTGGTTTTAATCTTGTTTCTGGGGATATTTTGAGCCTTCTAAGTTCTTTCCAGTTTATGCACAGAGACTTAGCTTGCTTTGCTTTTCTGGGTTTAAACCAGATCGCAACACAGGGGTATAAAAGAAAAGGCAAAAAATCTTCATGGCATTGTTGCTATGACCCAGCCTTCTGTGGGGCTGGGGCAGCGAGATGCCAATCAACCCTGGACCCTTCCGTGGATCGAGTTTCCCTGAGGCACAGACTTGGAGGATGGGTCGAGGGGCGGCTCAGAAGCTTAAGCCGCATTCTCCTGGTGCTGCGCCCCGGTCCAAACTGCCTCCCCCTGTTCGGGAAAATTCTCTCTTACTCGGTTGTTCATGGGTTCTTTGTTATAACTCCCACCTCCCGGTTTCTTCCATTGGTTCTTGTTGAATTGTATCTTCCCCCTGGCTTGTAACTCATTGGTTGTTTTCCTCTTTCCCCGCAGTTTTCAACTCCCCTATAAAACTGAGGGAAAAGCCTCTTGGCGAGATCCCAGATTAAGATCATTGCCGTGTTCTGGTTGTTGAACTTCTGACAATAAACGTGTTGGAAGCCAGACCAGAACGCCCTTCTCTCTTCATCTCCAAGCTAATGTGAGCCTATATCATCAGCTCCTGCCATGTCTCCTCTGCAAAGAAGCCAGCGAGCGCACCCAGCCAGCGCCTTTCCTGATGCCGAGGTCGCTTCTGCGACACACAGAAGTAACACAGCCGGACTCTCTCTGATTGAGGGCACGCCAGAGCTCGTGCAACAAGCACAGAACTGCATTATGGCATCAGAGCTCCTGGCCCTGCACAGCACCATCACCATCCCCAAGAATTACACCATGTGCCTGAGAGTGTTGTCCAAACACTTCTTAAACTCTGTCAAGCTTGGTGCTGTGACCACTTCCCTGGGGAGCTATTCCAGTGCCCAACCCCCCACTGGGGGAAGAACCTTTTCCTAATATCCAACCTAATCCTCCCCTGGCACAGCTTCAGTGAGAATTCGTAGTCCTGAGATATATCACCTTTTCTAGTCCAAAGTCCTGACTACAGATCTAGTCTAGCTTTAGCACTGAAAAATATTAGATGACAGCACTTTTCTGGGGCCTTAAGACTGTTATGTCTTATTTATATATTGATCCAGGAATTGCAGGGTTCTTTTTTTAATCTTTTCAGCTATTCATGGGTTTTTTTCATGGAAGAGGGGGAGGAGTTCTGCCCAGAAATTTATCTTTCCATGGATCTTCAATATTTGATTGTTTTCCATGTACTAGAAGGACTTTTAATATATTTTTCTCCTGTACAGATGAATATAAGCAGGATATTGTTCTTGCAAGATATCACCTCCTCTGAGTGCTATATCAACATTGTCATTTTCCTTTCCTCTGATAAAAGCAGTTAATGCAATGTTGTCTCTCAGGAAACTGCCAAAACTGCTTGTGAATAGAAAAGAAAATAGTTTTGTTGTTTGTAGAACGATCTTGTGCATTAGATGGATGTTCTCTTCTGCCTCTGTTGCCTTGCTTATATATTTTTTTTCCATTTTTTTTTCTTTTTCCTAAACATTAAATTTTTCTGAATGACATTCATTCCTGTTTTACTGCTTTCTTCTTATAAGGATAAAACTAATAATTGCTTCCATATACATTAGGTAATCCACTTCCATTTCAAGGTTTTGAAAGTAACATATAGGCAATTTTCAGGAAAAATTCTTACATGAAGTTTGGGAGACTGGAAATACTATTTCTTTTCTTTCCTCCCACCTTTCTTGCTACTGAAGAAAATCATGTTGAAAAATGCTAGAAAAAAAGTTCTGGAAGGAAAATAAACAAGAAAGCAAAAGGAAAGATAGCACCTAAAATTATCTCCTAGGCTTTAAATGATTGGCAGACAGCGATTAATCAAGAGAGGAGGAATGATCAAAATTAAAACTAGATTTCATTGTATCATTGTCTGTAAAAGGGAATTTAAAAAAAGTGAACAAAAACCCCAATCAAACAAAACAAAACCAGTCATGGTATAACTAGAAACATTTATTAAAAGTGTATATAGCTTTTATAATATCTTCACTTTCAGATTAGAATATCACACACTTGCATAGTGAATAATATGACTGTTCATGCTTCTGCTAACCAATAATATAAGAATATAAGTGATCACATTCCTAATATTCACGTCAACCTTTTTCCTTTAAATCAAGTTCTTGTCTAACGATTTTTTTTACGAACTACTGTGGTTTTGCTACCGGCTACATTTTAGAAACTTTGTTACATCTCTCTTACCTTTACTGAATAGTCGTTCTTCTTAACTAAGTGGTCTTTGTTCTCTTATTACTAAGCATTGTTTGTTTTCCTGCCCCACACAAAACAAAAACACAGTAGAATTCTATGTGAATGCTTTAAAATTTTCTAGCCTATTATGGATAGATTAAATATGAGACAAAACATTATTGTAATTATTAATTCTAATTATATTCAACAAAACCAGCAAAACCCAACAAAATAAACAAGAGAATAAACTCATAAAGAAATAAACAACACAAAAAGTGTTAAATCAAAACAAAAGGGAATTTATCCCAACACTTATATCTCAAATATGAAATTTTTATAACGGCTGCCATGATTCTCATGATTAATCAGGAGAAGAGTTTTCTAAACTCTAAAATACACCTCAGAGAAGCTTATTTTTTTAAGTAGAAAGGCAAGCTCACCACACTGCTTAGGATGAAGATAACTGCTAGAGAATTCCACTCATAAATACTAGGAAATAATATCTCAAATTATTCTTATAATTATTCTAATTATTAAAATTGACCTCTAATTATTATAAGATGCATGTTTTTTGATTTTTTTTAAAAAATTCATCTGTTGGCAACCTGAAGATTTTTTTTGAGCATAATTCGCATTATCCATTGACACAGTAAAGTATTTGAATTTTTTGGAAAATATGTGTATATTGTGCTGTTAAAGAATTATTTGATTCCTGCTCATGAATGTCTGAAGACTCAAGCTTCTGTCTGAAAGATACTTATTTTAAATAAAAATTCCTAGTTAGCAAAAATGACAGTTGCTAGAAATGCCCCATGTACTTGATGGTATTAATTTATATTGTAAAAAGACCATGGTTCCTCTCTCTTGAAAAAGTAACCCAAAACAGTCAAAATAGACACCATTGTTGTCATGATCTTTTAAAAATCCAGAAGAGAGAAATAAACAATGCAAAGGAGATTTTTGCCTTTGAAAGTGTTTGGTCAAGTAAAAAAAGCAGTAAGAAGTTTCTGTCTTCACAGAGTTAGTCATGTAATCTGATGGCTATATAAAAGGGTTTTTAATATCTGATTATTCTAATAATTATTATTGTTGTTAGGACAAGTTATTGAGACATACTAATGAATGCATTAATTTATTAGAAGAGCAAAGACTTTGTAACAGAATTGACACTTCTCTCTTATTCTAGATAGACCAGCTAGTTGACTTGTCTGTTTTTCAGAAATGTTTTGATTTGACACTATGGTATTTTTTAGGCAATAAAAGCACAATATGACTGCTACAAACTTGATGAAACACTAAAAAAGTACAAAATGAGTGTGATATCAGAAAAGTGAGTGATACTGTGCTGGAAGCAAATTGCTAATGGAATTGAGTAAGTACCCATGTGATATTGTCATCATTCACCTCACCAGAAAAAAGTAGAGTCTTCTCAAAACTGTTACAGAAAATAAATAAAAAGAAAACAAAGCACAGAAGATGAGGGCCCCATGTTTACAAGAAATAAGGAAGAAAATTCAGTATCTGAAATCAGATGAAGTATAAAGGATAGGCTGTACTGGAGTTAAATAGATATTAAATATTTCTTATACTGTATATTTTGTAAGCATCTCTATCTCATGATAACTTTTTATGTACTAGTCTAGCCTAAATTTCTTTTCAAAAATAGTAAAAATAAAAGTAATCTTTCATAATATATATTATTTAAGCTATTATAAATAATGTAGGTGTAGGGTTGTTGTAAATGTTTTGTAGGTCTCAATACAACCACGAAATATTAACACTCATGGTTGGGATATCAAACTCAGTGCTTCCTAATACCATATCCCATCATAAAATTTTGTTTGAGACAAGTAGCCACATTAAATGCAGACAAACAGGTCATTCATATCCAAACCTGTATATCCACACATGGCAAGAAACATTTTTGTTTAGCATTTCTAGCAGAATTTATTATCTCTATTGCATAATTTGTACATCCTCTTTAACATTACAGATGTCTTCTGTGTGTCCTTGTGTAACCCTTTCACCTTCTTCTTCTGAGAAACAGCTGATTTTTGGTTTTGGAAAAAAAAAACACAAGTCAGCAATTAAGTTAAGGATAGGATCAGACTGTGAAACAACCAACAATTTTTGTCATCGGCCTGGAGGTCACATTTCAGACTAGCAGTAAGTATTTCTGAAGAGGCACCTCTGAAACAGTGGTACCTCTGGGGCAGGGAAAAGCTGAGAATACTCCAAAATAGTGGCTTCACTGAAGGCAGCCTCCTTCATGCATTCAGCCTCCTGAAAAGTGATCATTCTGATCATGTGTTTAATTCCAGCTCAATGTGCCTTTTCAGAACAATGTTTTGAGCTTCAGGGGGAAAGCTGAACAGTAAATGTTACTCAAGCTACATAGTATTTTGAAGATTAAAGTATCTACCAGTTTGCTGCAAGATCCAGTCCTGCCTTGCTACCTCCCAACAAGAAGAATTAAACAGTCTGGCAGTGGAGTGGCCACACACTGAAACACACATTAACAGGACTTTGAGTCAGTTATCCATCTCCATAATTTTTTCTAGAGTATTTCCAGGCTATTGTTAGGCTAAATTTGGTCTCTCATGATCTAACTTCTCTAATTCTAAATATTTTATCTATAACTGAGATCTAGTAAAAATGCTTTCATATGAGTAAAGGTCACAGAAATTCTCTCTAGAGACAGCCAG
Source organism: Corvus brachyrhynchos (assembly GCF_000691975.1). NCBI lineage: Eukaryota > Metazoa > Chordata > Aves > Passeriformes > Corvidae > Corvus > Corvus brachyrhynchos. Next base: position 9,092,678 of record NW_008246058.1, read on the forward strand.
GATATATTTAATTACCCAAAGTACTTGCAGGGAAAGCTGCTACCTTCTATCTTGACTTTTAGTTTAAAAGTTTTTGGTGTCCTTCATTCTTGAATTAAATCCATACAGTCAAGAGTCTTCAAAAGGTGATTGTGTTGCCATGCCCTCTGTATTTTGGCTTGATGGGTTTTTGTTTGGGTTTTTTGTTTGTTTGTTTATTTGGGTTTGTTTGGTTGGTTGGTTTTTTTGTACTTACTTCTTTCTGCAATCAGTTCTTTTTTCTTTTCTTCTCTTAGAGACACTCTGAATTCATGGAGATTATTCCCTTCTTTCTGCCTAGATGTGCTCTGACACTACAAACCCACAGGCTACAGGGCATTTCCATGGGAGAGATTGGACTCTGCAAAGGTTGCTGTGAAGTGACAGCCAGCAGCAGTGAAGTCAAAGCACACAGATGTGTTCTCTGTGCTGACCAGTCCCTGTCCTTTGCAGAAGTAGGTAGTACTTATGCAGCAAATTGTGGATGAAAAAAGATGTAAGGATGCCATTTATCACAAACCCAAATATTTTCTGCCCCGTACCTCCCAGCAATCAGTTCAGCATTCATGAAGCAAAATCTGTGAAACTTGCTCCTGAAGGAACTGGGTGATATTGTTGCCAAGCCACTCTCCATCATATTGGAAAAGTCATGGTGATATTTAAAAAGGGGAGAAAGGAAAATCCAGATAACAACAGACCTGTGAGCCTCACTCTGTGCCTGGGAAGATCATGGAACAGGTCCTCCTAGAAGATAAGCTAAGGCACATAAAATACATGGAGGTAATCCAAGGTAGCTGGGACGGCTTTACCAAGGGTTAATTGTGCTTGACCAATCTGGTGGCTCACTGTGATGGAGAAATGGCAGTGGTTGACAAGGGAAGACCGAGTGATGTCATGTATCTAGAATTCTGTAAAGTTTTTGGTAAGGTTTCATGTGACATACTTATCTCAAAACTGGAGGGACAGGGATTTGGTTGATAATGAATTGGCTGGGTGGGTACAGCCAGAGAGTTGGGGTCAATGCTCTGTGTCCAGTTGGAGATACGCACCAAGTGGTGTCCCTCAAGGCTCTGTCCTGGAACTGGCGCTTTTCTCTGTCTTCATCAATGACATAGACAGTGAGATCGAGTACACCCTCATCAAGTTTGCAGATGACACAAGGCTGAACAGGATAGTAGAAGAATGGAAGAAAAGGATCCCATCCAGAGGGACCTGAACAAACATGAGAAGTGGGCCCACGGAAATCTCACTAAGTTCAGCAAGTCCAAGTACAAGGTGGTAAACCTGGATTGGGGCAATCCCAAGCATGAGTACAGGCTGGAGGAAGTCATTGAGAGCAGTTCTGTGGAGAAGGACTTGGAGGTTCTGGTGAATGAGCCATGGCATGAGCCGACAGTGTGCACTCAAAGCCCAAAAAGCCAACTGTACCCTGGGCTGTATCAGAAGAGGTGTGACCAGCTGGTCTAGGGAGGTGATTCTGCCTGTCTACTCTACCCTTTTGAGATCCCACCTGGAATACTGCATCGAGACCTGAGGTCTTCTGCGCAAAAAGGATGTGGACCTATAAGAGAAGGTTCAAGGGAGGGCCTTGAAGATGATCAGAAGTCTGGAGCACCTCTTCTATAAAGACAAGCTGAGAGAATTGGGGTTGTTCAGCATGGGTAAGAGAAGGCTCAGGCACACCTCACTGCAGCCTTTCTGTACTTGAAGGGGGCTTATAAAAAGGAGGGACGGAGATTTTTGCACAGGCAGATAGTGACAGAACAAGGGACAATGCATTTAAACTGAAAGAGGGACAGTTTAGATCAGATGTTATAAAGAAAATCTTTACACAGAGGGTGGTGAAGCACTGGAACACATTGCCCAGGAAAGCTGTGGATGCCTTGAGTATTCACGGCCAGGTTGAATGGGGTGCTGAGCAATCTGGTCTATTGAATGACAACCCTGCCCATGGTAGGGGACTTGTAACTAGAGGATCTTTTAGGTCCCATCCAACCCTAACAATTCTATGATTCTCTATATACTAGGATACTTCATAAATTATAAAATAAATTCCATTAGGAGTTTAAAAGAGTCAGATGTTTTGATATGCTTATTTTAGCAAAGGTGAGGTTCAGAAGGAAAAACCCCAGTATTTCAAGTTTAGTCATTGCATTTAAGCATTCCTTTCGTTTTAACCATTGTACAAAAAAAAAAAAGCAAGATATAGAAAGAGAAGCTTGTACATTCCAGCTGATGAATGTTTTAAATAAAAACATATTTCATTTTGTATTGAATATTAACTACAAAGTTAACTACTGAAATAATTCTTTTCTCTCTGTATGAATAAATCAAGATATAGACAAACAATGTCCTTCTAAAGGAAAGTAAATACAGTGTCTATTCAGCTGTGGAAATAATTTCTTCATGTAGTGTATATGTTTTCCCAGTCACATCTGTATATTAGAAGGACAGCATATATTTTTCCCATTCTAGACTACTTAAATGTCTATATAGCCATTAAATAATGGATCTCCTGTTTAATAAAGCCATGGGACAGTTATAAATAAGAATAGAAATTTATAGACTTGTGACAGTACACTTTATAGTTTCATAGGGCTCCAAAGTCTTGAATGCTTATTTGAAAGGTTCCGTGTCTTAACTACGTTTTTTTTACCACAATCTGAAAAGAGTCATCCTGCCTGACACTCCTTGAAATATTAAGAAAGATTTATGTTCACGTGCTTTAAAACATAATATATTCCCACTTATTGTGGAAATAAGATTCTTTTGTATAATTCTAGTAAAAATATTTCCATTAAAAGTGATAATTAAGATAAATTATATTTGAAAAATTTTACTTTCATTTAATGGACTGAGCGATAAAAGAAACAATATGACTATATTCTTACATTTGCAGTAGTTTAAGGTGATGATTTTAGAGCCTTATTTAATTTCCAAGCTATATCAGAATCTAATTCAATTGTTATTAGGAGCTTGTATGTGATTCTGAATATATAAAACCCAACTCATTTTAACTCCAAAGAATATTTTTTGTTATGATAAATATCCATATATATGCTCTTTATTCTTAATAACATCTATGATCATGCCAAGAGTATGAGAATATTTTATATCGTTATAGTGTCATTCAAAATCAAATGCCAGCTGTACTAGGTACAGCTAAAAATCGCAAGTTCACCAAATGAGAACCTGAGAGCTCAAATTGAAGCTGTTGCCTTTCTGGTGGCAGCAAAAATGTTTGACACTTTGTGGAGCAATGTCACTGACTATCACATCCTTTGATAACTGTGTTATGATTTAAAAAGACTGAGTGAACTTTAAGGCTCCACTACCTTTGTTCCTGGATATTGCAATTAGCTGATCCTGAGTCTTCTTTCTTCCTTTCTTGTTTTGTGCTTTGTTTGTTTGCTTATGGTGTGCTATACCCGCACATCATTTAAATTATCTGTACCTCATGTAAGTAAATTGCTAAAACTTTAGTATTTAACACAGAGGTAAACGTAGTTGTATTTAAGGTATTTTTATGTTTGTGTTTCTTCCTGAAGATCTTTCTCTATTCCTTTTGTCTCTAGTTATAAAAGAAAAAATAAGGGATTTTTTTTTTAAAAAGAGTATCTAAATGGCTTCACAAATAAGAGAAGCTAAGAATAAGACATTTTTCACCAAAATAAAATATTTAAATTAATTCAGGATGTGATTTTATGTGAGAGGGAGATTAAGTTATATTTTGTTCTTTGTACTCTTTGTCTTTTATTACTGCTGATTGTTTTGCTTTCACTGTGCCCTATCAATGACAAAGTGTTGGGGACAGTAACTGTATGCAGACCTTATCCTGAAATACTCCCTGATTCAAAATGCCCTTTGAGTTCAATGGTATTCCTAAGCACCAATGCAAATATTTAACAAGAACCCATATATTTGACTAATAAATATAATATCTCTGTTTTCTTAGAGAAAATTAGAAATACAGTATTACAGCATGAACACTATCTGGGGCACCTCTGCTTTTTTTCAAGCAGACTACTTCTAGGTAGACAAAAGCAGATGTACAGAATAAAGGGAAGGTAAAAGTATAGTGTTTCCCTGAACCTCAGTAGGGTTTTTGGATTATTTTTAAACTGCCTCTTGAAGTTTCATGCTGTATCAAGGCACACAACCTTTTTTTCCCTCAATATAAGTTCTTCTTTTTTTATTGTTCTCCTTTCCCCTGTAGTTTCTAACAGTATTTTAGGTTTTCAGGGGAGATACCTGGTCTAAAAGAAGCTGAGAAAGAATGTAGAAAAACTGAATTATTGTGCTCTGGCCAGATACATCAGAACTTTCAAGCATGCTTATTTAGAACAAAGCAACTGTGTTCCATTTTATTCACCTTTATTAGTTCTTTTTTTCATTTCCTTGAAAGTGATGATACATTTCTTGACACTATGATGGTACTGAGTGCCACTTCTTGTCCATTCCTCAAGCAGAATTTCTTCAGAAGAGATGTGCCCTCATCATTCCAGCAACTCCTTATTTTCTGGCACTAATATGAAAAAAATTTTCGTAGAGGTAGTGTAAAGGTTCAGTAACTATGAGTACTCTTAAGTCACAAGCCCTTTAGATGTTCAGAGAATTTTATCAAAGCTTAATCTTTAAAAATGAAAAATATAATTGCTGACAATCTGCTGTGTGAAAACCAAACTAGAAGGAGGGCTTGGAGATGAGTATGACCCTGAGGAGAGATGTCACTGGATGTGGCTTTGGTAGACAAGCCTTCATGAGGTTCAGACTTCTTCTTAGAAAGCAAGGAATAACAAATTCCAGGAAAAGAAGCCCAACTGAAATACTTCATATTTTTAATCCAAGTGGCAATACTAATAATACTGTAAAAAAAGAAGACATATTATTAACTAAACTCTTTACTTCCCATAGGAAAAAGGTAAGATAGAAGAGCCATAGTACCATCTGCTTTTCTCTGTATGCTTCATGTGTCCCTTCCAGACATGAAATGCTATAGGCTATGTTGTGGTCAGGCAGGGCAGTGGTGGTGGTTGCTGTGGGGTGTGGTTTGTTGTTGTTGTTGTTCGGGTTTTTTTGTCACTTTTGGTTTGGGTTTATGTTTTTTTAAACTCTGGAAGTAATGGAGCAATAGAGACACCTACTGGTATTTTTGCAATATTGAAAATTAATAAGTCTCTTGGGAAAACACTAAAATATTTAGTGTCTATTGTACTATTTTGCTTCCTATTATAGGTTTTGAGATTTTTAAAAAAGGGCATGAATCTAGGCAATAAAAGAGTCACTGTTCACACTAAATTCATAATGTTCCAGATACACAATGTCCTCCTGAAATTCCTATTTTTTGATCAGAATATATTCAGTTTAAGAGTTCTTAACTAATTTAGACTTAACATTAAGAGCATATAATCCTTTTATTTCTTAATGTATAATTTAAATGGCAAGTGACCAAATATATATTGACTATAGTGTAGAATAAACTCATTATAATTCCCTTGCACTCTTTTGGACACTTAATGAAATCCTCCATTCCAGTTACTGATTTAACTTTTAAAAATAGTAGCAAAATCCTGTATTTTCCTTTCATTCTTGAAAAAAATAGCACATTTAAGTACCTAGTGTCTGCTTCTACTTCCTTTTATGATGTTACTGACAGTTCTTGAGGGAAAGAACTCAGTTTTTATAATTACAACTTTCTGAATGATGTGGATAAATACCACATTGAGCCTGAAAAAAAAGTTAGATGTTTCATAAGCAACAGGTGGCCTTCATTTAACAGACAGAAGGCCAGTTTGATCACTGTTCTCAATTTTTTGGTTTTTTAAAGGCCAAGAACAAAAACATTTTTCTTTGTGATACTTGGCTACCTGGCTTTTACTCAATTAAAACCACAAACTGATTATGTACTAATTATGATTCAGAATATTTCCCAGAGGGAGTAGAGGCACAAATCTGATCTGATATGGTGTGACAGCTGGCTGCTATTCCTTTCTTATTACTAACATCAGTTCTCAAGATGGTCTGTGCCATAGCTTGTTTTATCTGGGGAAAAAACACTGGGAAAATTTGGAGAAAAGGTAATATCCTTGAATTGACCAGAATCCCAATCCTACATCAGGGATGACTGGGTTTAACTCAAATTATTGCACTACATTCTCCAAGTGAAGAGAACTTCATATCCTCATATTCACCACTGGTTCCAAATGCATTCAATTTTATAGAAAATAATTTTATAAAGAAAGTCTTATTTGTTATTATCTCCTTGTACTTGACCCTGGTGAGACTGCATCTCAAGGACTGGGTTCAGTTTTGGGCCCCTCACATTTAGATGCTGAAAGGTGTCCAGAGAGGGGCAATGATGCTGGTAAAATGTCTGGAGCACAAGTCTTATGAGGAGCAGACGAGGGAGCAGGCATTTTTTAGTTTGGAAGGGGGTCAGGGGACACCTTATCACTCTCTACAATGGAGGTTGTGGCGAGGTGGGGGTCAGATACTTCTCTCAAGTAATAAGTGATGTGACAAGAGGAAATTGCCTCAATTTGCTCCAGGTGATATTTAGATTTGATAATAGGAAAAAATTATTCACTGAAAAGATTGTCAAGCATCAGAACAGGCTGCCCAGGGAATTCACCACATATGGAGGTATTTAAGTCACGTCAATGTGGCACTTAGGGCCATGGCTCAGTGGTAGACTTGACAGTGCTGGGTCAGTGGTTGAACTATACAATCTCTTTTCCAACCTAAATGATTCTATTATTCTATGATAAAAAACTGTCTAACAATTTGTGATTAGGGATTATGCTAATTTAAGTGAATCTTAATACCTCCTTCATGTTCTGAAGATTTTCAGGCTTCTAAGAGGCATTGACCTCAAATAGAAGTTTTCCCAGTAGTTCAGTTTTTATTGCCACTCTACTTGATTATTTATTTCAAGAAATAAATTCAGGAATTGAATTTTCATGAAGGTCTCTATGAAGTTGTATATGAAAATTTATTGAGATAATAGAAGACAGTATTTAATATGAGATCTTTGCATGTTTCTACAGAAAGTGTTCCTACTATTAAAAATAGTGATGTCTGAAATCATCAGAGATAGTCTTTTCTGTGATGAATTGGTCACATGATATAGCATTTGATTAAAGGTTTCTTCTGCATCTGATATGGTCCTCCTGGGGTCCTGAGAAATAATCTGTGTACACATGTGTATGTGTACAGCATGTGAAATAAGTGGAAGGCTGTGTTACAGCCCACGAGAGTAACTTACAAATGAGAAACAGCATCATCTGCCTGTGGGATAGCAAATCTGAGGTTGCATCTTAGCTTGTTCATAATTTCACCTCACTCTAGCTTTCATCCATTAATAACAGGAAATTATTAGACAACAGAAAGTGGTAAATTTCCCATAATTTTTCCAGACCTGAAACCTCAACTGGACAAGTGGAAGAAATAAGAAGACCTGTAGAAAAACAGCCATAGTCTCTGTCAGACACTGTTTAAAAACATTGTACATCAACAATGTTATTTATGAGTATGTATTTTATAGCTATGATATATGTCATTGTTTTTATTACAAGGATCAAGGACAGGGTTTTACACAATACCAAACTTCATATGTAAATGTGTATTTTCATATTGTCCACATGTGAAGGTGTTTCACAAGTGTTTTGTTGTCAAAATCAATGATTCAGCACTCAGACAACTATGAAATTTCCTTTTCCCATCAGATTTCTATCTACTACAAACACTTTTTACCTGGAAAAAGTCTATATAATCCTACATTATTGAATCTGCAGCAGTTACATATACAATTTGGGTGTTGAAGGCTAAAACAGAATAAAAAATAATATTATCACATGTTCTATCATTATTCCTCTTTTGTGAAATGCTAATTTCTGAAGACATTTAGGCATTTTTACCCTATTCTGTGAAAAAAGTATTTTTCAGGAAATTGCATATAGAATTATAACTGAAATTTTCAGAAGGAGGTAGGAATCTGAATTTTTAAAAAAAGCAATATGATATGGTCTGCAAGTCCCATTAATCTTGTGCTACTGATGTTTCACATCATCTCTTCAAAACAAGAGAGAGACATAATTTTTTTGGTCTCAACTGATGCATGATATAGATGAGAACACTCATATATATCATTCAGTTTTCTAAGCAATGGTCTATGAACTACCTATGACATTATAAGTATCTAGGAAAAATTACCATTTTATATCAACTCTTTCATACCACAAGGTTATTTGCATGTGTTAAATGAAACATTTTAGGGTATCAACAGTAAATAAAATAGAAAAAAATTGCAACTCTTCAATTCTTCGTGTGCAGCTCTTTTGATTTGCTTTGGTCTGCATCATAAATAACACTATGAATTTATAAATGATCTAACATTCACATACCTAAGATTACTTTTCACTACCTAGTTTCTGTTTCTCTGTGTTCTTAATTTTTCTGTTCATTTTTGTTCTCTGCTTCTGTGTTCTGCATTACCACTGTGAAATAGACTGGTCTGTTTCACAATGAGAAACAAAGAATTTGGGAAGAAAGGGTTACAAGGGAGTCTCTCAGATAATGAAATCCAGTCTATTTCACTACAAGTAAATAACAAACAAGAATTTTGTTAGGAATGTTCTCCAGAATGCACAGGATAGATGCTGCCACCTTTCTGGGTGCATAAAAAATCCTCTGTACCCTGGAGACAAGTGAAAGACCTACAGCAAAGCACAGAAACCACACTAAGCTAGAGGAGGAGAGCAGAAACCTTATGAGCCTCAGAGGTATCAGAATGGAATCTGTTAACAAAAACTCCAAGGTAATTTTAGGATATTACACAATCTGTGCTACAGAAGAGGAAAAAGTGGCACCCAAGTGGCAATCTGAGCTGGGAATTAAAATCTTTATTTTTTATTTCAGAACAGCAATCCAATGAAGATGGAAAGAGTAATCAGATCAGATCTCTATATATTAAAAATGACTAATAAACAGTATCTGGAGAAGAAGGAAAATAAAAACACAATAATTAGAAAAAAAATTTAGTCTAAAGGTGGGAGAACTCAAGAACTCCTCATTTTCTTCCTGGCTAATATTGACAATCACACTGATAGATATTATGAGATTTAGGATTACTGTACAATTGAAAAGATATAGTGTCTTTTTTCAAACCCTAGAGATATTAAGTGCATTGGATATCTGAAAATTCAAAGAAGAAACTCTTAGTTTGTTTCCCCATTCATTGAAATACAAGTTCAGGAATCGCTTCCATAAATTTATCATGAGTGCTTCTGCCATAATTTTGTGGTCATACCTATCTGTTTCTTTCAGAGTGCTTTCATAGTTAAAAATTACCTTTTAAATTCTGCAACTTACTCTTCCAAAAATAGAGTTACTTGTAATAACTACAGTTTCTGAAACTTCAGAGAATACTGTAACCCTCATCAAGGTCAAAGCATAAAAGCCCTTGATTTCTTATCCTATCCTTTTTTGCTTTTATGTGTCACAGAGACATAGGAACCCACTCAGAATTTGAAGAGATGCTGCCAGTCAAGGAAAGGAATGCTGTGTTTTAAATGGTGTGTGTAGAATCTCTTTCAGAACTACTGGACACATTGGATGTGGTTGATTTAGAGACGAGAAATTTTTTTTAATTACATTTTATTTTTTGCTTCAATAAAATGGAGGTGATATGAAGGCATATATTTGCTGCTGAAAGTTGAGCATGATGTTCTTACAGCTTTTCTTCAGGCATAAGGTCAGGTGTTGAGCAATAACTGTCAACAAACATTTCTTAATTAGCAATTTCTCACTGAAAAATTGCCCTTCAGACACCCATGTTAAAAGTCCACGTAATAGATACAAAAAAATAAAAAAATACCAGTGTGCAACAAAGATCATTATTTCAAAGCCACTAACATTAATAACAAGAAACTAACAGGTATTTAACTTCCTTAATGCAAATTAAATATTTATTTGTCCCTCAGCTTCCTTTACACGTGGTTCTACATGTACAAATAACATCAAACAGCAGCATAGAATCAGTCAGAAGCACCTGAAGCCTGGAGCATTTGATGATGCAGGTAATGATGACGTTTAAAAATAAAGACACAGCTGTCACTTGAAAAATGGCTTGAATTTTTGAGACATCTACTATGTAGTTCATGTAGCCTTACAAACTTACCGTATGGTTACCTCTTGGGGCATGCCTACACAAATTGGTTTATCTAAAACTGAGACGCATTGAAGCAAAAGCTGCTGTGTAACTGCTCTGATGCAATTGCATCTGAGATAACTGCCAAAACATGTTACTTCTCAAATTATTACTTCTACATGAGGGAAATTTATCTCAAAGCATGTGCTCAACCATAGTGCATACGTTTGTTATGTTTTTTCAACTGCTGCCTTGTCCTGTGCACTGTGGGATTATTGAGGCAGAAAAGGAAGAATACTCCAATTACACTACTCTTTTAGATAGAAATCATATTGCCACTCCTGTTCATGCCATAGGCATAAAAATTCATAAATGAGAAGACTTCTTTATAGAGTTCTTATAGGAGTGTGTAGGACAGCTGAGAAATACAACAAAATTTTCAGGAAATGTGTTTTTTAGAATATGGAGAAAAGCGAGTAAGCGTTTATTTTCTCTTTATTTAGAATTCTGCTAGCGTGTGTGCTGCAGCCTTGCACTTAGTATCTGATTAACAAATAGATTTCAGTAATGAACAAACAAGCAGCTGTGGGGTGACAGCGCAGTGTACCTTCAGGAGATGGTTATCTAGCAGCTAGGCAGACGCCAGAATTAGTGCTCAACACAATAATTGTTAGAGGAAAACTGAACACTTTGCTGAAATCTGGGAGACAGAGAAAGAATAATGTGACTATCCAGGGAGTATCTTGCCTGTATGTGACACCTCATGAGGGCATATTATCTTCCATGCTTTTTACTCCACTGAAGAGTGAATATTTTGTCTATAGGAAGGTACATTAATATGCTGTACCTGTCTTCATGACTTCTAAAATTTAGAAAAGAGCATATCAACAAATTTTTCAGGGAGGTCAGTAGATCTTCAGAATTTGTTTCTCAGCACCACTGAGTGACCTTATGTAGATTTAGAGAGATCTCAAGTCTATGTGAAGGGCCTATTATGCATTTCACATGAAACATCTTTGTATCATAGGAGAAATTAAGATTTCCTGTCAGGAAAAGAAATAACCTCATTTCCTTTCAGTAAAAAGAAAATAAAAAAAAAAAACAACCCAAGACTAAAAATCAAAAAATGTAAATAAACCAAGCTGCAATTATTAATATTTTTCCAAATAAGGCATTAGCACAAAAAGTCAGTCCTCTTAGAGATTTTAGAAGAGTGATGAGCTTTTTTTCTAGGTGCAGGTAGGTTCCATGTTTGTGCTAAGGAGGAAACACAGTGCCTTATCCAGGTGAATTTCTGTAAGAAAAAAACTGAATTGAATAAGTCAGAAGCTGGAGTTAAGGAATCACTTCCCTAAATAAGCTGAGGATTAAAGCAGTAGTGAAATATACAGGCAGTCTGTGTAGGCTGACATGAGTTAGAGGGGCTCAAAGGTGTATGGTTCCCCTTGTAAACTGTTTCCTTTGTCAGGTAGGACTCTGGAGACCAAAGCCTGATTCCATTCTGTTGCACTTACATGAGTAGTATAGAAAGAATTGAAATAAGAAAAGACAGATGATGGATAAAAACGTTAAACCTACATTTCAGGTATACTTATCTTTCATAATCCTGTTCATCAGCTTTTTGTTTTTATCCTGATCAATCCTGCATCTGCCAGTTAGGATGTGTGTAATTAAAATGAGGTCCTTTTAGGATGTGTGTAATTAAAATGAGGTCCTGTTCTGTCAAATGCAGGGTAAGATTGAATCCAAATCTTAATATTGGAATGTATATCCTTGTCCCATGAAATGAAAAAGTAAAGATGTCTCCAGAGGGTTATTTTGACGGGGACACAACCATCAGTTTGGAAGCTAGTGAAAGATAGCTTCAGCCTGCTATCTAAGAATGTTTGGTAACATTTGCTAAATTTGAAGTTCCATTTTACATTCCCCTTATTCTGTATTAGATTCTTCAATGATGTGACAGTAATTTTGTAATGAGATAGAAAAAATGTATGAAGGGTAGCAATAAGCCCAATATGCTGTCTGTGCTTTTGGTTTTCCTGGCTGTCTACGCTGTAGATAATGCTCATATTAATTTCATTGCAAGATTGTAAATAACATTGCTAAGGAATTATGGATAATGATCTTGAATATTTATTATTTTGTTAAATTTATACCTTTGTTGATTTTGAAAGACCCAATATTTTAGTGGGAAATCACTAAATTTTCACTAGCTTCTTGAATTAATAACTATTGCTATCAAAATGTATTACTTTGTTGAACAGCTATGCTAAAGAATCTCCTTTACTACTGTTTCATATCTGAAGGAAGACTCTACACAAACTTGTGTGTTTTTCCCTGTGTCTGTCTTGCTTATATCTTCAGACTGCTAAGACTGAAATAATAGTACTGAATTTTGAATTTGACAAATGAAATGAGGAAGTTCACCACAAGGACCGGAAAAGGACAGCAATGTGTTCAGATGTGTTCTAGATGAATCCTGATTGTTGGTGGGACTGATAACTTTACTCAGGTATAAAGCATTGCAAGTATGATGTTAGAATCCAAGAGTGACAGAATAATTCAGTTTTAGATTGAAAAGCATATTTTGAGAGAAGTTCCATTATACACAATTTATTCTAGTGTAATCTGCTGCTGAAAAGGGCATTTTGCTGTCTTCTACCTACTGCTGCTTGATAATTTTTATTGCCGCCCCTCCTACTATCTAAAGGGCGTGACATCTGGAGAGTTAGTCTTGCCTGTTTTGAAAGTAATAAATTAAAACTATTTTTTGTTGGATTAAGAAGCTTAGTGTCAGAAAATATGCAGAGTTGGAAGGGACATCTGAGTATCATCGAGTCCAACCTCTGTCTTGTCATGCTCACCCATTCTTATTTGATCCAATGCAAGTGATAGGGGTGTGATGTGCAATCTAATTGTGAATCAAGAGCAGTTTGCATATTTTGAAAAATTTAATCAGCTCTCCATAAAATTTTCCTGGTTCATATTTGGACTGGAGACAAAAATACAAACTACACTAGAATAGAATAGAATAGAATAGACCCTTCCAGTTGGAAGGGACTTTCAGTTGGAAGATCTAATCCAACTACCTGACTGACTTAGAAAAGGTTAAGGCATATAATCAAGAGTATTGTTCAAATGCCTCTTATTCACTGACTGGTTTGGGTGCTTTTGACTGACCACCTCTAGGGAAAGCCTGTGCACTTCAAACTGAGGCAGCACCAACACTGAATACAGCAGCTTAATCACCTTTTTTGACCAGATGGTCATGCTGTGTTTGATACACTCCAGGATGCAGTTTCTCCAGGTCTCTGGGCTGCCAGGGCGTACTGCTGACTTTTATTGAGCCTGCTATCTTGGATCCAGCACTGTCAGATCCCTCTCTGCAGGGCTGCTCCTGAGTCAATGTCCCAGCTTATACTTGTAGTGTATTATTTCCTCCTAGGTTTAGAATCCACCATTTGCTCTTGTCAAATTTCATGGAATTCATTTTCATTAATCATAGCCCAAACTATCTAGACCCTTTTTCAAGTCCTCTTGTCCCTGAAGACGAACAACAGCACCTCCCAGTTTAGTATTATCAGCAAACTCATTAATGGTGCATTCAACTCCTGTACCCAGATAGTTGATAAAAATATTGAACAGAATTGGCCCTAGAACGGTGCCTGAGGAACACCACTGGTGATTGGTCACCAGCCAGATGTAGCCCCACTCACTACAACCCTAAGCCCTGTTGTTCAGTTAGCTTCTTCACCCAATGCACCATGTACCTGCTCATCCTACAGTTGGACAACTTGACTAGAAGGATGCTGTCAGGAACAGTACTAAAAAGCCTTACTAAAATCCAGAAAAACTACATCCGCTGCTATGTCCATGGGTGACCTTATCATAGAACGATGTCAAGTATAGGTCCAATATTTTCTTTAGACCACATCTTGTTAATAACATACTTAATAAAACCCTTGTTATCTCATGCAACACTGGTTGGTCTCAACACTAGCTGAGACTGGCCTTTCATGTCTTCTCCCTGCATAAATGAAGAGCAACTCTGTACTCTTTCTGTGAAGCCTAGCCTTGCTTCCCTTGCTTCCAGACATCATACAGTTTCTTCTTCCTCTTGAGCTTCAAGAGGACTTTCCTGCCCTCCTAAGCTAGTCTTGAGCTCTTCTTGTTTGACTTATGACACAGTGAAATTAACTGCTCCTGTGCTTCTAAAAGGGGTTCTTAAAGACTGACCAGTATTTGTGGACTCCTGAGACCTCAAAAGCATACTCCCAGAATACTCTGTTAAATAGCTTCCTGAATAGCAATAGCTTAAAATTTGCTCTACTGAAGTCCTGAGTAGCAACTCTGCTATCTTGGAAGTGAATGGAAATTTCCCATTTTGGCAGATAGAATGAATCTTTTGGCTAAAATTTACCATATGAGGATAGAAGGGTACTAAGCAAAATCAGTGAGAATGTCTACAATTGTATGTCAGATGTTATGACAGCATGATTATTCCATTTAAAAAATTGGACACATACTTTCGTCTGGCAATAAAATGACTGTAAAAGGAACTGGCAACAGCCCCAGTATGCACTTTTTCTTCTTAGGATTTGGTACTCTCTTGCTAATGAGAACGAAGAGGAAGCTCTGTGCATTTCATAATTGTGAGATATTTCTCTTACTTTTACTACCTACTTTTTATTAGTTATCTACATAGTCCTGTGAAAAAGAGCGAAACATATGATAGGTAACTGAAAATGGAAACCCTGCTCAGAGGTCATAGAAGCCAAATTAAAGTGCTGCAAAGATGAAGAAGTAAAGGTCTTTATGGAGCAGAAGTTTTGTTGGGAACATCCAACACCAGCAGGTAAGAACTGTCACTATACACATTTCTTCTGACCAAGGATGGCTTTTTTTTTGCTTGTGTGTATATAACCTTCCAGTGAATTTAAAACTGTAAAGTTTAATATCTGAATGTTACCATTCATTGGACAGTATGACAGTGATTAGCTCCACTTTAGTAGTGGGATCTCACTTACATTTTATCACTATGGTAATATGTTCCAAAATTCATGCTCAGTAAGAAAATAAAAAAAAATAATTAGTGTAGCAAGATAAACACAAGCTCTCTATTTGCAGCTAAGAGGATCCAAAACATTTTTGCATGAACAGGGGTAGATAAACTATGTTTGAAATAATGTCCATTGAGAAAATTCTTACTAAGGTGTGGATACAATATTGCTGCTAGCAAGAATTTTCTTGCTTCTTTCTAAGCCCATGGGATACTTTTCTCTCTCACTAAGAGATTAGCAGAAGTTCTAAAAACTATGAACACCTGTGAACCTGTAGAACTGTGTTTATGGTACAGTAGAAAAATATTTTGACAATGGATGTTAAGGATTTCTAGCCAATCCACCCAGGGGGTGGCTGATCCTTTTTCCAATTAGACTATGAAGAAAAAAGTCTATAACAGAATTTGTAAAATAATTAAATAAATCAATCTTGCTGCACAATTCCTGCCTGCTGGATCTTCTCTCCTCCCTATGGCTGCGGGATACAGTAATACTAAGGTACCTAAAATATTATTTTATACAAGAAAATTCTCCAAAGTTTATATCAAATAGTAATTTAATTACTACTAAGGAAAACCAAGTGAATAAGAACAATGGTGTCCTAATTTTAGTTGCATCATATCTCTCAGCTTAAGATTTGTGTTGCAGTTTTCTTTAATGCAATGGCATTAAATTGAAAAATGATGTACAGATCAAAATAAGCGTTCATCTCTCTTTAAATTTATGCTGTGGGGTTTTGTTCCACCCCATGAAGCCTACCAAGAATTCAGTGAGCAGTAACATTTAACCTTTAAAATAAATTATCATTGAATTACATTAATATTAAAAATGCCTTTTAAATGCAAGCAAGGTACTTGGAATTCAGATTTTAAAAAGTAGTGAAAGCACAAAAGAAAATCAAAAAGTAATCTATAACCATACTTGCTTTGCAAATTAAGTAAAATGACAAGACCCTGGCGATATTGAGTGTATAATATTTTTTCCCATTTAAAAAATATGCTGATATACCATGCCTAATAAAATTAGAATACAAATGTTATAAGTTTCAATGCAGATTGTTTAAAATATAGAATTGTTTAAAAATATTTTTGTTGATGAAGCATATCCTTAGATTAAGTTTTAGAGTCTTTACTTTCTTGTTTGTTTTCCCTTGAATAGCCTGTACTTTGAGAAAAATGTTCTGGCCCCACTGAAGGCAACATTTTGGAAACAGTGGGAGTTCCTACCCTACAGCTCAGTAATGAGTTCAGTGTAGCTGAAACTCTGCATCTCCCTGAGTCTCAGTGAGGTCAGTGGCACTTCAGGTCAATGCAATGGACCACTAGTATAAAGGATATTTCAAGATAATTCCCAAAACATCATTCCTGCAGAGAAACTCAGGTATACTTAACTTTAATGCTGACTTCAACAGGTCAAAGAATATGTATAAGCTTACATGACTTTGCTTGAGGTTCAGGAGAGAAAATAAGTCATCTATAAGAAACTTTGCTTTTGCAATATATATTCTAAAGATAAACATTTTTTTTGAAGTAAGAAAATGTATATTCAATGACTAACTGGTGGTTTACTACATATTTAGGCAGACCACACAGGTGATAGAAACACGTAATTAGTTAAAATTTAATTAAGATGAAAATTATTTACAAGAGTATAAAGTCTTAAATTCCTAATTCTGATGTCTCACACCACCAGCCCCACAAGAAAAAGAATAAAGAAAACCGAACCCAAAATAAACAAACCCCCAATCACCTGATACGTCAAAATGCTTAGTTTTAGATTAAGCTGAAAAGGTAAAAATTGTACTCACTTCTGTGTTATGTTTCAAGTTAACTTAAAAGCAGCAGTTGTTTCAAATTAAACTTCTGTCATTTCTGCAAAAACTGAGCATATAAAAGATTAATGTGTTACAGAACTGTACTACGAAATATAAACATATTTGTAATACTGTCATTCATGTTTCATATTAGTACATTTAGCACCCTGGCCTACTCATAATTGCTTTTGTATGGAATCATATATGTTCTAGCATAATGAGTGTGTCTTGCCCAAACATGATGAGATAGCATGATAGCTAATGATGCTGAGCATCACACTTATTTTTGGCTTCCAAGTGAGATGTATAATTTAAAATTTTCATCTCTTTCAGCTCCTTCTACAGTCAGCTAAGATATTGTCAAGTCCAGATGGGGATACAGTATGTCTATTCTCATTCCCTAGCTGCACTTGTCTTCTTAAGTTAGTTGGTGTGAAGCTCTTCCCTCATCTCTGAGTGGTAGCTTCTTCTGGAAAAGAGAGTGACTGTAGGTCTATCTGGTATTTAATATATCAAACAATAAGCAAAATAACTTAATTTTTAAAACATGGATAATTTTGTTGTTATTATTTTTAATTTACTAAGTTGTTTATTTGTTTGTGTGTTTGTTTTCTTGTAACAGCTGATTCGACCACAAAGATACATATGAACAGGTCTGGTTCAGGTCTACTAGGAAAGCTTAAGTGTTTTGGTTTTTTTTTTTAATTTCTCTTTCAGGACTGTCCTTGGTATGCTGGTTTCTATGCTTAAAAGAAAAAAAAGTTATTGTGAACAGCTTTGTTTTTCAGGCTGAGTTTTACATGAGAAATGTCACTGTAAGCCAAAACCAACACCTACTCAATGAGCTGCACAGATGTCAGGAGAGTCAATAAGATCGTTTTGTAAAATTCTGAGTTTTGTAATTTCAATAAAGCTAACATCCCTGGGACTATCAATATAGTACTCTTTGCAGACCTGGAGGCATCTACTAAGAACAATTTAGTTCTGGGGCATTGTTTTTGGATGTTTGAGCATGGCATCTATCATAATATGTCTCTGGTCTAAAGAAATCCATGAGATGTGTATTAGTAAATTATCACTTCTTGTCATGATCTGAGGGCATGGCCCTAGCAACTTTATTTACACAAGCCTGATCTTGGAAAGGGAAAAATAACTACCACACAGAAGGGGCATCAGGTTAAAGGACAAAGTTTTAAAAGGAAAAATCACTTTTCTTCAGTGAGACTTTTGTTTGTATTCAAAAACTCATTGTAAATTTGGTACATTGTTATAATCATGCTACAAAAAAATGTAGAACTAGAATATATCCAAACCCTGAAAAAATTTACCTTTATATTTTAGATATATAAATTCCTGTAGAAACAAGCTCCAGAATTTTTTTTTTAAATATTATAATGAGTGAAGTTCATGCTTTCATAAATGGATTTATTTTAGGATATAGTTTAAAAAAAAAGAACGCAGAATTTTAAACATATATAAGCATATATATGCACTTATTTTCATAAGACAGTGATACTGGAGTTATGCAAACAGAAACCAGTTGATAATTTTGTCCTCTAGGCTCATCATACACTGACACTTATGCAAATAAAACTTCATTCATAAACTTGGATTTACTCCAATTTATATTTGTGCTAGTGAAGAGAGAATCAGACCCACTGATTTTGTGACAAACTGCTCATGTTCATGGTTCTTTAAAGGTGTCCTGCTTTTAAATGAATGTAAGGGTTGATTGCTTTCATACTGCATACTCACTGCTTCCTTCTGTCCTTGACCTTTTTCTGAGAGACAAAATTTCAGGATGACTTGGTAAGAGACTTTTCAAAAGAACTTGCACCTGGTATTCTGCAATTTTCCTTTGATTTATATTTCACAGGGAAAAAAATTAAGAAAGAACAAAATAACAAAGGAAAGTAGATTAATGATATTATCATTTATATATATATATATATATATGTGTGTGTGTTCAATCAGCTTCAATATATGCACACATAAAAATGACAAAAAATGGATAAATGGGAAGTGTTTAATTAATTCAGTAAAAAACTTGTTTTATTTGATGCATCAATTTCCCCTGAGGATTATAAATCTCTGTCATTGCACTGGTTTCTGAAAAAAACCAAAAAAATAAAAAGCCTGATCTCTTGTCTGATTTGCACAATATACATTGGCTATTTAAACAGTATAAGCAAGGGAAGATGATTTTCAAGGTTGACTAGTGGTTTTATAGCACGTTTTGAAATTTGTAATCTCGTTCATAGTATTGGTGCTTATATCATGCAGAGTGTTATAACAACCTGGAGTTTGTCAGGGGGTTCACAAGAAGAATCAGAAAGTGCATAGTGCCCATGCAATGCAAAATCTCTTACTGGTAGGAAAAATTAAGGACTCCAGTTTCAGGCTTCTCTGTCTGTGACAATATGCAACTCACCACTCATCTGCAAGTCTGTCCATCTCTCAAAGATTTCTGATCACCTACTTCCCCTGTACTTAGGCTAAGCTATTTGTTCCTCTGTTCAACTAGCTTCAACCTCTGTGAATGAGTTGCCATTAATTTTACAGTCTTGATTTTTAAAACTTGCCCCTAAAAGTCAGGAGAAAATAAACCTTAGAATCCCTGTGTATTTTCCCAACATATTTTCCTTCCTTCCTTTCAACATATATAAGAGTAATATTTTTTTACCTTTGCCCAAACCACTATGAATCTTTGTACATTTAAATACACAATATCTGTTGCTGTTGCTTTTTTAAAGAATTGCCAATGGGTTTGATTTTTTTTTTTGCAAGAACATAGTTTTGCATTGTAAATATACGATGAATTTTCATCATGAATGAATGTATAGGATAATTAAAGGTTAACCCCCTTACCTCAGAAATATATCAAGTCTTTTATATATAATTGCTCCATAGAAAATTACCAAGGAACATTTGAAATACACCATTTATAGTGGACAAAAGTATAACTGTATTTAAACTTGGTAACTTGAATGCATTACATATAGGATATATTGACTTGGTCAGCATAAAGCAAGAAATGCTTTGCATGATTATCTATGATTGAGTACTGCTGCTGAATTCCTAACACAATGAATACAAGATTTAAAGAAATTAAGTAAATAATAATAAACATTTAAGATCAGGTGACCAGAACAAAAATCAGAGGTTACTGCAAGAGGAAAAACACACATTGGAATAGATACACAGCAGCCATCAGAACTGACACAGTAGTAATAAATCTTCATCATTTAAGGTAGATGTGCTACAAGTCACATTAGTCTCTGGGAACCCTAAAGAGTAGGAATAGTGTAGTCATTTAAAAATAATAATGAACTTCATGTGAACACTTCAGACTAACAAAGCAAAATATCTAAGAAACTTTGCCCTAGTGAAAAGAGATATTTTATCAAGTGGTACTTTAATGGAAGGCTGAAGAAGTACAGGCATATGTGGAATATCTACGGCTTTTATATTGTTTCAGAAGTCACTGCAGGGTGGTAAATGTAATTTTTAAATAGTATAGTATTCACAATTGTTTTGGTGTGAAGGAGCTGTTCTGCTATATCTCGCTATGAAAATTGACACTGAACTTTCTTTTTTTCCAGTTACTTTCAAATTAGTTCAATAAATTAAATTATTTTTTTATTTTGATGCATTCTTTTTCTTTTCTTTTTCTGTTTCAATTTTTCCTTTTTTTATTCTTTTTTTCCTGCATGTTGTTTTCTAAACTTTTTTTGGAGGGTATGTTCCTGTATCTAATGTGAGTCTCAGCTTTTATCTTCCTTCAGACCTGCTCCTTCATTTCAGCCCAACTGTGAAAGCATTTGCGGGTTCTTTACCAGTTCAGCACAGAAATATTTTACTCTCACTTTAGAAGATTAATCTTCTCTGCCCTTTGGATTGACCAATCTCTCTTCTTCCACTCAACCTTACAGAAACACAGAATCACAGAATTGTTAGGGTCCAAAGAGAGTTCTGGAGATCATCCGAGAAGCCATACAGGGTCACCTACAGCAGGTTACACAGTAACACGTCCAGGTGGGTTTTGCATGTCTCCAGAGAGGTAAACTTCACAACCTCCCTGGGAAGCCGTTTCAGTGCTCTGCCACCCTCAACATAAAGAAGTTCTTCCTTATGCTGAATTGAAATTTCTTGTGTTTTAGTTTATGGCCATCGGCCCTTGTCCTGTCACTGGGTACCACTGAAAAGAGTCTGGCACCGTCTTCTTGACACCTGCCTTTGAGATGTTTATATGTATTGATGAGATTCCCTCTCAGTCTTCTCTTCTCTAGACTAAACTGTTCCAGGTCCTGCAGTCTCTTCTCACAGGAGAGATGCTCCAGATCCCTCATCATCTTTGTTTCTGTCCACTGCACCCTCTTCAGTAGCTCCTTGTATTTCTTGTACTGAGGAGCCCAGAACTGGACACAGCACTCCAGAAGTAGCTACTCTGGGGACAAGTAGAAGGGGAGGATCACCTCTCTTGATCTGCTGATGGCACTCTTTCAGATGGTCAGGATACCATTGGCTCTCCTGCTGCAAGGGCACAGTGCCAGCTCATTGTCAACTTGTCATCCATCAAGACTCCCCATTCTTCCTCCACAGAGCTGCTCCCTAGTAGGTCTGTCCCCAACCTGTGGTGGTGTTTGGGCATATTCCTCAGTAGCTACACTTGCCGTTGTTGAACCCCATTAGGTTTCTCTCTGCCCAATTCTCCAGCCTATCAAGGTCCTGGCAACATAGCCTTCAGATGTATCAGCTACTCTCCCAGTTTCATATCGTTATCAAACTTGATGAGGGTGCATTCCTTCCCTTCATACAGGTCATTGATAAACAAGTTGAATGAGACTGGATCCAGTAATGATCCCTAAGAATGCCACTGACTACAGGCCTCCAGCTGGATTCTACTCCACTAATTGTGACCCTCTGAGCTTTGTCATTCAACCTGTTCTTGATACACCTCGTTGCCCATTCATCTAACACACATTTCCTGGGCTTACCTCTGAGGATGTTGTGGGACACAGTGCCAAAAGCCTTGCTGAAGCTGATGTAGACAACAACTACTGCTTTCCCCTCACTGACCCATCCAGCCATGTCATCATAGAAGGCTATTAGATTGGTCAAGCATGATTTCCCCTTGGGGAATCCATGCTGACTACTCCTGATGACCTTATTTTTTTCTGCATGCTTGGTGATGACCTCCAGAATGACCTGTTCCATCACTTTTCCAGGGGTGGAGGCGAGGCTGACTGGACAGTAGTTTCCTGGACCCTCCTTCTTCTTGTTCACATACATTGCTGACCAGAACTGATTATTGGAGTTCCTACTCTAAAAGTTTACCGTATAGTCTGATTTCTCTTTCAATGTTCAGTGAACATGCTTCTAATGACAAAATCTTAGTCTTTCCCCAACCATCATCTCTAAACCTTATTCCATGCAAATGTATTCTTAATGTTTTTGCTAAAATACTGACACTATGACTGGCAAGTCAAGACCCATCTGTTATATTAATTTTCCTGGTTTTATTCTGTGAAAACCCTTTAGATTCGTGGTTGAAATAAATAATAATTTTTAGATATTATATACAATTATTCTACATGAAGTGTAATAAAATAAATTCTGCAAGTTAACTAATTACTGCATTTCTTTCACCATGACATAAAGAAATCATAAATGTGCATTGCTTTAGGAAACTTACTCAAGTACCATATTTCTGTGTGGAAATATGTGACCATTGTGTATTTGTGTGTACAAGACAAAGTAAAATTCTGGAATACATTTTTTTAGAGATGGGGAAGAGCGCTTTTTTTGTTGTTGTTTCACATAATCATATTTCAAGTTCTATCATCTCAAATATTTTAAAATTAAAGAAATGTGAGGAAAAATGACTTATTATTATCCTCTAAAATTGAGATGGGCTAGTAGAACTCTGTATAACATTTCTTCCTATGTACTATTTACATAAACATCCTTCAGATGTTAACAAGCAGATAAAGAGGCAGAGGGATATGTACATGTTCTCCTATATGGAATCATCAGGACAAAGAACACTAGAAGTATGTTAACTCTGTCAGACAAGTGTAAGCCCAAATATACTATTATGTCTGGAGTACATGGACAGCTATTTTAGAATGATTTCCAGTCATTTAGGTCAGAAAAATATCTCCAAGACAGGTAGCTTATAGATGTTCTCCACACATTTGATGTTTAACCACTGTCAGCCTATCAATCAAAAATGTGACCATAAAATAAAGACAATATAGATGTAACGCAATGCTCATTTCCACACACAGAAAGGAGGTAGTCAAAAGCAGAGACAAGGAACAAAGAAAAAGAACAAAGGAGAGAAACAAAGAGAAACAAAGAAAGAGAAGCAAAGAAGAACCTGAAAATTCCATAAGCCATTACAAGAAAGTGATGAGACAGTGAAAGGCAGATCTCCACACAGACACGCACAGTTGCAGAGAAGAGCAGAGGCAGAGGGCAGTGAGAGAGCCTCAGTGCCCCTGACAGAGACACAAGACCCTATCCTAGATCTGCAGGACTGTCACAGAGAGCAGCAGCTCCACAAGTCAAGTGAAACCCAGTGAGTCATTGGGGCAACACACATACTGAGGAGTCTCTGCCTTTGGGGTATGACTTGGGGTATGGCATTTATTATGATGTGCCAGGGAAGGGCATTATGGCATTAGGCAAGACTTGTTACAGCATATTTAGAGGTAAGATAAGGTAAGGAAAGTGGCATTGAAGTGGATGTGGAGGAACAAATGCGGGATAATAAAGGCACAAGGGGATAAAAAGTTCTGGCCATCTGTACTAGTTTGAAAACAAACCAGTGGGAGGCAACAAGTCAGAATAACAATTTAATAGGGAAATTAAAAAAAAAAAAAAAAGGAAGAAAACACTGGGCTAAACTGACAGTCAGGTTACTTCCTGACACCCTGTTAGTCAGGGTGGTGGTAGCAGTCCGAGAAAGTGGTGGCTGTAGTCCTCCTGAAGTGGTGGATGTGGTTCTGTTGAAGCAGTGATCCTGTAGAAAGGGCCTGCTGTTCCTCAGAAGGTCCAGTGGTGGCTGTGTAGCTCCTGTCCTCTGGGAATCCAGTGGAAAGGGTGTCTGTGGTATTTGGAATCTCAGATTATATCCAAGTTGGAATGCTTGTTTCCTCCCTCTGGGTGGAACATCTCACAATGGGATGATTAGTCATGAGGCAAGGTGTTGATGGGCTCATTAACAGAAGATAGTCTGGAGGGAGTTATCTCTGAGTCATGCGGCAAGGCATTGATGGGCCACTAACAGAAAGATAGTCCAGAGGGAAGAGGCAAGGAAACACTGCCCCACCTGGTTTCAACAGCTCATGAGGATGGCAATAGAATACACTGCAAGCCAGGACACCATCTGTAAACAGTGCTGGTGAGAATGTTTGTCTGACCCTGCCCTGCCCTGGTTAGTGCAGTCTGCTCTGTCTTCTAATTAAAAGCCATTTCTAACCTGCTTCCTGAGACAAGTCTCCCTCCTGTGCACTTATGGATACATGGAGGCTGGGGTGGGGCAGAGGGACCAGCCTGTGTGTCTCTAAGGTGCCAGCAGCTGGAGTGAGTGTGCAGAAATAAGGGTGTGATAATTAGCAGACATCAAACAGGCAATTGAGCAAAAAAGTGACATGGCCTGGGAGCCAAGTATGTCTCTTGGAATGAGGCACCTGGACAACAAGGACCACAGCAGATTGTCCAGTCCAAATGCCAGAGAGACAGTGGAATCTGGCTGTAGATGGAGAGACCTGTTCACACTTGTGTGTAAATTGTAAACTCCCTAAAAACACTGCAACAGCCAGTCTTTGTTAAGACTTGCTTCTTTAAATGCCGTAAGTTCCTCTTGACAATCATGGAGAGAGATAATCCTCTGTCAAGATAAACCACAAGAACATGTTTCCTTTGGGCAGATTGTCTGACTTAAATTTGGAGGACCACATCTAGTACACTCCCTAAGGATGTTTTTACCACAGCTACTTGTAATGTGGTTAGATTTAAAATACATGAAGCATTAAGGCAATATGAGTTTCAGAGTATTATGAACTGCAGGGGAAAAAAATGCAGTAACTTTATCTGATATAAGCAAAATTTGCAATGAGGGAAAAACATCCTAGAAATGTCAATGATGAGTCCTTTCAGAGTCAAACATTTATCAGACCCTAAGTGAATTGTTGGTATGAATTTGACTTTCTATATTCCAGATGAATATTTTAATCATCAAGATATGATCTCAAGCCCTCTAGAGTAAAATTCATGCTTAACTGTTTTATAGACGTTTCAGTAGACAGACGAAACTGAAACAAAAGTTGGCTAGTGACTAGGGGGTAGGGATGAACCTTACTCAGAAAGAGAAAAATCCTTTATCTGCAGGACAGTATCAATTCTGGGTTTATTATGGCTTTTTATTTTATTTTATGAATAAAAGAAGTCATCATTATAATTTTATTTTACACTTCCTAAAAAAAAAATCTAAATTTATAAAGCCGTGTCTTTTTCTTTGTTATTATACTTTTACACAACATGGAAGTGCTGTAAATGGGCTTTGGAAGTTTCATTACTAAAAACTTAGAAGGAAATTATGTCCAGTTAAAGAAGTAGAAAATTGACATAGAAGCCATGCATCATATGTAATTACTTACAGATCAATGTTAGTTATAAATTCCTTTGTAAAACATATTCCATAAGTATCTGTTACATGGATTTTTCATGATTCATATTTAAAGAATAGTAAATTATGATTCTCTTGATAAATTTGCAAACTATAAAAGCCTTCCTAGTTCTTGTTAACTTAATATTTAGCAGAAACAGTATTGAATACTCTCAGTATGACGTATTGCAGGGGGTGAAAGCTTAATTTTTCTCAAAATTTAATTTTATATTTGAAAAATAACTTCTCACCACCACAACATTCTAAAATATTAATTTTCCACACATTAAGATGTCACAATAATTTGTATTCATTATTATCTATTATTTATATAAAACACACTGAATCCTGAGAGTTGACATAGGAAATGGATGTCAACCATAGCAACATTAAGAAGGCTGTTTTGGGAAGCAAGGCTGAGTGGTTCATGATTTATTTCTTAAAATCTCCTGAATTATTTTCTTTAACACAACCCTCTAATGTTATGATTTAACCCGATGTAGAGTCTGTAAAACACTGAACCCTTGCAAATGGCTTTAATAGTATTAACATAGGAAAAAAAATGAGTTGTCTGCTTTCCCGAAGATGGCTATGATGCCAAGAGATTTTTGGTTTTTATATATTTTTCATGTATTCTTAGCTCTGTAGACTATTATTGTATAGTTATATAGTTTCTTAGCTAAATTCAGTACTTTGTTAGACAAATGCATTCCTGGAATCTTATTCTAATCTTGCTTCTTCAGTGAACCAAAGCCATGTCACTTTCCCATGGATTTATATATAAACAGTGTGGGGCTAGAAGCAAGGGGGGAGGCTCCAGTAGGGAGCCAAACCAAGAGAGGGAATTACTTCATTAACTGTACTTCTAATTGGGGATTCTTGACAATTATATTAATTTGCTAAACTTATAAAAGTGCTGAAGCCCTATATCACGTGTGCATTCTGCGATAAGTGCCCCTGGAGGACCTTCAATAAACAGTAATTGCTTTTATAATTTTAATCTTGTTTGGCTTGTGATTTTAGGGCTGATAAGGCATCAGCTACAATAAGGAAGTGATTCAATAATATGCATGTTGTCTCTCCCCAGTACTAAAGAAAGGTATTAGCCAACACTAGGTTT
Source organism: Corvus brachyrhynchos (assembly GCF_000691975.1). Classification (NCBI taxonomy): domain Eukaryota; kingdom Metazoa; phylum Chordata; class Aves; order Passeriformes; family Corvidae; genus Corvus; species Corvus brachyrhynchos. Next base: position 9,119,510 of record NW_008246058.1, read on the forward strand.
GATTCTCCTGCTCAATTTTATTTACTTTCCAAATTCAATTTATTCCTCCATGTTATCTAAATAAATAGTTTCATTACCCGGAAGAGTTTATAGTGCTCAGTTGAAAATAAGTATTCATTGAGAGTCTAAGGTGAGAGATTTGAATTCATTTCTAATTGACACAATGCTTAACAAATCTCAGTTAAAGTGAGAGTTACTTTGTGCAATGAATATGTGATATTTTGAAAAGTCTAGCAGTAGAATCTAAGCGTGACTACAGAAATATTCTTAACATTTAGGTATGCAGGCTGCAACGATAACCAGGGGCATAGCATAATGTGTGCCTTTATATATGTGCACTTAGAATTTTCATCATGTCAAGGGGAAAAACCAATTAGTTTTTTTATTAGAAAGAAGTGGCCATCTTGTCAGAAATGCTTATATTCAAATTTGTTTCAAGTTTACATCTTTCCTGTCCCACAATGCATAAGTAGGAGCTCGCAGTGATTCAAGTCAATGTAAGAAAGAGGCATTTCCAATACTATCAAAGCAACGCAGGAATTATCTAGAATTGGGAACATTGTTTTCTTCAAAATTGTTTATTAACATCATATGCCAACAGAAATAATGCAATAATGAATATATATATATATAAAATTATGGATAATTTTTTTTTAATTGTGAAGAATTTTTTTTTCCTGTTTCAGCTATACAATTAATTGTCCTATGTAGAATGGTTTTGGACACGCTCTCCTTATTTCATCTGCAAAGATATACTGTTTCCAACAGGAAAATGTTGGATGAGAACATGACATTAGGTGTCTTCTCACTGAATGCATCCTGCCACACTATGGAAATCTTTTGTGATTTCCGAACTATTTCTTCTGTAATAAACAATAGTTCTAGAAACAGATTAGCACGGGCTGAGGCCACACTATTCAAAGAGCCATTGCATCTGAAGAAAGAATAGACTTCTACTGACTCTAGATTTTGCTAGCAGAGGAGTTAATGAATGAGAGTTATATTTTTGTAGCATAAAGAAGCATATTTTAACCCCTGTACTGGTCCAGAATTTCAAATAAAAACATTCGGAAAATATCTGTAAGTTAATATTGACCTTATTTTCCGTAAAACCCCAAAATACCAATGGCAAAAGAAATGCCAATAGAATGGCAAAGACTCATTGATAAAAGCTTAAATATCACATTTAAATAGAATTTTCAAAGTTAAATAATTTCCCTCAGTCAATTCTGTTAAATCAGTTCCTAATTGTAGAATTAGGTATACAAAAAACCCTTCTAAAAATCTTGCTTTAAAATTGCTATTTTTTTCATGGAGAATTATTATTCTTCCAAAAGCATTGACCCAGTTCAAGCTTCAAACTACTAGAACATGAATGATATGCCAGAGTGACATTTGTGAGAAAAAACCCTAGGATTTACAGGTTATAGCAAAATATTTTCATCTTTAAAACAAAAGAAAAATCTCTTGAGTTTGGATGTTATATAAACCCCTAGAACAGATGGAATGAATAATGTTAAGTAATTAGTGGGTGTCTTCTCAGATCATAGTGTAGCCTAGGGGGCAGGATGCACCACCAGAGTCCACCCCATGACTAAAGCAAACTTCTCTGGGACTTGTATTTGTTTTTCTCTGAATGAATCTAAATTACAATATTAAGAAAAGCAGATATTTTATTCCACAATGCCTACCTGTTAATGCTTGTATGTGAGTGTGTATGTGTTCCATATAGGGAGCACCTCAGCTGGAAGATACTTTGAGAAATCTAAATATGGAGAGGATGTTGATCTTCCTTAAATTACATGAATGGATGGATTACACATGTACATTCAAGAGAGAGATAAAATTTTTGCCACAAGATCACATACACAAACCTTGTTTTGAGAGGTTATCTCCCTCCCAGGGCTACCCTGAGAAAGTAGGAAGGATCAAAATTCATTAAAGACAGTGAACTTGCCTTCCAAAAACATAAGCTTGAAAAGTAATTTCCAAAACTGCTTTTTGGAAACATGCCAAGGGCTGATCAACTTAAATACAGTGGTTCTTAGAGATAAGACATTAATTTAAAAAATCATTCCCCTGGAAATTTTGGGAAATTTAGCACCTAGAGAAAATACTGCATTGTAAAATTATAACATTTCCAACAGATTTTAGTATAAAATCATATTACTGGTCCCCCATACTGGTCTTAGCATTTATTTGCTAGTACTTTTGGATCAGACTCGTGTCTGGTATCTGTGGCAGATATGGAGCAGCAGTGGTCAAGGGCTGTTCAACTTCTCCCACATCTTTGAACATGCTCCTCAGCTTTGTCATACATACTCTGTTCTCAGATCTGGCATCCTTGTACCTAACTGAGCTCTGGATGAGTGCACTCCTTCATTATATTTCCCTGTGTACTGCAGAGGTACCATTCAAATTCAGTACACTGAAGAAGGACTACAATCAGTTACAGAACAGAAAAAGGGAAGGTGAAAAAAGATGGAGTCCCATTTGTTAGCTTACTGACAACACAGCTTGGTTGTATCTTTGTGTGCTTCCAGTATTTAGAAACAAAAAGGTAAAGAAAGTAAATAAGTGTTCCTTCTCTCCCTGCTTCCTTCAAACAAATGAATAATTACGTAAATAAAAATTATTCCCCAGGGCACCATAAGGCAACTTAGAACTCTGGCTGTGATGGAGCAGTTTGTCTAAACACAGTGTAATGTTAATTATGAATGTTTTAAAAATTTGCAAAAAATATCCTGTTCTATTTCTTTTAATATCAAGACAGAAATGCACATGTATACATGTAAAGCAATACATATTTGCATAAAACCCCTAAAACTGTAGATAACCAACCCTTTAATGTATTACAGGATGAAAATATTTAATAAAATGTCTTTCAGGTTTTTAAAAAATATGATTAATTGTATAATACAACTTGTATTACAATTTTTCTACAGAGTGGTTATATCGGCCTGGAAGACCCTTAGCTACAAATGTCATGTAAATGATGCTGTACTAAGTATTATTGTTTTGGATGTTATTCATTATTAAACTTGTACTGTAGTATTTGAGTTAATTTAATGCATTTTTTCTTGTGCATTTCTAACTAATTCAAGAGAATACAGTTCTCTCCTCCAGCAGTGAAGGCTTGAACTGTGCCACAGCTCAAAGAGAACTGTGTTGCTTCAACCTCACCTCCGCCTGTGAGAGCATCCATTCCAGCATCCAGAGAGAAAAACCCTCTAAAAAATTTGAGGACTTCTTGGGACATTGGGTTGTGGGTGCTTCTGATCATTTTGTTGTTTTGTGTATGTTTGGTTGTTTGAGAAGTTGGGTTTCGGGATCCCTGGGGGAGGCCTTTTTGTTTAATATAGAAAGGAGGAGTTGTGGTGGCTGGTGAACATACATTACAAGGGACAGAGAGTTTTCAGTAAGACAAGTCCCTAGTATCACAAGAACCACTTCATGTTAGGGTGACCAGAAAGGCTTCTCCCAGGATGCTTGTTCTGTTATGTTAATCTATCCCAGTTTGGATTCCCCGGTTGGCTGTTAACCTCTACCCCTCATCACTCCCCCAGAGCTTCCCCATTGGTCCCTGTTCCCTAATCCTGCCTTTTCCCCGCTCCCAGATAAAACTGTGAGTTTCGGGATCATGCTCGTATTTGCCTCTGCAGTCTTTGACAGTTTAGAAGCAATAAATGCTCCTGCCGGAACGCACACAAATACCCTTCTCAACTCTTTGCTACCGACTATAATACTGAACCCACCCATGCTTCTGTGGTTGCACGTGGGACCCAACAGAGCCGAGCAGGGACGGTATTATGTGTGAATAATTTTTTTTTGTTTGATTATTCCACAGGGTGCTCAACATTTTTTTGGTTAAAGAGTAATCATTTCTCTATTCACTCTCTCCATACAAATCATGATTTTTTAGATGTGTATCTTAACCTTTACTTCAATTTTTTTTTTTAAATTCTTTACTGCTTAGTTTATTTTTACATTGCAGTTATTTCATATTTCAAGTCACTTCTTTCTTGTTTCTTTGAATATTCCGGTTGTAATCACTAGGTTTAGTTTAGCAGGCTGCAGCTTTTCTGAGACGTCAGCGGAGCTGCTTAGGGCAGTGAGACCATGTCTCTATCCCGTAGCCCATTTCGGATGGCTCTGCGGTTTTGCTCTGGTCAGCTATCAGCTTTATAACCCAGTGATGGCAAAGGAGGCGAGAAGGGTTTCCCTATGAGGGTTTAGGAAGACTTTTAATCACATCTTGTCCCAGCGACCTCCAGAGGCAGAGAGACCTCGTGATCCGGGCGCAAGGGGGTTTTGTCAGGGGCTCAGGTACAGTACATGGGCGGAGTTGGGGTACAGGAACCAATAGGGAGAGCCTGAGGGAGTGACCAGGGCTAAGGGCAAGGAACTGAGGGGGAACAATCTGGGATAGAAAAGCAGTGGGTAGACAGATTGCCACATATTCCTACAGAGTAACACTACTAACTCCTTTCAAGCACACATGGCCAGAAAAATTGTAAAATTAGAGCTGTGGATAGATATACATAGTTTATTTTATTCACAGTTAATTTTTTAGTACTTTATAGTTATCCATTTCTCTTTTTGATATTCATCAATGTTTGACTATATATATTCAGAAAGCCATGACTCTGAGATGCTAATGTTTTTCTAAGTAACAATACTTTAGGAACTGTCTTTGTGCATATGTACAATTACTTTGTTGAAAAACAGTGAATAGGGAGTTTGTAGGGTTTCCTCCCCCCTACAAAAGACACTTTTTTTTTTTAATTAATTCACCCATCTCTCAATATCAGGAAATTCTTCCAGATCTTGTGATTTGGTTCTCCTGAAAAACACTATACCAGCAAATTTCAGTACTCATTAATCACTTTCTCTTCTGAATGATTTACATAAAAAGAATAATAAGAATTCCCATAGAAATAGATGTAGTGTTTTGTAGTAAAAATATTTATTTCTTTCTTTCTAGATATAAAAACTTTCCCTTTTATTTACAAAGAAATTTGTTGTTACTTTGGAGGCGGCAAAGTTTTCTACTGTCCCTGGTTGATTTGTATTTTTGTGTGTGTGTAAGGAAGCAATCTAATCTATAATTTAAATTTAAGCACTATGGGAAAAATTCTAATAAAACCTTCATGGAAAAAATAAACTAAAAGGGGTTATGCCAAACAAGTTTATGTGCCAAGAAATGGAGAAAGTTTTAAAATTATTAACAATTAAGGAATTTAATCTTAAATTAATTTTGGTGATATGGTCATGTGTGGTCCTAAGAGAAACAAAATAACTAGCAGACTGCTCTAAAATAGCAGGAGTATTCATGCAACCATAAAGAGGTTTGCTTTCTGTGCATATATCACTCTTACACAGATAATGTCATTGAATCACATTCTATTTGAAAATCCCTTAATTCCATATTATGGCAGTACTGTAGTTTATATAAAGCAAAGTCTATTTCAGTAACATGAAGTAATCTCAAAACAGCTGAATAAATATTATGTTTTCCTCAAAAAAAATTTGACACATTATTCCTGAACATTCCAGATTGCAAAGTGATATCTTTTCTTCCTACTGTGCAGTTGATACAAAGAACAGGGACCAAAGTAAACAAGAAGAGTTATTGTTTTCAATGTTCTCTGAATAACTCAGAGGAAATTAGATAAAGAAGAGATGTTATCTATGTCACTAATTATAACGGCAATAAGTAAGCTTAATATCCTTAGAAAAGCTGGCTTAGTCCTATTTAAAAGTAAACAAATAGATTATGCTTGGCTCAGAAAACAGGCAACTTGTTTTATAATAAAGTAATGAAGAAATTAAAGCAACAATCTGTTCAGGTGAAAACATTTCAGCAGTCATGGATTATCAGCCTTAACACAGGCATCCCAGGAATACCTGTAAGAGTTGTTACTTTTGCTTGTTTCCTTATAGCTATTTTTCTGGCCAAATAAAAACTGGCAGAGCAGATGGACTTAAATGACTTCCAGTTTAGAATTGGATAAAGATTAGTTGAGCTTTTCATCAATCAAAAGTGAAAATTTGCATCAGCTCTATTTACACTGAGGTAATTTTTCACCTGTCCCTAAACAGATTGTATTTCATGTTCATCCAAAATATATCTCATTCAATCATAAAGAGTCATTTCCTGTTTCCAACATTCTCTCTTAATTTCATTAAAAGACACCTCAAACATAAAAGATTTCATTGGGGAACACTGATACTCATGCAAAGTTAGATTTCCATTAGCAAAAACCCAAGAAACGAAAAACACAACCAAAGAAAACCTAAACAAACTATTTCTTCAAAAATTTAATGAGTATTTTTACTTCTATGTCTTTATCCTCCAATATCTTTACAATAAAGGACAGAATAGCTGACTGTGAATTTGAATTTGAAAGCTGTGTGAAGCTGTCAAAAAATCTGACACTAATTCTTTTTCTTCTTTTTCTTTTTCTTTTTCTTTTTCTTTTTCTTTTTCTTTTTCTTTTTCTTTTTCTTTTTCTTTTTTCTTTTTCTTTTTTCTTTTTTTTCTTTTTCTTTTGTTAAATGTAATTGGCTACTGTTGATCAATGGCACAGAATTAGATCTGAAGTTGACTTTCTTTGAACAGAAAGAAAAATTATGAACTATGAATAATGAATTGTGAATAATGCTATGTCTGTTTATAATACTTTTTGGAATCTCAAGAATTCCATGTAAAATCTGATAGGACAAACCTGGAGGAGGTAATTTTTTTTTTTCTGCTTCTTGTTATAGTGAGAAAACAGAGATCTGAGAAAGAAATTTTATGGTACTAAAAAAAAATGGATAAAGATAACTGATTAGCTTAAAATGAAGGTTTAGAATGGATGGCTGCCCTGAAAAACATGCAGAATATCTTTAGGCATCAACACAAGATATGAAGAAAAGACACAGATGATTATACAGACTAGTCTGGATATTAAACTGGTATATCTTTGAGTGAGACATTCTCATATCCATTTTTTCTTTTCCCTGAAAGACTCTGGATCTGAGAGGACACAAATGAAAACAGAGGGTTTTTTGCAAAAAACAATTAGAAATATTAATTTACTTTGACATAAACTTGAAGAAAATTGTACTAAGAATGAAAAAATCTTATGGAAATGGTTTCAAAGAATTTGGATCAAAATGTGCCTTTCTGCAGAAGCAAATCACAGAATGGTTAAGATTGGAAGAGACCACAGTGGGTCATCAGGTCCAACCTATCCTAGAGTACATTCCACAGGATTTTGTCCAGACAGTTCTTGAATACCTCCAGTTAGAGAGACAGAGAGAGAGAGAGAGAGAGTGTGTGTGTGTGTGAGAGAGAGAGAGAGAGAGAGAGATCCACAACCTTTCTGGGCAATCTCTTCCAGTGTGTGGTCACCTGCACAATAAAGAAGTTCTTCCTCATATTCAGGTGGAACCTCCTGAAACTCAGGAGGGTTTTCCTATTATTTTAGCTAACAACATGCCTCACTCCTAATCCCTGACTATTGACATAGTTTTATACATTGCCAATGAGGCACTAGTTTTTTACCAAAAAAACCACAGACCCTCCCCCCACCCTCAACAATTGAATTATATTTTGCATTGCCTTGCAAGATGACTATATTTATTTAATTTCAGTGGCTGCTTGAAGGACTGGTCATATTTCAGAGTTTTTCAATTCAAGCATATAACACAAGTAAGAAAATGTTTATTACAAGTCTTGTTGATAAATTCCATTGATAAAAGGAATTCCTAATAAAAAGGGAATGAGTCTCAAGATTAAAAATGAACTGCTGCCATATGTAACAAACAGATAAAAACTTGTGTTTGATAACAGACTCCATGAAGTCGGCAAGATGGGTGTCACTTTGTCATCCTGGCTGGATTGCCCCAGCCTTGCTCTCAGGTCAGCAAAGTGGTATATTTTTCCTGGGTGGTGTCTTGCACATATAGCCACCCCTGAATCTCTAGAAAAGTATTCAGTATTGCTGCTTGCTGATCCTTCCTTACCCTGAGAACCATGGCAATTGCTACAAGAGAGAAGGCAACCCCCACTCGCTGGGTTTTGCTCAGATCTTAGCACTGCAGCCAAGAGCAGTCTGAGGCAACCTCTGCCTCTGCTACTCAACCCTTCCTTCTCATCCAGAATGTGCAGAACTTACAAAAACCACAGTGTATGTGAAAACAAAAAATAAAGATATTCCATAAGATCTCAAAGTTCTAGTAAACCGGATCTAGAATCATGGTCTTTAAATACCAGCTCTCAGTGATTACATTCACTCAGGTAAGTCAGCGGAGATACACAGACTTGGAAAGATAAATATATTAAGTGGAGGATTTCAGGAAGGCCTTATTATATACTTTTCTGATAGATTAGTTGAAGTTTTTTGGGTTTTGTATTGTTCTGAATTGTTATTTAGTTTTCAATAAAACCTCTGAAGTCTGTGGGCATCCTAGTACCTTTCATCTGGAATCTGAGAAAGAAAATAGTAATTTCCATTAAAGGTTTAGATTATTTTACCTTTCTCCATCTCTGGAATGATTAGAAGAACTCCAAATAAGAAATGTTAGATTAGTTTCTTACTTTGTGCATTTTTATTCTTTTCGTTATTTGAATACAGAAAATTTTAACTTTTCTCTCTTCATCCTTGAAAATAAGTGGAACATCTTATGGAGTAAATTCAGAATTAGAATATGTAACTGTCTAATTTCAGTTATCGCTTTTGGGTCTATCCTATACTACTCGGTCATCCTAGTGGGTCATTCTTTCCATGTGAGATTATTACTTGCATTACTTTCTTAGTTTGGGAAACAGTAGACTAAATTATTTCAGTCTGTCTATTTTAGATATCAAGTACTGGAGATGTGGAGTTTTGAACAAGTTATTTTTCATCTCTGTATTTGGTTGTGTTCCAAACTGAGGTTGAACACAGCTTGTCCTTTTGATTTATATGCTTTTACATACAAAAAGTTGCAGCTGTATACATAGGGACAGAGTTAGGTCCACTGGGTTATTACTATTCATTGGAAAAAAGCAGAAGATCTGCTGGTATTGCAGTCTTCCTAATTTAAAACCTGTTACAAGTGGAAGGTAAGATCCATTTATGGACTTTAACTATATTCTTCTGAAGAAGAATCTTACTTTAATGTCTCTGATGTCATTTAAAGGGCAAGGTGAGAACATAGTGAAAGAAAATAATGTATCTTAATTCCTTCAAATAAACAGAGTGACCTTTTCCTGAAATTTAAAGTAATGTATTTTTCATTACATGTTTCATATTGTATGGTTTTCATCATGTGACTTGGCAGTGGGAATAAAATTGTTAGTAATGGACAGATACATATGATAGTTCTACTTAAAATGTAAAGTCAGAAAAGTTTAAATAACCTGCAGAAGTGTTAGTTTTACTTGAAACATGTCATAGAAGATTGTGTGTTAGAATCATACCACCTTCGTTCTGCAAAATGAATTATATAACCTCACATTTTTGGGGAATTGGGGAAATATTATTAATTTTATTTTCTTTTTCCTATGTTAATGGCTAAATCTCCACTTTGTGAGTGTGCAATGCTTTAAAGAATAAATAATGATATTATAGTTTTCATGTGTGAGGGTGAAAGAAAGTAGAATAATCTCTAAGGTCAGGCTAATGCAGAAGAAGGAATAACCAAAGCACAGTTGACAACTAAACAGGAAAACATGCTTTAGCCACAGGTCAAATCAAATTGCCAAAAAAGAAAAACAAATTTGAATAAAGAGAAAAAGTCTTGGCCTACATACAGAACCAAGTTATATAAAAAAAAATATTCCTTATGTCTCATGAAAGAATAAAAAATGAAAATGAATTCTTATAATAAAATATCACAGCTGCACAATAATGAAAACATTCCAAAGTGATGGCAAATACACTCCAGGGAATCCTAGCACCTCAAGCAAATTTAAAATAAATAAATAAATAATAAAGAGAGAAGTGAGAGAAAAAGGAAACATTAATGAGAACTCAAGACAAGCTAGTTCTAAGAATAGCACAATATGATTTTCTGAATTCACTTTCAGTGATTAAAATATAGATGAAAAAGATAGAGCTCCTGCTATCTTTTTCCATCCCACAAACGACAAAAAATAAATAAGACTTTGGGAACATCCAGTCTAAGATGCCTGACTTCATTTCAGATCCCCGAGGAAGTTCTCACAACTAGACATACCATTTTTCACATCACATTTTAACTTTAACTAATGAGAAGAGTACTTGTATTTGAATCTAGAAAAAAGAAATTAAAAAATCTCCTTATGTATAGGGAACTCATAAGTAATATAAGCATATTTTCCAACTTCTGTGTTTGCTTCAGAAGAGGCATTTGTTCCCAATAAAGTCTGTGAAAGAAATAATGTAACAATCATCTGTAAACTATTGATATGACAGTAGGAAAAAAATAACTGACTAACCAAGAACAGAATACCCTACTGTTGAATTACTTTATCTGGTGATTTTATTAACTGTGCTTCTGAAACAACAATATCACCACATACAGACATTAAGATCATTAATTTATGTCCTACTACAAAAGAAAAAGGATTTTGCAATCAAAGACAAGAAGAGAAAAAACCAAAAGGTTTCCCAATAAATAAGATTTTTTTCCATGAAGAAAAGATTTTAAAAAATTAAGATGATTATTTATACATTGATTGAATGCATATTAAAATTGGTAGTTTTCAAGATGTAGGTACAGAATTTATTTCTTTGTCTTATCTGCCTTTTTTCTGGTGCATGTTATATGAAAGATGAGAAATTTCACATATAATTTTGAACCTCTGAAGCATTAGATTGTTAAACCTAATATTGAAAAAAAACCCAGAAAAAATAGTTAACCAATATTAAAACTGTAACAAAAGGATAGTGTTGATTTATGGTCATTTATACTGGGTTTAATTGTGTAAATTCTTGAACAGTTCTCTTCAGAAATTTTTTGTTGTTCTGCTCTGAAAACAGTGTAAACAGTTAAAAATAGAGAAACCCTTCTCAAATCGAGGAAAAAACTCTTGAGATATCTGAGATCAAGGGTTTAACTGTGCTTGTAATCACTTCTACTGAAACTAATAAGATCATGCTCTGTATCTCCCCATAAATAAATAAATAAATAAATAAGAGAAGGGGAAGGTGCATGGCTGAGTAGATTTGGGTTTACAAACCATTGTCAACATGCAAACAAAGCTATGTACTTCTATATTTAGCATTGCCTTTCCTACTGAGCAACAGTAGCTTTGGAGAATATTACTTCTTAGGGAAAAAAGGGAAAGATTAGGCTAAGAGGCTTAGTTACCATGGCTCTAGTATTTAGTATACATATTTGATAAGATTTTCTATGTACTTCCTCCTATGTTACCACTTTAATTTTATAATTTTATTTCTGCAGTAGAAAGGAAAATGAAAAACTGACAGAAATTATGATACTTCTAAAGCAGAATATAGCCTCCCATTCAAAAAAACTAGCCATTCACAGCTTCCTTGCCAACTTTTTTCTGTTTATGTCTCATAAACCTTTAGCTTAACAGGCAATGAAAGGAAAAATAAGGAAAAATAATTTCTCACATAGATATCTTGAATCTGAGAGTAAAAGTATGGAACATAGATAAAGATGGACTATCCTCATCCTCTGTTTGTCAAAAAGGTCTTCTATTGTCTGTTATTCTCACTGGCTTACAGCAGTAAGTTCCAGGTATTGAAGTTAAAAGTAGATTTAAATCTTTGGTTCAATAAGTAGCCTTGTTCATTTACTGCATACTGTACTATTGTGAAGAACATCAGATAGGGATTCTCCTTAGCAATACACCATAGATATTGTGTATAAATGGTTTATAGGAGAAAGGTTCACGAAGGCTGTCTGAACTTCAGGCGGCTCTCTTGAAAGCTGTTTATTGCATAGGCGAAGTTAGAGCAGTTCAGGGAGTGGGTATCCAGAGCCAGCCCTACAGCTGCCAGCTCCAGCTGTAGGCATACCTGAAGCCACTTTCTGTTCAAGTTACAAAGCATTATATAGTTTTCTTTGCAGAGCATCTTAACACATAACAACCAATAAGCACCATACACAATACCTTTACATTTGCCTATAGCCTATCATAACTACTGCCATCACCATATTATAGTCATTATTATCCAATCACAAGAGTAAGTAAGTTACAATTTAAGCTTACAGTGGAAAACTCTCAGACCTTTCTTCTTCTTGCTACATCAACATTTCTTGTTTGCCTGCCATCTCTCTCTTTTTGGTAAAGACATGTTTTCTATTTACTTATGTTCTCCTTGAGACTTATTTACTTGGTGAAAAACATGTCTTTGTTTGTAATCACATACCTTTGTCCTGCTCCTAAAAATCTCCTTCCAACTCATCTCCAACCTTTGCCTTCTCAGTTACTCAGCGATCACTGTTTCAGCAAAACATCTTTTATTCTATATCAAAACTTGCTTTCATTTCTACCTCATCCCCAGCTTCTACATTCACAGACCTTTCTGCCAAGCCTACATAACTTACCAAACTTTCATCCTCCCCAATAATGGTTGTCACCATAAATTCTTAAAACAAATAAAAAAATAATCCAAAAACCCCAACAAAACTCACTTAAAGTTGTCCTAGTTCAAATATTGAATAAAATCACAACTTTGTTTTATGATTCTGTACATGGGTGGTTTCGTTTCTTTTGACATTAGATGAGATGATGTCAACAAGAAGCTTTTGTTGTAGGACTGTAACTGTCTGTTTCAGAGTGATATCGAACTGAATTTTTTTCCAAAACCCTAGACAGCTGTTACATGCTTGAAATATTTCTAGCTGAAAAGCTTTTTTTTCCTTATTATTTCTTTTAATGTATTGAATAGAATAATAGAAAGAGGTGACATCTTTTGCATTTTTGAGTACTGGTCTTTTACATTCATAAATAAAGAACTTTCAGTTTTACTGTTACTTAAGTTGCATTCACCTTCCCTTTGAAAGAACATAGATATATTTTAATACAGAAGAGGAGTGAGAACATTATAACAAAGATTCTGTAATTTTTTATATTGGTTTCAAAAGTAACCTTTTTCAAGGCAGAAAGAAATGAGATGCTGTGGGAGATGCATGAAAGTCTCCAACTTCAATTCCCAGAAGTAGGTTTATCACTATACTTGTACCAGTGGAAGATGAGAAACAGCCATAGCTTTATGAACCCCTCACACTGAAAAAATATAAGTAGAACAAATGAAAAATCATGTACGTGAAATGTTCCTTTTATTTACATATTATGTTTTAAACTGCTAGGTGCACTAATGTTTACTTTTCAAGTTTGCCTGAAGGAACTAGAAATGTACTGGCTTTAAAATAGAAAACTTAAATTCTCCTAAAATGTATCAATTCCTGACAGAGTTTTCAGGGGGAAAAAAAAAAGCTGTTAAGATTAGAAATAAACTAAACTGAAACGCTAAATACAGCAACACTGGAGAAACAAGTGAATTAGATCACCCAACTCTGAAAAAATGCCTTGAACCATCATAAGTTTCAATATCTTAAGGATATCTGAAAACTTTATCAACTAATTTCCTATATATACGTTCTCAAATATAATAATTAACTATAAATTTGAATATTGAATTTCCTCAGTCCTTCAGCGACTCTTATATGTGGCTCATGCACATAAAAGACAATAGTTGATAAGCAGGTATAGAAATTTTCAGGTATGTCAAACATGGCCATTTTGCCAAAAGATTTAAGGAGGAAAAAATTCAAAAAAATATCTGTATACTGAATTAAGTATAAAACCTGAGAAACCCTATAGTCAGAGCTCTATTTTACTTCAGTTGCAGATTCTGAGTTATGGGGAAGGAACATATTTTACTGTATGACAGTATTCCAATTGTACAGTGTGTTATTATAAAGTACCAGTGGGTGATATGGGACTGTTTAATAATTTGGAGTTTCCTTCCAGGTTTGTCTATAAATTAACTAAGAAAATGATACCAAAACTGTCATTAAGTCCTTAGGTTTCTAAAAGTTCTGTCAAAATTAAAGAAAAGTAGAGGATTAATTTCTGCTATATGAGGATTTCATAGTAAAATGCAGCTTGATTTATTCATTGAATGTGCATTTTAAAAGATGTCCATGTGCATGTTCCTATCCTGGATGAACACAAACCTACGTTCTCTTTCAACATGTTAAACTTTGCAAGTCTTTATAAGCCTTGTCGAATTTCTTGGCATTTCAAATATATAAAAATATTAAAATCGGAAACAGAGCCCCAGCTATTTATTATATTTTATACATAAGAAATATTGGAATAAAATAAAATACTCCCTCCCCCATAATTTGAATAATAGAATTAACAACTATTATGGGCATAACTTGTCATAAGTTTCACTCTTAGTTTCAGTTTTCATATTTCATCCCTTTTTTGGGAAAGAAATTAAATCATGGTTGGTTTTGCAACAAGCCAGTAAGCTACAACACTTCTTGAACAGTACAAAAAAATAAATGTACTTCATTCTATGTTTGGTTCAAATGGAATTGTTTGTCAACCATCAGGTTTTTTTTGAAAATACAGCAGCCACACTTGATTACTGGCCTGAAGTATCCAGTATAGGGTGTGGAAATGGCAATAATTTAAATGTATGGAGGACCATTTAATTTCTTGATGATAGGGGATGATGAGTCTTCATAATTCTCTCCCTTAGTCCCCTGCCTCATGCACATTCATTATTCATTCTCATATCATATATTAAAACTTTGAATAGGTGTCAAAGGTTTCACTAGAATGTTTCAACTTTCAGCCTTTGCATGTAAACTGAGATGATCTGCATAACCTGTTTAATACCAAGTGAAATAGAAAAATATGGAAAATTATATTATAGCCAATTGTTTTGCATATGTTCTGAAAGTTTTGTGCCCAATGTATATAAAGTACAATGTAATGGAATATGAAGCCTGTACATGAGACAGCAGTGTGTCTGGGTGGCCAAGAAGGCCAATGGCATCTTGACCTCTACCAAGAATAGTGCAGCCAGCAGGACCACAGATGTGGTCGTCCCCCTGTATTCAGCACTGGTGAGGACACACCTGAGTGCTGCATTCAGTTCTGGGCCCCTCACTTTAAAAAGGACACTGAGGTGCTGGAGTGTGTCCAGAAAAAGGCGACAAGGTTTGTGATGGGTCTAGGAAATGTCTCATATGAGGAGCAGCTGATGGAGCTGGGTTTTATAGGTCTAGAGAAGAGGACGCTCAGGGGGAACGTCATTATGCTCTATAAGTACCTGAAAGGAGATGTAGAAAGATGGGGCCTGATCTCTTCTGTTGTGTCTGCAGTGACACAAACTGTGTGTCTGCAGTGACAGGACCAGAGGAAATGGTCTTAAGGTGAGACAGGGGACATTCAGATTAGACATCAGAAAAAAATTTTCACTGTTCAGGTGGTCAGGCACTGGAATAGATTGCCCAGAGAGATAGTGGAGACACCATCCCTGGAGGTGTTTAAGAGATATCTGGGTCTGGCGCTGGGTGCTCTGGTTTAGTGGTTTAGGATGATAGTGCTAGGTTTACAGTGGTAGTGATGGGTTGATGGTTGGACTTGACGATCTTACAGGTCTCTTTCAACCTTGATGATTCTATGATTCTGTGAAATATATTTGCTCTTACTCATAAATATTTTTAGATCTGCATCCATTTTACATTAGCAAAATGAAGATGTTTTAATTATTGGGCCACCTCTTTATAATCTGGGGATTTTTTGTTTAAAAACCCCTCTTTCTCCTTATGCTGCACACAGTAAAATACACAGAGTTTAACAACTGTTTATTTTTTTAATAGTTTTTTCTTTTCACAAAATAAAAATATAAAAGTTTCTATTATAGTCTAGATTTAATTTGGCCCAGTGTGGCTGAAAGACTAGAACATCAGTGAAATAGAGATAAAAGACACTCTGAAAGGAATAAAAAACCCTCAGCACTCCCCCTATACTCACTAAAATGTACAAACAAGGAGATATTTCTATCTAGTCCTTAATCCACAGTATCAGAGAAACAGCAACAAACCCTATGATATTACTTTAGTCTCTCCTGTCAGAAGCTTTACTCCTGAAGCAAAGTGTCTGTAGCAACTAGATGGATCCTTTTTATCTTAAGAAAGATTTTTTTAACTGGCTTCAAGCAAATTGTATTCATACTTTTCCTCTCTTCCCTCATTCTGCACGGAGCCTCAACCATGGGAGACCATCCTCCATTAATCTCTCCAATGTGAATTATTCCTACAGGCTGCATTTGTTTATGAACTTCTTCAGCATGAGTCCCCCACAGGGTGACAAGTCCTGCCAGCAAACCTGCTCCATGGTGAGCTCCTCTCTCTACAGGGCCACAGGTCCTGCCAGGAGCCTGCTCCAGAGTGGGCTTCCCACAGGTTCTCAGCCTCCTTTGGGAACATCCTTTTGCTATGGTGTGGGGTCCTCCAGGGACTGCAGGTGGTTCTCTGCTCCACTATGCACATCCATGGGCTGCAGGGCACAGCTGCCACTCCATGGTATGCGCATTGGGCTGGAGAGGAATCTCCACTCTGGTGCCTGGGGAACCTCCTCCCCCTCCTTTCTCACCGATCTTGGTCGCTGCAGTGCAGTTTCCCTTACATATTCTCTGTCTCCAGATGCACTATCCAGAGGCTCCACCACCACCACTGATGGGCTCATCCTTGATCAACAGCAGGTCTGTCAAGTGATACTGGCTCTGTTGTACATAAGGGAAGCTTCCAGCAGCTTCTCACAAAAACCAACCTTCATCTCATCCACTACCAAAACTTTGCCATGGAAACCCAACAGACTTTCAAACAGTTATCACTTTCTTCACTAATTAAAAACAATTTTTAATTACTTCATTAGAACTGCATAAGAATTAGTTTTAGGAAATATTACTAATAGACTCATCCAATCTAGTTAGAAATCTCCTAGAGTTCAGTGGAATAGAATTTTCCACTTTTTTAATTTAACAAAGTTCTGATGAGAATGTGTAGATGGGAAAAAGGTGATTTTCATGGACACTAAGACTCTCTTGCTCTCTCATTGGTGATGAATCACACTGTGAAGAAGACCTGAAGAATTGCAATTTATAGAGAGTGAAAAAAGGAAAGAAAGGTTAGCAGCATGAATTTAAACACAAGAAATGTTGAACTCTATAAATAGAAATACTCATGTCTTAAAAGTGCATGAATAGCCAAAGGGAAAAATTCAAGTTATGTCAGAATATGCCCTGTATTCTGTATATTCTTTGAGTAGTCAGACGTAGGAATAAGTTAAAGAAAAAGGAGAGGGGAAAAAATGTTCTTTTTTGTTTACTTGCAGCTGTAATACCAGGCATAATAAAGACTTAGTACTACATTGCCTTAAATGGAGTTCAATAACATTAACAGAAACAAATTAAATTTATTATTGCAAGTGTCATTTTATTCTGTGTATTGGTTTTGCACAGCTTGGTTTTGGTAGTGGGGGGGCTACAGGGGTAAGAAGCTGCTTCTGTGAGAAGATGCCAGCAGCTTCTCTTCTGTGAGAAGCTGCTGGAAGCTTCCACCATGTCCGGCAGAGCCGGTCCCTGGTGGCACAAAAGATGGATGTGGCACTGGCCAAGGCTGGGCCAATTAGAAATGGTAGTAAAACTTATGTGATAACAGATTTAAGAAGGAAGAAAAAAGTTGTTTCTCAGTTTTAATCACAGCCAGAGAAGAGCAGAGTGAGGACACGTGAAAGGAACAACTCTGCAGACACCAAGGTCAGTGGAGAAGGAGGGGAAGGAGGTGTTCCAGGCATTGGAGCTGAGATTCCTCTGCAGGCCGTGGTGCAGCCCATGGTGAGGCAGCTATGCCCCTGCAGGCCATGGAGATCCATGGGGAGCAGGTAGATGCCTGAGAGGAGGCTGTGACCTTGTGGGACACCCATGGAGACAGGGGCCCTGCTCCCATGCTGGAGCAGCCTGTCCTTGAAGGACTGCACCCCATGGAAGAGTGGCCCACACTGCAGCAGTTTGAGGGGTACTCTTGCCTGTGGGATGCACTCATGTTGCAGCAGCATTGGGAGAACTGTTGCTTGTGAGATGGCCTCACATTGGAGAAGTTCATGGAGAGCTGTCTCCCGTGCGAGGGACCCCCAGTGCAGCAGGAGGATGATTCCTCTCCCTGAGCAGCAGGTGAAGCCTTGTGTGATGAACTGACCATAAACCCCATTCCCTGCCTCTTTGAGCTGCTGGGGTAGGAGGTACAGCTGGAAGGAGAGAGGGGTTGGGGGGAAGGTGTTTTCAAGGTTTTGTTTTACTTCTCATTATCCTGCTCTGATTTTGTTAGTGTAATAAATTCACTTTACATCTCTAAGTTGAGCCTGTTTTTCCTATGACATGTGGGAAGAGATGGGATAGAATTGGGTTTGGGCTGTGGGACATGCTGGCAGAGGCACATGGCAGCACAAAGGAGCACGTGGCAGCACAGAGAGAAGCTTGTCTCCACCAGACCCTGGGGGGAGGAGGTGTCACACAGCAAACCCCTACAGAGAGGAGCCTGCTGGGAGCTGATGGACGGGTGAACAGAGAGTGATCATCCCATAGGAGGACATTTAGAAAGGGTGTTGCTGATGTGGTGACACGGGATAGGCCACATATAGGTGAGACTTACCATGTAAGGAAATACTGTGTCTTGAAAAAGTGTATAAAACCAGCTCATTTCTTTGAATAAACAATTCAGATTCCCTGCCGGTCTGGATCCGTGCCTCAATTGTTACAATGACAGTATTTGATGAGTGATCTCTCCTGGTCCTTATCGCAACCCATGAATGTTAAATTCATTAATTTTTGTCTCCTCTGTCCAGCTTCTGAGGAGAGTGAGTAAGCAGCTTTCACGGGTGCCTGGCATTTGGTCAGTGTCAACCCATGACACTCTATTTTGTTAATATGCAACAAATGATTTCTAATATCAGATCATGAAAATTATGGAAACTCAAAAGTGGTTTTATAACTACATTCTGAAACTTTTCTTTATGTTAAAAATTTGCCCAGTGGTTTTTGTTGGTTGTTTTTTTTTCTTGTAGTGCTTCAATAAATCAAAGAAACTCTGGCTGAAAGAGTTTTTAGGTAAACAGGAAGGAAAAAAACCCCAAACAATCTGGAACCAATGTCAGCGCAGTGCAGGTGATGAGAATAACCTGCTCTTGGCAAAGTTAGATTCACGTTGTTTTCTTTGTTTAGAAGGATTTATCTAAGTTTTCTAATACTTAGGATATCAATTGGATTTTCTTGGGCTTACCTCCTGTATAGGGGTGAATGCTTGCCTACACAAAACAAAATTGCACTTTGACTCTGGATAACTGTGTCTTAGTATATTTCTTTGAAAGCTGAAAAACTTTTGACCAAATTCATCAAACCAGGTGATGATTTTGGGAGTGTTGGTAACATCATAAGTTTTTCCAAATCTACACAAGGAATAAGCAACAAGCAAGGAGACAAGTTGACCAAAACTACTTTATGGAATAGATGTGCTGTATAATAGACTCTGCGATGCTTTACTTCCTACTATACAGACTGGGGAAATGGAGCACTAATTCTCCTTTTAATTTTTTGCTTGTTCCTTTGCTTGTTTGTTTTTCTTCATGCCTAGGTTTTCTACAAGAAGAAGCTAGAACTGTAAGGGGACAGTGCACCCAATTTTTTGAGACAACCAAGATGCTTCTGGGGATCTGAAACTGGCATAAGCATCTGCATGGACATAACCTTTCAGATCTTGCCATCATTCCCCTCAAATTTTTCATTACTGTATCTCCCTTACTGTGAGTGAAATTCACTCAAGATGTCCTGGAAAGCCATCTGTAGCATGCAAGTTCAAAAGCATATCTAATACAAATGCAAGCACATGCATAGCAGTATTTCTGCAATTAATACATATTGTGGGAAATGTCCTTGTAAATGGCATTACAGAGTTTAAAGCATGGAGAAGCGTGATTGGATTTATTTAAGCACTACTCCAAGCATATAGCCTGTAATAGTTGTGTGGCCTGCATATCCTACTGCAGCATATACAACTATCCAGGTGGCACATGCCTTGTTGTAATGAATTGTAATTAATATTGTAATGAAAGATAAGAAATGTCACATTCCATAGGTGAGTTTGCTTTGCTAGAAGGAAATATCTGGATATATGTGGCTTACATGGGGTTTGCGCCACCTACAGATGGACCAGTTCAGATAGAAATATTTTATCCTTCAACTTCAAAACATGTCCTCTGCTTATCAGTATAAATTTACAGCTCAAGATTCCTCTTGCTTGTTTGCCTGTTGCAATATAGGAGTAAAATTGGCGTCTTTACTGGCAGGCTTTGAAAAATGAAGTGATTATAGTCTTGGCAGAGCATTGTGGAAAATTTTGAGCTTTCTGTTGTTGATTTGGGAGATTTTGTGCTCTGGGACTACCAAAACAGCATGCTTTAAAACCAGTCACTTTACTCCAAAATGTACCATCTAACTACACTATAAAGATAGCTCTATTAAACAGAAAATTATATTCTCAGAAAAATATAAGATTTTATACAGAAGATTTTCAATAACTTTATGTATTTTACTACAATCATTTACTTCTAATCATATTCTTGAAAAGATTTTCAGATATTTTCCTGTAAAAAATACATTTTAAAACTTGAAAACAAAAATTCTGTCAGTCATTGTGAATCATATAGTGTAGTGATGTAGTGTAGTGATGTAGTGATGTAGTGATGTAGTGATGACATATGTTTTATATCAGTGCAGGAAAGACTTCGAGTGTTTCTTATAAAGAATAATGAGGGAAGGAAAATTAGAAATAACACATATAAAGTAATTTTAGATTGCTCTACAGGAAGGACTATGAAAACAGACTGGAAATAACTGGGGTTTAAATGCTGAGATTGGATACGATATTAATACAGGTTTTGAAATCAATAACAGTTGTGCTGTAAGTCAGAACTAAAACATATGATTGATAGATGTATGATGATTGAAAAAAAATTTACCATTCACTGAATATAAAAGATTGGGTATTTTTTTCTTTTCTGTGTGACGGATCTACCAGGAAGACTTCTCAGTTTTGGACTTCCCAGTTGTAGTCTTTCCAAACACAGAATACAGGAAAAGTAGAATAGCCTGTTAGCCTGACAGATTGCATTTATTTGCTGAAAAAGAAGAAATGTAGAGTGACATTAGCTATTATGTCATGTTAAGTGGTTAGATGTGTTTTTAGAGACTGTTTAGACATTTTGATAAGAGATCTTCAAGTTAGACTGCATCATTACAAGGAATGTATTTTCTGGTCTTTGTGTGTAAACTGGTACAAAACTCTTTCTTGTTAACTTCTAGGACAAGAGAAAATGGCCTCAAGTTGCACCAGTTGGGGTTTAGATTGGACATTAGGAAAAAATTCACCACTGAAAGGGCTGCCAAGCCCTAGAACAGGCTGCACAGGGAAGTTCTTGAGTTACCATCCCTGGAGGTATGTAAAGATGTTCAGTGGTGGACTTGGCAGTGCTGGGTTAAGGGTTGGACTTGATGATGTTAAAGGTCTTTTCCAACCTAAGTCATTCATGATTCAATGGTCTCATCTGGAAGTATAAGTTATTTGAATAATAGAACTGAGAATTTTATTTTTCTAGAGCTCTCTTAGAAGGTTGACAGCACCTGCTATGCTATAGATCTGCCAGAGAAAAACGTTGACAACTGTCACATGGTGCTGCAATAAAAGACTTAGGCAGCCATGATCTATGAAGCCCAGAAAGCCAAAAAAGCCAAATTAATTTTGAGATGTCTTCAGACAATGAGAGTTACAACGTCATTAGAATACCTTTAGTAACTATCATTAAAAGAAAACACCAAAACCATTTGTTAGGTCACATCAGGTTACTATCATCAATGGTTATAATAATACATTTGACTTACCTTGGCCATTATTTTTTAAACAAATCTCCTGCTTTATGAAATAGTCATTTCCTGGATTGATCAGTACAGAAAAGATAGGGAAATAAACACCATTTTTTACATTATCATTGGTCAAATGATTACTGAATTTCAGTAGTATACCAGCTATGAAGGATAATTTAAATTCTTTTAACAATTTTTTACTTAATTCAGTTTTGCATAAAAATAAATAGTTAAAATATATGTGACAATTTTAAAGTAACAAAAGATTTGTAATTTCCAAATAATATATAGTTTTATTTTAACAAGAAAGTTGTATCATACTGATATATAATTGCTTTTAATTACCCTTTGAAAAAACATTTTCTGGGAATTATTTTTTTGTAGTTGATTTTTTTGCTGATTGGCCTAAAAAGATGCAATGAAATTTTTCAGTAGTTTTGAAGGTCATGTCTGGTGACCTTCCCAAATCCCTCTAATAATTTTTTTTAAACAGAGTTAGAAAGCCTCAACCCACAGAGAACCTGGATACTGGGATATGTTAAAGAAGTGTGGGAATTAGAGTTATTACCCTACTAGAATATCACTCACACTCCCTTGCTTGCTCTGCTGAGCATTACAATAGGTAGGTCTCAGCCTCTCATCCTAGCAGGGAGATCTCTACTAGCCGAAGAAGGCTGGTCCCAAAGTTGTGTTGGATTGTGCTTGGATTGTCACTTCTTGGAGCTCCCAGTCTCAGGTGTTACCAGCCAGAGTCCCCGAGATTCCCCTTCTATTTATCTATATGTATCTTCCCCAATTTCACACACTTCCTCTACCTCCAGGATCTTTTCTCCAACCAGTAGCATCAACACTTTCTTTCTAGGTCCCCTCTTTCCAGGGCCACTTCTTTTTGGTGAACACTTCTCTTAGGCTTTTGTCCCTGGTTTTCCCAATCTATCCAGGCAGTTTTTATGTGCATAGACACGATGCATGATCAGTTTCCCAAGTGGTGTTTCTGCTGCATGTATCTTCATTATTTGGAGGATTCAGGAAAAGATCCTTGATTTGTCATTATTTATATCATTTTTCCTAAACCCAGACTTTGTGAATTTTAAGGCGGGAAAGGGGAGAAGTCCTGCACCTAGGGAGGAACATCCCTATACAACCAATATATACTGGGTGACAGTTGTGTGGAAAGCAGATTGTCAGAAAAAGACCTAGAGGTCCCAGTGAATACTATGTTGAACATGAGCAAGCAAAGTACCCCTGCAGCCAAGAAGGCTCATGGGATCCTGGGCTCTGTTAGGAAAAGTGTAGCCACTGGGTTGAATGAGATGATCCTTTCCCTCAGCACAGGTGAGGTAGAGTACTGTGTCCAGTTCTGGGTTCCTCAGCCCAAGACAGGCCCATAGGAGAGAGTCCAACCACCAAGATGATTAAGGCATTGCAGCATCTTTCATATGATGAAAGATTGAGAAAGCTGGGACTGTTCAGCCTGGAAAAAAGAAGGCTTGAGGGGAGGACCTTATAAATACTTGGAGGGAGAGTGCAAAGAAGGTAGAACCAGGATCTTTTCAGTGGTGTTCGGTGACAGCAAAGGGCATAAACTGAAACACAGAAGGTTCCCTCTGAACATCACAAAATACAGTGACAGTGACTGATCTCGTACATAGGTTAACCAGAGAGGGTATGGAGTTTCCCTCCTTTGAGGTATTCAAAAGCCATCTGGACATGATCCTGGACAATCAACTCTACATGGTCTTGCTTTAGAAGAGGAGTTTGACAGGATGACTTTCAGAGGTCCCTTCCACCATCACTATTTTTTGGCTCTGTAATTCTTTGACTTTACATAATTGCTCTGTGTCTGAAGGTTAATCTATTTTAATTGGAAAAAGAAAAGGAATGTTGTTATATTTCCTATCAAAAAAAGGAGAATAAAAATACTGCAGAAAACAATGCTGAAGCCTTAAGGACATAAACAGCAAGGACTTTTTTAAGGTTTGCTCATATTTACAAAGCTTTTGAAAAATTGTCAGATCAACATTTTAAAATAGAAGCTACTGAGATTAAAGGAGAATATTTTAGCTTCCCTGATGTCCAAACTTGTTTCAAGAATCTCAGAATTTACTTGTAAATTTTTGAAAGAGCTATGTAGCTCTAAAGAGAAAGAGTGAGAATATTAGGACTGTTCAAATAATTACATCTGATTAAATTAGAGGGTGAAAAAATTTTAAAAATTTACCACTCATGTTGGAAGGAAAACAAATAAATCAAAGACTCATGCATATAGCCTTGGAGAGATCAAACTGAAGTGCCTACTCTGAAGCATATTTCATTATTAACAAACACTGTAAGAAAGAGGAGGAAATGAGTGAGGCCCTATGCCTCCAGCATACCTTAGCTGGTATGCTGAAGGTGGTCAGGTAGGGTATGAAACTGTAGCTTGAGTTCTAAAATAGACTCTTGATTCTGTGTGGCAAATATTACAGATGATGCCTGAACACTGCTTTACTGGCCTAATTAATAATTCTAAGGAGAAATTGTATCCTACAGGCAAAGTCTCTCTGATTGAGAGGCTCCCATGAAATTCAACATTTTGATAATTTGGTGCATTCTAGAAAATAACATTTTGTTTGGAAAGTTTCCAACTTCCTACCTAAAACATACACCGGAGATTTATTTTTTTTATTTTTTCCAGAAAAAAATAAACACAACAATACAAGAACTGTTTGAATTCGAGTATTTTTATCTTACATTTTCGTACCTGAAAGGAAGCTTAGCCAAAAGCCTAGAAAGGCCAGAATAATAAAAATGACCTAAAAAGAAGACAGGAGTCTTTGTCAGCCTCAGGAATCATAGCTTTGAGGAAAATAAGGCAGTATTCAGAACTGTAAGTTGTTTTTGTCTTTCTTTTCACTGGTCTAGAATTTTATTTTTTTTATTTTCATCTTATTGAATATAAAAAGTAGTCTTGTATGTGTAAATTGATATAATGCTTGCAAATCTTGAGACAGCAGTTAAGTAAAGTATGTGAATGTACTTATGAAGAATGAATGAAGATGCATACAACACATAACCGCAGAGGGTGTATTAAAAATAGCTATTGGAGTAGCCTTTTTTGTTCCATTTGTATTTCATTTTTAGGCACTGGGAAATTCCTTCCCACTTTTAGCAGGGAGGTTGGGCCTATGGCCATCCTATCCTGAGACAATGATCCAGCCAGGAAATTTTTTCCCAGACATAAATTATTTCATGTCCTACTACTTCATAAAATCAGACAGAACACTGAGACCTCTTCAGGAAAAGAAACATCATCTTTCCGCAGAAGTGTAGAAATAAGGCAAGTCTTTGCTGCCTGAACAAACATTTATAGTCTGGAAAGTCAACGAGTTAGAGTTTCATGAAATTGTAAATTGACTTGCGTTCAATATCCTGAATTTCTTTAAAAGGAAGATTCAAATGTTGAAAAGTCTGTGAACATGGCTCATTTCTATTAATTTCTTAAAATACGAAAGTTTCCTTTGAAGAATATTAATTAAAGAATTTAAAATTATTTCATTTCACTTTCTTCAGTCATATTTATTTATCATTTATTTCTTCATACACTCATAGTCCTCCTGTAGACATATGTATAGAAGAAGATAGATGGCACAAAGGTACACTGCAAGGTCTTTGCTACTTCAGAGATGAGTAACGGATGAATTCTGAAAGTAAAATTGCAACATTTTTCATAAAAATCAACAGAAGGCTTCAACTGTCAGTTGTTGAGCTACAGGATTTAGTAGAACAGGTTAGGAGCCATCATCTGGTGACAGGTCATAACACCTTTTCTCTTCAGTTGCCAATATATTTTAGAGCTTTTATGTGCTGTAACATCTTCTGCAGAGTTGTCAGAACGATGCTGATACTTGAGCACAGCTCAGGTCGAGTAATATCTACCTCTCATTTTTGTCAATGAGCCATATACTCTGGCACAGATAAGAAATGCTGGAAAACTAAACCATAAAAAATTCAGATGGATGATTGGTATTTCTGAAGTGCCTCACTACCATCAACATAAAGGAAGCTCCTCCAGGCTGATCATTTCTCAGTACACTGTTACCACTACAGGGTAAAGGCAAAGCTTCCAGGTAAAATAATCCTGAAGCTCTACTTCTGACACAGTTAAGCTGCACTTCTAAACAAGAAGCCAAAGGAGTAGTACAAATCTTCACTACTCTGTTGCCATAATTTCTGTCTCTCCCCCAGCTTTTGGCAGCTTTATTCTCAGAAGCTTTCATATCTGTATTACATACAAAATCTTTCACCCAAGATTTTGTCTAATCACCTTCCAAAAGTGATTTGTATCTGTGATCACCCTAGCATCCTGAAAAAGAAATTCTGGGTTTCTAAATCAATTAATTACTTTCACAAAATTGTTCTTTCTATGTGATAAGATATCAAACTATAGTTGAAATCTAGAATGATTTAACAAGGATCTCATTGGACGTTGTTGTATGATTCAGCATACAGACATTTTTTTTTTGTGATCTGTAGTTGAGAAAGCACTTATGTGTGTAGAAGGTATGAAGAAACAGCATGAACTTCCTATAAGTGGTTTTGCTCAAAATGCATAAATGCTCCCTATATTCTTTAGTTTTCTGTTTTCTAAAAGCAGTTCTACATACCTGCAAAGAAAGAAAATAATGTTTCCTTCTCTAGAGACTTTCATAACTCCACAGTACAAGTGTGGATGGATCTGATTCCTTCCAGCCTATTTGCTCAGCTACCTAACCAAATAATAACTCTGATTAAACAACAAAGAGTTTTGCTGGGTTTTGGGTTTTGTATTTTTTTTTTTTTTGAAAAAATATGAATTCCCTGAAGAGCAAATATCTAACCAGAAGTTAGTTTATGGTCAACAAGAGAAAGACCTAATAGAGTGCCAAAGATTCTAAGGATTGAGGCAGCCATAAGATGTGGGAAGATCAAGTTTTTCACTCTGTTGAACTCCCCATCCTCCAGTAAGTACCAGAAATACTTCACTACTTGTTGTTTGCTGTGTTTTGGTAATTTTTCTGCTAATGCAAGTCACCAGTAAGTCATCAGACAGATGTAAAACCAATCATTTTAGGAATTCAGAAAATTGTGGTTGCATTCCAATATCTGTTGATCAATAGTAAAATGTTTTGTAGGGTGTGTATGTATGATA
>NW_008246058.1:9146622-9148038 GCF_000691975.1 Corvus brachyrhynchos
CCCTACACATTTCTTCAGCTTCTCATTTTATCAGAAAAACAATTGCGTGAATTCCCCATACAAGGATTTGAAAAATATTTTATAAGATAAATTCAAAATTAATATTATATATGTGTGTGTGTGTGTGTACATAAAACTATTGTAAATTACAGTCCATGCTAATCACAACAAATAGAAATTAAGCTGACTTCATTTCTCCATACATATACACATATATGTGTGCATATATATATGGACATTGAAGTATGTGTTGTGTCTAAGTGTAAATCCTTAAAATGTTTTCATTGTAGTAGGGCTAAATAGTCTGCTGAAAAGCAGTTTCAATGCGTTTTTTTCAATGCAGTTCTAATTCATTATCTTATTACTGATTTTTTGGAAGAATATGCACTGTTCATAAAGCATGATTAAAACAAAAGGAAAAATGATAAATGTTGAATGAATACATTGTTCAGGATGTTTACATCCTTTCAAAGTTAATGAATGAAAATCAATCCAGGTTCCATTGTTGAGCAGCTATTTTCCACCCCCAACTGAGCTGCAAATACTTTAGTCAGTAATAATACAAAAACCAATAACATTTTAAAGTGTTAAATCAGACAAGTAGACTTTAAATTTAGCCTCAAAGCTAGAGAGTGATATTTTACAATTGAAAGAAAAAACTCCCTTCCAGGCCTAGAAATCTCCAGAGTCAAGGAAAAGGATGTGGGCTCAGGACTAAAAGGTCAAGAGAATGGATGCTGACAGTCCTAACAGCCAGGTTGGATTTCTCAGTTGGATATTACAGCCCCAAATTAAATGACATTGGTGGCTTTTTTATAGTTTGTTTTTCTTGCAAGACTAAATTGACTCTTTAAATTAAAAGTATAAATTTAAAAAGCATAATAATATTAAATATGAGCTATTCTGTTGTCCACTTAAGTGGAGCTAGCAAAAATGTTTAACTTCTTTGAATAGGTTGTGAGATTAGATCTGGTTAAAAAATATTGTCAGAAATGTAATATTTCAGGGAAATACTAAATCATATCAATGTTTCATACAGAAATCAAGGAACCAAATAATTCCGTTTCCTAAGTCTTCCAAATAAATTTAGAGCGATTTTCCCAGGTTCCTACAACTCATATTTTATGCCTGGGGTCTTAGAAGCATTAGCTATACTACTCAGACTGTGCAGCCTGAAGTCTGCTGCAGTCCAGGTCTTAAGTGCCTATATCTCTATATTTAATTAGTTGTCTGAACTCTGTTTGCTTACTATCCTAACCTGTCTTTTTATCTTCTACACTTGGTACTTTAACTGCTTTCTGGGAGACACACCAAGCTGCTTTATCTAACTATCACTAATCATAAGGTGGTTTCTACAGCCAAATGGATACATCTAGGGAACATAAACATCTGCTCAAGTGTTCTGATAAGCTCAGA
>NW_008246058.1:9148057-9175408 GCF_000691975.1 Corvus brachyrhynchos
TCTTTCCCTGTATTGATTGTGACTACAGATAGCATTTTCTGAGATGAGTACTATGCTGAATAATTTGTCCCAGAGCTCAGAGGAGATACAAGTGCAAGATTCACCTTACTGCTTGTAAATTAAAGTCTTAATTATTAAACTATATTTCCACTTCGTCCCTGTATTGTTTCTGGTCTTTGTGTTCTCTTGCTAGCCCTTACTACTTCCTCCCTCTTCAACAAATTGTACTCAATTTAAAGAGACAATAACTTCCTTAGAGACTTTAGAGTCATTAGCTAAACACTTTCAGTGATTATTAGAACATGGTAAGGCTATTAATCTTTTAACTTTTAATAGTATGCATGTCCCTAGTTAGTTACTCAGGATACAGTTAGTTTTCATTGTTCCATTTTCACTTGTTTAATTCATTCGCTGCTTCACTGACATGTAACAATGGTCACAGACAGAAAATTCAACAATCCCCTTGTCTCTGAGATGTGAATATATTGGTGTATACTTTTGTCTTTGAAAAGTAATGTTCTAGCAGAATGTGTATCGCTTTAGTGCAAAAACTTAGGTGGCAAAAAACCCCACAATATTCAGACCAGGATACTGTAGCAAAAATCTCAAATTTCATTTTTATCTATTATTCAAGCATGTGCCAAAATAATTTATTTGTCTTAATGGGGTTTTTTAAACAATAAAAACCACTGTGTAGCTGTCAGAAAAATAAATTGTGAGTAACTCTAGGTGGGAGAAACAAGCTCTGTTAACAGAACAAATACTTTCTTTGCTACAAAATTTTCCACATTTGACTAAAGTGAAATACACCTTTTTAAAAAGGTGAAATACACCTTTTAAAAAATCTAATCAAAGCAAAAAAAACCAAACAAAAAAAAAGAGAAAATTTGCAAATGTGCTTTACAATGTATACATATTTCTATGGATTTTCACTTAAAACAAATATAAAAGTACTCACACCTCTCCCCAGGAAGCCCCTTTTATTTTTTTTTAACCATCATAAAATTCAATGTTTCCTCTTTTCCAATTATCTGTGACTTCACCTAAGTAAATTAAATGTCCTTTTAGAAAAAGTTCGTTATTGCTAATGACATCTGTAAGACTGCCCTTGTACACTGAAGCAGTCACTGCTTCGTAGAAGGCCACTAAGTTGGTCAGACTGGACTTGGCCTTGGCAAAGCCACGTCAGCTGTCCTGAATCACCTCCCTGTTCTCTGTGTGCCTTAGCACAGATTCTAGGAGGATCTTTCCCATTATCTTCTCAGGCACAGAGGTGAGGCAGACAGGTTAGTAGTTCCCAGGGCCTTCCTTTCTGCCCTTTGTAAGGATGGATAAAATGGTTTCATCCTAAAATATTATTGAAAGAAACCATGATGAGTGGCATGAATTTTATGATGCTAATTTTATTCTTGCTAATAAAGGCAAAGGTTATCCCCTGAGTAACTGTTTATTCATGCAGTAATTAATCCTCTCAAAATCAACATATTAAATCTGGTCCTGGATGAAGATTAAGACAGTTTACTCCTTCAAGATTCTGTTTCCTGAACATGTGAAGTAGTTTCACTGCTTTGAGCAATAGTAATTAATTACAGCACACATAAGTGTCACTGTCATATACAGTAGACCATTATTATTAAAAACATGTATCTAGAGGGTAGAGATCTTTTAAATCACAGCATTTCTTGTTTAAGATAATGTCCCCTTATCTTAATGTCCACAAGCTCTCATAAGAACACACCACTGCAGACTCAACTGGTTTAATCTTTTATGTAAAAGGAAATATTTTGCCTAATTCTGAGAACCCTCTCTTGAATAGAAGTTACAAATCTTCCAACAAAGTTATTTTACTTTTTATGAAACTGCAGATATTAATCAGACTGACACACACTCCATTCAGAAAGAATAAGTAGAATCATAGAATCATAGAATGGCTTGGGTTGTAATGGACCTTAAAGATCATTTAGTTCCAACACCCCTGTCATGAACTGAGACACCTTCCACTAGATCAGGTTGCTCAAAGCCTCATCCAGCCTGGCCATGAACACCATCAGGGTTGGGGCATACACAGCTTCTCTGGGCAAGCTGTTCTAGTGCCTCACAGTAAAATGTTTGATCCTAACATCTAATCTAACTGTACTCTCTTTCAATTTGAAGCCACTGTCCCTTGTCCTATCACTACAGTTCCTGATGAAGAGTCCCTCTCTGGCTCCCCTATACACCCCCTTCAGACACTGGAAGATGCTGTGAAGTCTCCACAGAACCATCTCTTCTTCAGGCTGAGCAGCCCCAACTTTCTCAGCTTGTCTTTATAGTATAGCTGGTCTTGTCATCTTATCAGCTTTGTGGACTTCCTCTGGACTTGCTGCAGCAATTCCATGTCCTTCTTATGTTGGGGACACCAGAGCTGGATGCAGTACTCCAGGTGGGATGTCACAAAAACAGGGTAGAAGGGCAGACTCAAGTCCCCTGTTGGCCATGCTCCTTTTGATGCAGCCCAGAATACAGTTGGCTTTCTGGGCTGCAAATGCACATTGCCAGCTCATGTCATTTTTCATCAACCAGACGACAGCCAAGAAACTAAAAGACAGACACAGTAACAATTCTATGACCCTGGGTCACAAATTGAGTTGCTGAAGCAGAAAGCATATGGGGTACCGAGCAGCACTTGAACACTTTCAGATCACTAAGAAAGGTGCTAGTCACTCAAGATAAAATATAAAGGTACAGGGTCCATTTCTCTTGCCCTACTTTGAAAAATACAGGTAAGGATGTAGAGAACAAGGTAACAAATAGTTGTATACTGTCAGCAGGTTACTGGAAAGTCTTGAGACAATGGGTAAAGATATTTGGGTTTATATCCTATTTAACGGTAAAATACATTATGTTTCTTTTAGATTATAATACTATTCAATATCTGCAGTGTTGTACTTGAGGAGCAAACTGATTTCAATGTATTTCTTTTCATCTTAGATGCTTGGATAATTTCCTTGCCAGGTTTTATTTTTCCTTGTCCAGATGCAAATTATTTTTTCAAAATGAGTTTGACAAATTTCCAGATCTAATTAGGAGTATTTTATATTTATCCTAAAGAAGTAACAGGACTCCAATAAGAGTAAAATAACACAAAATCAGCACCCTCTTGAATAGAATGAATTGCAGGACTAGTAAGGTCTAGTGCTGCACATTATACATGGAAATATACTCTGTACCAATCTCTGCATGTTTACAATTAGCTAGATAAACAAGGTAAAGAATCCTCTGGAATGAAAAATACAATTTTTTATAAAATTATTGATCGTCATCAGAAATTAAATAATCATGACAGGTCACAAATAACAACATGCTTTGGACCTATGAGTAGAAATGCAATAACAGACAAAACTGATTACCCAGGTTTCCTTATGAGAAAGGTCAGAAAATGGGCAGAAAAATAGGCAGAAAAACCTGCAATGAGATAAAGTTATATTCTTAAAATTTTTTCTAGGAATTGATGGAATTTGCTATATTATATCTATGTCTTGTGCATTGCTGGTTTCAAAGGACAGTGCACTATTGCTATCAGGACACACACCAGAAATCTCCTGGCCTGGAAGCTGTCTACAGATATAGGCAAGACTGATTCCCTATCTTCCACAAGACAGATTAATTTCCTCTGATATCACAAGTATCTTTTTGGTGTCAATCTCCACAATTTCTATATTGTTCTGAGTACTATCCTTTGAAATGAGAATATCTTAGTCTAAGAGCACTGAGATATTCTGGTTCTGATTACAGTACTTCCTAAATATGAGAAAGCATGAGATATAGTGGGAGATACAGATGTTCATCACACTTAAATGACTGCTAATGAAGTTGATTCAATTTACCATGGAGGTTAACCATCACCTGTGCTAGAAATGAGTAAGTCTAAGTCACATTGACTACTCAACTAAATATCTGTTGACTATAATGGGAGCTTAAACAGGTAGCTTACCTGCACATGTGGAAACATGGATTTTATTGTTTTAATGTTAAAATTAATTATCCCATTGTAGGTGTCCCAAAATGGACTTCTGGAAAGGCAAGAAAAGAAAAACATGCACTGTTTTTTAACCTGGGATCACATGATGATTAAGTGTAAAATTTAGAAACAGGCATGTAATTTATTTGTTCAATACAACTATAATAACCTTTCATAATTTACTGTAATAGTACTGAATGGCACTTTGAATATTTGTCTTCAGCTTGCATTTTATTTTTTCATAAGATGAACTAAAGCATAGAAAGCCCATTTTTCAAAGCTTTTAAACTGAAACCGCAGTAGTAGCTCACAACAGATTTTGAGAGGGATTCTATACTAAATGCCAATAATTTTCTCACTCTGTGAAACAGTAGTGAAACTAGTACAGGATGTCAAAGGAGAAGTACGGAAATGAGCGAAAATATATCCTCTGATGGCCTCTGTACTATTTTTATTTCTTCCTGCCAGGGGCTGCAATCAAACAATGCACAATGAATATTCATTATAGAGCTGAGTAATCGATTCTATTATTTGCTTTTATACACTTCACAAAACTAAGTTCAGAAGAGAAAGACACATCTGGTTGGATGATGAAGCAATGTCTCTCTGACTCTTTCACTTCCAGAATGCTGACAGAGACAGTATTCAGGAAATGAAACATTCCTCAAGAGTTCAAAAACTAACATAAAAGACCATTTTCGCTGTTGTAAATAACTTAGAATTTTTTTTGCTGACAGCAATATAAATGTGCATATTTATGTTATCAAATGTATGATCCTTAATAATTTGCGTTAAGAGGGTCTAGGTTTCACTCTATATGTGGAATATTCTGTATAAAACGCCCTGATTTACATCATCGTCAAGTTACTTTTATTTACACTTTCATGTTACTCTTACAAAAATTGATACGAACTAAGTCTGGGGAGGTTTATGAAAAAAAGGTTTAGAAAAAGGTAGTATAAAAATTGTGTTTCAGTTGCCAAGAAGCTGAAAGGCAGAAAGAGATAATTTTTTTTTATTCCTACTGGTTGCATCACTGCTACCATGCAAATGACTTCTTTTTCATGTTCTTGTAGCTGTGAGAAAAACTCATGGGAAACTGTCTTAAACATTTTGCTTATCCAAACGTACAAAAACTTCTCAAACCTTCTTTAACTTTACAGGTCTGATGGGAGTAGAAATCTTTCAAAATGTTATTTGCCACCTGTGTTCTCTAACTTTTAGAATATTTATCCAAATCCCAGTGTGCTTCCATTGCTGCAATGCCAGTGTCATTTTAAGCTTTCTGTTCAGCATGATTTTCACTATATAGCTTCCCTCACTCTTTTATGTTATTTACATTAATAAAGGCAATTTATGTGGCTCCTTTGTTTAATAGAAAACAGGTATTATTAATTCATGATCTGTATACTAAGCTGGAACCTTATAAACTCACAACAAAGAAGGCTGGTGTTAACAAATATTTACACTAAAATTATTAGGTGATTCATAACAGTGCATATAGAATTTGATTGGTATTTCTTCCTATAGTTAAGGCATCACAGAGCATAATTAAGAATACTTAGAAACACCACCTCCATCATTTAAGAACGATCCATTATGTTCTTTGTCTGACTGAAAACAACTTTTGAATATAAATGTCCTAATTTCTTCTTAATCAGCAGTTCCACAACACACACACAATGATATAGAAAGTTTTCAAGTTTATCTCTTCATGAATTCATGTGCCTCTGTAGAAAAATCTAGAAAAAAATTTGTTGAAAGAAGCAATTTAAGGAGTGATATGATTTTCAGAAGAAAATTAATTTCTAAGAATTAACATTTGTGTTCCCATCACAGAAGTTTGTTTTCTTGTTTATTTTGCCCCTTTCTTTGAATGCAGACTACTCTTGTATGTTCTTAACTTTGGCAGCGGTTAATTTGCAGATGTTTTCAAAATGTGAACAATGCAGTGTGACCAGTATTTCTCTGTAGGCTCGTCAATAGAATATATAAAATCGGTAGATGGGGAAGAAAGAAAATAGTCAACAAAATATTTTATTGTGTGGAGTGGGAGCTGGTTTTTTTTTAAAAAAAGCAGGTTTTATGCTAGTTTTTCAAGTTTCTCTCCCCTACCATCAGGGAAATACAAAAGCTATTGGAAGTGCCGTCTTTTGAACAATGGCTAAATTCATTTAGAGTTTAGTGCCAACAGGTAAGTAATATGTATTTGAGCCTTCTCTCCCATTTTCTATTAGGGCAGTGAAATTGTGTGATCAAGAGCAAAAGTAATCTTTAATAACATAATACAAAGGATGTAGGCAGTTTAGCTCAGTATCAGATAAACATTTACTCTGAGAATCCATGTAAATCAGAGGAATCACTATTTGTGAGTCTTGGCCCTGGACGTGCTTAATCAGCCTGAATTTTCTATTAATGACTTCTGAATAGTCGTGACAAAACTAATTACTTTAAAGATGGGCAAAGAGTTTTGGCAGGAAAAGACGTGACATTTTATAATGGTAAATAATATCTCCCCTTCTCAATATGCATCACTGCTGTACTATGTGCAGTGCATACAAAAAAGGAATGGATTATGCATTAAGTTCATCAAATAAGAATTCTAATTCAAGTGTTTTTCACAGTTCTGAGGTCTTCTAGGTATTCTTAACAAGAAATTTATAGGATTGATCTCATGGTCTCATGTCTGGGGTTTTTTGCTTCTTTTGTGGCTGGATTGGTTTTTTGTTTGGTTAGTTTTTAACTAAAGTAGAGGGGAATTCAAGGAGAACGAAAATGGATTAGACAATAAAGCACTATTCAGGATTTGTTGCAAGACTATTACAGACTGTTCATCTTAGCTTTACCACTCACTTGAGTCCGAATTCTTCAAGGTCATCTTCTTTGCTTTTAAATACAACATAAATCAAATTATCAGCCTTGCTATACAAACACATTCCTGAGTATTAAAAAAAGCATATGGATCATTTCCTTAGGATTGTTTTCCTTAAATCCTCAATGATTTTACTCCCAGCCTGTAGTTGAAGGATATCAGCATTTGCTTTATATTATCTAGTCTTATTTCAGATTTGAGGGGGGAGTAATTACTTAGTAAAAGGTAGAATTTGCATGGATTTGCAATTTATTATGGTATCACTTAACATTCCCAAGCTATGGAATATTATACATTAAATAATAGCGATGATAAAAATTATTATTATGCAAAGAAGATTTTTTAAAATAACTCACAAGTGCCCAGTTCCCTTCCTTGTATTTAAATTGTTATAACATGTTATTTCCTCTTTTGTAATGATAATGGGGCATATAGCAATTTTCATGCTAGAATTGGAAAACATTTTAGAACTATACACAGTATGTAATAGATGTGAGATAATATAATGCTCTAGGGATATAAAAACAAGGAAGGTAGGCTGGTATTTAGGTTCCAAGCTAACCAAAACCAAGGACTGCAATACTTATAGTACTGTTCTTTTGTATTTGTAGGTAGAAGAGTGTTGATAACACAGCATCTTGACTAGTGCTTAGCTGTACTCACAGAGCATCAGGGCTGTGTCTCCAACAGTCCTTCCCCAACAGAGAGAGTCTGGGGGTGGAGTAGAGGTTGGGAAGGGACACTGCTGGGACAGCTTACCCAAACTGACCAAAGGGATATTTCATACCCTATGACATCTGCTCAGCTACGAGAAGGAAATTTGTTATAAAGGTTTTTCTTTCAAAGAAACCCTAAATTTTCCCCTACTTTCCCTTAACTTCTTTTAAATCACATCCATAGTTAATGTATGATTTTCTTTTTTCTTAGAATTAAATTCACTAGAATTTGTTCATCTTTTTCCCTAGGTTTTTATGAAGAGCTTC
Source organism: Corvus brachyrhynchos (assembly GCF_000691975.1). Classification (NCBI taxonomy): domain Eukaryota; kingdom Metazoa; phylum Chordata; class Aves; order Passeriformes; family Corvidae; genus Corvus; species Corvus brachyrhynchos. The sequence goes on from NW_008246058.1 coordinate 9,155,913, forward strand.
TACTTCAAAAAGAGTCCAAGACACTTCTAATAGATTCAGCAATATTGAAATATCTGTTTTCTGAAATCTACTTTGTAGAAATCTATTTTATATTAATATGATACTTTCAACAGACTATCATTATTTTGTGGCTTTCTTAGAAAAAGATGTCTTGACTTGTGTCTGATTGTTCTTAGGTTCTGCTCAAATTTATTATTTTGTTGTAGGAGACCATTCAAAGAAAAAAATGGCATTACTAAATTCATCAGTGTTGCTGTAATTTTCCTCATTAAAAGGCAGTGTTTTCCCACTGGCTTTTGGAATTTCTAACCATCAACTACTATTAAAAGATCAGTCAATTGTTTGAAATTCATTATGAAAGCATTTTTCAGATGGAATAACTAATTGAATTTGACATTAGATGTAATTCAGGGTGAGGTAATTAAATTTTGTCTGCTATTGACACTGGTTAGTCACATGTATATTTAATTTTATTTCATAATTTTTAGAATAAAATATAACAGTATCGAAACAGTTCTACAGATTTAAGACAATCCCCATTTTCTTATTTCACTTTTTTTTTTTCACTCAAATATAAACCCAAAATTATGGAATTTACAGTTTTAAACTGGCTCTCTGTTATGTTAAGGTATTTAAATGCAAGCTGTCTAAAAAGACTTAAAAAAAAAAAGCAAAACCAAAAGGAAACAGAAATCAAAGAAAATAAAATTTTCTGGAAGAGGAAATCTGAGTCTTTCTCACTTTTAGATCCTTGCCCACAGAATAAGGCCCTCTATCCTTTATTTTGCCTGAAGATTTCTCACATTCTGAAAAGTCTTCTTTAACATTGAAGAATATCAATAAAGATAATTATCTTTTGGTTTTGCTTGCAGAAGTGTTTCCTGATACACTATTTCACACGTATTTTCTTGGTCTGAGAGTGACCTTGTCTATGACAATGTATGAGAGAAGCAAGGATTCATCTCAACTTTAGCAACATGAATGTTGAGTCCTCCTCTAAGCAGTGCGTCTTGGTTCCTAAATCCCACTGGAATGAGGAGACGACAATGTTTTCTACCCCTAATGCACAGTGGTAGAACAGGGAACCTCATTGCCTCCATGAAACACAGAGAGGTTTCACTTTCAGGTCACTACTTCCAGTCTTCTTGTGTTACATTACATTGGAAATCTGTGGCAGAAGTGGCAAATTAAGCCCATCTGTGGAATCTCAAGTGAAAACTGGTAGTACTAGATCCTGTTTGTAAAGAATGGAAAAAATTGAACAAACAAACCTTTGCTCATAAGAGACGTAATTAGGAAAGAGTCTATAGATAAATCACAAAATGTGAATCTGAAGTGCATTTTCTTTTTAAAGGTAGCACTTCTCTTCATATTGGAACAGGCATTATAGTTTATATTCAAAATACACTATGCTGCTTGTAAATGATATTAAAAGTCCTGCACTGCCTTCCAAGGGCCGTTTCTAGTGATTTAAGGGGAAAACTGATGTGAATGCTGAATAATGTCATTTTCCCTTCTATATCCCATTAAAAACTATGCTTTCTTGAAAATTTTTTTTGCTTTATTTTCCGCCTTCTACAGTTATGTTGCAAGAAGTCCTTATTTATGGTGGAAATTCTCACCATAGTTCAATTTAATTATATTTTACTGAAATTGACATCCTAAAAAAAATGCTCCCACTTATTTTTATATATGTCTCATTTTTCTTCTTCACCAGACTTAGCTAAGTAATTACAAAATAAAGTAAGTTCTATGAAAAGGTAATTGTAGTTTAACACCAGTCAAGTACTAGGACGAAAATTAACTCTATCTCAGACAAAACCAGGAGAGCAATATAAAAGAATTAGAACTGTTGGGCGTTGATATACTACCATCTGCAGTAAATGGTGATGGTAAATAGCTATTTCAATCTCAGTATAATAGCAATGTAAGGAAGTTATATTGCCTAATTTTGTGGGGGACAAATCAGTTGCAAATTATATAACCAATCACAATTTAACAGATTTAGAGATTACACATTCATAACATTAAAACTGTGTTTTTTCCCAACAAATTGGTAGGAATGAATATTCATGTAGTGAATATAAAGGTTTTTTTATTTCCAATTAGAAATCTACAGGTAATAAGATTTCACTGTAGAATAAGAAGTGTTTTCAATTCACTAGGGAGACTTTATCAAAAAAAAAAAAAAAACACAACAAAACAACCCCCAAACCAGACCCTGTTTGTCTGTAACTCATAAATTTTCTAAACACTGCACTTGAAATTTTTAATTAAGAAAATGAATCTTTTTCCATGACATGTTATTAATGTCATAATAGTTAAAATTCTATTAGACTTTCAATAGCATATCTCAATTTGTATATTTTTAGTACTTGGCTTTAGGATCTTTTCTCCACTCTAAGCCTTATTCTGCCAGGACATAACTCTGGGACGTTTATATGGAGAAATTATAGGTAATAATCTTTTGTGATGTTATGAATGGAAATTTAATTTTCAGTTTAATAGAGATTTAGTTTATATTTTTGGACGTGATGCATTTTCATAAGTTTCTTACTGTAGCTGTTGTTACAGTGAACTGAACATCAATGACCATGAACATTAACACAATTGCTCCACTGTAAATCTAATAATAAAACACAAAGAATTTCAGTAGGAATAAAAACTTAATTACAGTCAAATAATTTGATAGTATATCAGCAAATTTTATACATTTTCATGCTCACTGTGTCTTGATTTCCTGATGAGTCCTCCTGATTAAGGAAAAAATTATTTCAAACTTACAAAAATTTTCATTTTAGTGACATTGACTGGTAGTTACAAGGAAGTTCACACTCATGGGATGAGCTCTCTGAAACATTTCCTTAGAAGGGCTCATGCAGTTAGACAGCCTCATACACTGGCCGGCCTGATTCAGTCCAGTTTGCAGTATCCATCTTCTCTTTTAGAGGTAATAATGGCCAGGGTCAGTTGAAGAAAAAAATGCTTTTGTGTCATGTGTAAGAATAAATTAAACATTAATCTGAATATAAACTACTTTAAGATTACTTAGACAAGGTCTCCAACATTTTGCTCATCAGGAGTTACTCATCTGGCCTTTAATTAATCGGATGATTCTCCTCCATTAACTTTCAGTTCAGTTCAAACTTCTGTTCACTACCATGACACAGTACTGATGTTTAGTTTCTGATTGTCTGTACTCTCAATCTTTAAACTCAAATTAGTCATGGAATAAGCTGAGTTGGAAGGGACATTCAAGGATCACTGAGTGGAACTCCTGGCCCTGCATAGGACCGTCCCCAAGAGCCACACCATGTGCCTGAGAGTATGGTCCAAATGCTTCTCTAACTGTCTCAGGCTTGATGCTGCAACCACTTCCCTGGGGAGCCTGTTCCTGTGCCAAACCACTCTCTGGGGTGAAGAACCATTTTCTAATATCCAACCAAATTGTCCCCTGGCCCAACTTCAGGCGGTTCCTTTGGGTTCTGTTGCTGGTCACAACAGAGAAGAGATTGATTAAGTACCACAAGATTGCTTCTTACTTCAACTGTTGTAAATAGAAGAGCAGTTAATCTTTCTCCAAATCTCTCTGAAACACTCTCTTCTATGACTAGAAAGCAAAGAAAATAACATACTGTGTATTTGTCTACTAAGTAAATAATACCTTTTTATCAAAATCAGCTTTTTAATAGATATAGAGTTTTAAACTTCTGTCAAAAACCTCTCCCACAAAAGTATACACTGGACAACTACAAAGAATTGAGAATGCAATTCAAATGTATACACAATTATTAAGATTAGAAAGGGATTTTGTGAAATTAGTTTTGCGACCCTACTTGTAACATCAGAGAAAAAAGAGGACAAAGACTGGTATACTTGAAGTATGTCAAAGATTTTCACATTCCAATATTTCGGATCGCCATCTATGATTTAACCAATCAAATTTTGCACTAGGGAAGATCAGATCCAACAGTCAAGTAGGAAATTCAAGCGTTTTAACTGAAGGTTTAATACTTATATCCTTCCTGATAATGAGTGGTATGGCACCTCCAGCCTAGATCATTCACTTTGTGTATGTAATCATCTGCTGGTTGGGCCCTTTCTTGAGAAGACCAGTCCTTTTCATGAATCATACCCTGGCAAAGATCCCAAGCACTGTATGCATCTGCAACTCAGCTTCTCTACTTTAAAAAGCTCTGCTGCTGAGTTTTGAAGTCATCTCTCGAAACTGGGTTCCCTCCTTTGGAAGATAAGAGATCCTTGATTTGTAAAGTGGTTATGATTATAATGGACACTAAAGTTTGTATACAATTGTACATGTGTATATGTGCGTGTGTGTATTTGCTTACATATGTGTATACAACATGCAGTGATCATTACTATGATTCTTAATTTTTAGTGATTGCTTTAGACAAAAGAAATGTGTAAGGAATGCCTTAGTAAAGATATTTTAGTAGGGAAAATACATCTCCCTGCTACAAAAGCTAAAATAAAGCAGCAAGCATGATATGAAGCACATAGAAAAGCAATGCTGGCTGGAATTTAAGCAAAAAAATGAAGAGTTTAAGTGTGTACACCAGTATGTGTGGGAGCTTAGGCATGAAGTTTTAGAGGATTTAGAAGAGAGTGCCAGAGAATTAAATTTTGGGAAGTGGGAAAAGACTTCCAGCAGTCATATTTGTTGGCATGCATGCTGATCTTCCCAAACACATACTATTCAGAAACCATTTCCTATACCTGTTCCTTACTTGGAAGTCTGGTCAGATTAACTATGAGCTAAAGTTTATGCTCTCAAGCAGCCCCGGGGCTTAGCTTCCAGCAATCCTTTATAGTAAGCATATTAGTCATCTTCAGCTGGAGATGAACTTGAAAAATAGCTGAAATATCCTCCAAATACCAACCAAATGTAGAACTGCCACAGGTTCTACTCATGGGAAAAATGTCACTATGTCTGTTAATCAACATTTTATTTCAGCTGAATCTCTTTTCACAACATTCTGAGGACAGTATTCAGGCATGATATGAGAAATTCAATAGCACCTCACTGCAGGTGCATAGGTTATGCCATGTCATATGTGACCTCAGCTAGCCAAGTGCAACGTTTTCATCCTCTGCCTCCCTATCATCAATCCCAACTTTCTCCAAACTGTTTTGATCTTTCTCTAAATTCCACTTCTTCAGACAGAAGTACTTTTTAGACTTACCTTATCAGTACCCCAAAGTGTTTACACGTCAGAAAGAAATGGCATAAAAATAAGTTCTATTCATCAGTGACAGGCAAATATCTTAATTTTCATTAGTTTTGACAGGACTTAGTTTGCCATAGGTAATACATGTTTACAAGTTGTATTTTATTAGCACATCACATCATGTTGCAATGAATTACAATTTGTCACATAGTATTACTATTATGTTGTATCTGACAGGACACTGCTTCCATCTAAACACACTAAGAAGTTAGCAAACTTACGGGAATTTTATGCGTTTTGTCTATATCTTCAGCTCTTAAAAGGTGGGGTAGTTTGTTATTGGTCAGCTGAACAGTACACTGGTAATGTATGTTTTGGCACCAAATAGTATAAATGATTGACTGAAATCTTAGGGGGTTTTTTCCCATGATTTTCTGGCTTTTAAAAATTCAATCATTAGCAAGTTTTAATACAACATATAAGCTCCAACATGCTTGGAGCTAGAATCCACTAGTGGCCTAATCCTGCACCATTTAAGTAATTAGGTGCTTTGTCACCACCTTCAGCTGTTTGTTCCCTTTCAATAAAAGTGCTCAAACTCAACTGCACTTCTATGAGTGAAATGCAACGTATTCCAAGCAGAGTTTATTCTGATTGTTTCATAGAATACCACAATAGGATTGCAATGCTAACGGAAATCTTGTGCAACTGAGGAAAAGTAATTAGAAAGGATAAATTAGACATGCTTTCAGGAAATGATGGAAGAACATTGATCTGATGACTCCTTATACAGTCATTTGTGTATTTGAAGCAGAGGTAAAATCTCATGAGACTTAGAAGAAATTATTAATCTATGCAAATATTTATTGCAGCATGCATGGGTCCTCCAGTCAGACAGACGAGGATTCCACAGTATTAGATAGTTCTCATTTTAACCTAATAAAAACATAGAATAAAAAAAATAAGAGAAAAGAAAAAGTTTTTACTACTAAATTAATGGACTAACATGATTAGACACACAATTGAATATTTAAATAGTTGTTTAACAAAATCTTTTTTGAGAGGTGAAGCTTTCGGCTGCTTTAGTAAGAGCTTTTTACAAGTTATAATGAACATACACTGTTCAAAATACTCATCTAGACAGGAAATCTGATTCAGAATCTATTATTTTGTTGCAAATAGTTGTAGTTTAATTAATTACTCTTTAGTATTTCCTGTTACTACTGGTTGCTAAGAGTTTCATATTGATTTACAATTATATTTTCCCAGAAAATCTTAACTGCACCTAAACTGTGCATATTAATTTTCTATAAATTATATATTAAAATCCATACATATAAAGAACATAAAAATTTAACTCTATCATTCATGAAAATGCCATCAGAATCAAAGCAATTTCACCTCTCTTTATCTTAACAAAAAAGCTCTTTACATTCATTTTAAAGCATCTTGTTTTATGATGATGTATTATGAATGTTTTCTTGACCCAACACCTAATTGGTCACCACCACCACTGTTAAGCTTATAAAAAACTGCTAAAGCTTTTTCATTCTAATTTTTGAAGACGTGATTTAACAAATGTTTACTGAAATATGTCTAAGTGATTTTGCGTTAAGCTGCATGACCTGTCAACATTAATTTAATAATTTCATTATGATCTCTTTTATATGCATGATTTTTTTTCTTCTTGGTGTGATGAGTTGACTTTGGCTGCTAAGTGCCCGCTGAGCCACTCTCTCACTCCCTCTCCTCTGTGGGACAGCAGGGAAAATAAGATCAAAAACTCATGGGTTAAGATAAAGTCAGTTTAATGAAGAAAAGCAAGGCTACATGGAGAAGTGAAACAAAGTAAAAAGATTCATTATCTATGTCCAATCCTCATGCAATGTCTAATGTCCAGCCAGTTCCTCGGGAGTAGACACTCAATAGGTACCTTGTCATGTTTTTTATCAAACTGACTAAATCACAGATGTTACTCAGAACTTCTTACATATTATTCAATGATTTCTACTTGAATAAAGCCTGAATGTTGCAACTTTATTGCTAAAGAGGAAAGGAAAATAAACTTCCTACCATTAAAACCAAAGGAAAAGAAAGGCATTGAGTCAAATTAATTTTATTGTTTACTGCAACCAGAATTCTTAAGCCTTTCATTGGAAAAAGTTGTAAAAATGTATCTTTGTACAAATTACACCATTTTAAAATTTCGCCTTAGTTTATAAGCAGGTAAAATTTAAAAATTTTTTTTCCTTTACCTGGAAAAAACAGATTTTTATTTTGTTTTCAAAATATAAAATAGCATTAATAGAATAGGAAGATTCTAGGGGGTTGTTTGGGTTTTGTTTTTATTTTTTTTTTATTTTGAAGGTATATTTTCACCTTTTTTCTATTAACTGTAAGTTAAAAAAACCTTACGTTTAATAGCTGAGGATTACAAAAATGCCTTATTTCATAAGGCACTGCTGACATCTAAAATGTGAGCCCTTTTTTAAGTTAAATTAGACTAATACAGCTCTATACCTAGAGGACAAAAAATTATATGCATATTTCAATAAGCATAAAATAAAAAATATAAGAAAGAATATACAAAGTATCCTCCCCATATTCAATCTGAAACAATTATACCTAGGAGGAAAGGTGCAAGAATGACTTTTAATGTAATTTTTTTGTATGTTTATGTTGAAAATAATGTAAAAATTAGAAATTATTTCTAATTAATAGTTAGTTTCATGATTAGTTTACATTTTTTCCTCTTTTTTTTAAAAACTTTCATGAAAAGCAAATGTTTATTGGAAGGACAATCATACGAATAAGTTAATACCAGAATATCAGCTACAGTGAAGTCATGTGACTCACAAACAAGTAGGGCACCATTTGCGAGAATAGTTAGTAAACAACTAACGCAGATCCACACACACACAACCCTTTCTCATTTGACTTGCTAACTTTGAGAGAAGAGCTTTATACAAAGTTTCTGCTGAGTATCAAAACAGTTTTTTGATGCCGGGAATCTAAAGGAGCAGTTGAGCTGGGTTTATTTCACATGAATAAAGAAGAATTGATTGGTGAAATGCCTATTGAGGCAGCCTTGACTCCAGCTACTATGAGACAGTGCTGTTTGAGATCCTGATAACTGAGGTCCAGGCAGTCCCAGAAAGGAAAGAACAACCAGCAGAGATCTGAAATGAGTTATGTGGAGAATTTCACTGACACTGATAGCATTTTTGAGATAATTTAAAACTGTTTTCAAAAAGTTTATATATCAGTCTCTAAGAATTCAATAAATCATAAAAACCACAAAAACATAAATCAGCTACTCATGTAGCTGATTTATGTTTTTGTGGTTTTTATGATTTATTAATAGAAGTACTTATGTACTTCAATTAACAGCTCCTTGGCACCAGTAGTGGTTCTCCCCAGCTAGAGTTTTCTGTCAACCTTTTCTCTAATTTGTGTTTAGATTTGAGTAACTGGTCTAGTACTGAATGTGGTTTTTTCAGGAAACTGAAAATTATTTACCAAATGTGATAGACCTGCAGATGAAAAATCATTTTCATTTGGATACCTGAAAAGAAATTTCTTTTGCAAAACCAGATTTTTTCATATCTATTCTGTGTCCAGTGAAATCCCAGTTGATCTGGTGTCAGAGACTGAAATAGTTCATGCCTCAAACATTGATATAAAGTTTTAAAGAAGCTGCAGCCACAGAAACTGTTGCAGTGGGGATTTTTGCAACACGCATAAGAGACAGCAAGGCCCGTGGAAAAATATAAGGACTGATTCTTGATAGATGTTTTTCAGAGATGTTTATTTTTCAGCTGCATGGAAGGGGACTGCTGAGGAACTGTAGCAATCACGGGACAAACAGGGTCCTTCCCGGGCAGGGGAACACAAAACAACCAGTGGGGAACAAGGTTGACCAGGGAGTAGGGAAACCCAGTGTCTCCCCCCGGACTCCATGCCAGAGGGGAGGAACCCCAACAAGAAACCTCCTTGAAGAACTTTGGACTGTTAGTCGAACTGCTGATTAGATAAAAGGAAACCCACTGTTCAATCATCTCAGGCTGAGGGAAAGGTATGCATCCACAATAGGCCAAAGCCACCATCTGAGTTTGGGGTGGGGAGGAGAGCACAGCTCACAGAAGCCAGGTTTACACAGACTCCCTCCAACTGAGTGGGGAGGAGGAGGTTTTGGGTACATGGCGTAATCTCTGGTGAGAGGCAATAAACACCCATCCTCCAATTACACAAACTGGCCCAGCTGTGGAACCCCCAACCCCACAGGACACATCCATAGGACATTCACGTGAGAGGCTTGGCCCCCCAGGGCCGCCCGCGATGCAACAGACCCAGAGTCTGCTGTGAGAGACTGACCCCCACCCCAGGGGGACATGGCCAGACATGCCCACCCAGCCTGAGCATGTACACCCATGGGACTCTGTGCCTTCTGGGGGCACCTTCACCACCAAGAAGACCAGCTGGAGAGGATCAACGAACAGCATTGGGATCCATGGAGTGGTGATATTTTCTTTATTCTGTCCCTGTCACTCTCTTTCTGTCCCCCCTACCTTTTTTCTACTTCTTTCTTTCTCTCTCTCTCTCTTTCTCTCTCTCTCATATCTACCATCAATAAAACCCATATTATTGTCACTGGCATATGGTCTCGTTTGCACCTTAATTTGGGCAGAGGAATTTCCAAGGAACCTTAATAATAATAATAATAATAATAATTGGATCATAACATCTGGGTACACTGTTCTTTTGTCTCATATAGTTTTACTTAAAAAGAAAGGGTAAAAAAATGTTGCCTTAAATCCATGAAACACTGATCTGGCATAAAAGCCCCCTTTTTATTTTGCTATCAGTCAGCTTGTCTAGAATTCCTGATAGTGCTTTGCCTCTGACACAGTCATATATAACATGAAGTATTTGTAAGTAACACATCATTTCTTGGATATGCACTTGATAGTCATGTTACAAAAAAATCAAATTATTTCAGGTTTCTTTAAAGCACTAAATAAATTACTTTCAAATTTTATACACAGCAAAGAATGTACAAATATTTATACAAATACATAAAACTGAAGCGCCTACAAAATTCACAAGTTAACAGCAATTGCATTTATTGAGACTGATGATTTTATTACTGAGACAGTTTAAGCCATCAGTGCCTATTTCAATTTAGAAGGTTCAATTAAACAAAAAATCAAATCTTTATTAGTTTTAAAGAGGGAGTATTAAACAATACCATTTTAGTTCAGATTGAGACCCAGCCTCTACTGAATTTCATTCTGTTCCTTATTAGATCCCTTGGTCTATACTTAACCTGCTACACAGGAAAAAGGAAATCAAAGCAAGAACTCACTATGCAGAACCTCTTCAGGTGGTCTCCAAACCAATCCATAAGGGAAATCAACCTTCCATTTCTATATATATGAAAGAAACCAAAAAACCCCAACCAACCAGCAAACTAACCAGAAAAACCCCAAAACATACCAAAGAAAACCCTGTCAAATTGATGTCCTTTATTGTGTTCTATGATGCAATATTTCTTATAAACTTAGAAACTACATCAAATAGCTTCCTGAAGCCAACGACATGGTGTTTCTTTGGCAGAGAGTTCAAGGGAATGAAGAGGAGATAGCTTTAATACTCCTTGTTTAAGAAAACACAAGGAACTCCCGGATGCATAACATCTGCTCGGAAGGACTGCTTGCACAGCAGGTGCTGCCTTTCCTAGGTCTGGGGACTGGGAACTTGGCATGTACTTGAGGACAGCTGCCTCACTCTGCTTGTCATACACTGTGTAGATCAATTCTGAATAACCTGAATGCGCAGGGACAGGTTCAGATGTGGGAACTAGTTACTTCTCATACTTAATTGGACAGAGAGAATTGCTGTATAGGACAGTAAAATACACAGCATTTTCCTATAGGACAGCATTGTCTCAAAGGAATAGCATGATTATTTTACATGGACTAATAGCGATAGGACAAGAGGGGACAGTTTTAAACTACAAAGAGAGATTTGGATTAGATGTTGGGAAGAAATTCTTTGGTATTAGAGTGGGGATACCCCATTCCCGAAGTGCTCAAGGCCAGGCTGGGTGTGGCTTTAAGCAATCTGATCTAGTGGGACGTGTCCCTGGGCATGGCAAGGGACTTGAATTAGATGATATTTATGATTCCTTCTGAACCAAGCCATTCTATAATTCTGTGAATCTATGATGTACTCCTTCATGCCCCAAAATGTGAATACCTTCTTAGATATAGACACAAATCTTTTTACAACCAGAGTTGCCCTTCCATTCCCTTCCATTCCCTTCCGTTCCCTGCCCTGCCCTTGCCCTTGCCCTTCCCCTTGCCCTTGCCCTTGCCCTTCCCCTTCCCCTTCCCCTTCCTTTTTTTTCTAGTCAAATCATGATTCCTTTAATTCACTCACAAGTGAGTGTTAGTTCTGGTAGACTAATCTGCCAGACTGATCTTGAACACCTCTTAATGAGCCTTCATTTATTAAGGTGATTTACTGGTTCAGTGGAACTGGTAGCATAAATAATAGTCTGTTACGTTTTCCCTTTAATTATGTTTGTGCATAAAAACTGGGGGGTCTCAGTCTCTCAAAAATAATTATTAATCTAGGAAAATGTAATTAATACATTATTAGGATTTCTTGAACCATTTAAATGTTTTCTTTTTAGAACCAAAACACTCCATCAAAACATTTTTACTTCATTCTTTTCGCTTTAGGCAGATTGTTCTGAGACATCTGAGCTCATGCCAGTGTAGATTTACCACTGCTGGTGCACACACAGTCCTAGCTATGAAAAATGTCACCTGGACTCTCTATGATTCATGAACTAATTTAGTAAAAGGTTTGTGAGCTCTGTCTCTCAGCTATGCAAAGCAGCATCTCATTGCATAATTGTTCATTACTGTTACTGGTCTGTAATTTTCACAGTGTGCAGATTTTAATTACAAAGGAATAGCTGCTGCCTTGCTTGGTTTTTCTAGCTGGTTCCATGGCAAAGATTTGTTGAGGGATATAGGAAGATATATTTAAATCTAAGACATTTATTCTTACAGAAATTTTTTATGAGAAGGCTTATGAATCTCACTCTGCTCATTTAATATTTGCCCAAAACATATAAAATATTTCCTTAATATATTCCTCTGTTTCTCTAGGACCAGTTTATAAAATATCTGAAATGTAAAAGAGCCCAAAATTCTGAATCTTACATCACCTCGAAGTATAAAGTCTTATTTTTTAAGACTGATAGCCATTTACAACTTTGGCCATACTCTCCTCTTGTAAGTTGTATGTAGTAAACACAGGGTAATCATCTGCCCTCTATTTTTAATGGTAAAATTTATTTAAATATTTTCTTGTAGCTATGCTGGGAAAAGTGAATCAGTCAGTGAAATCTCTACATAAAATGCCAAAAAATGTCTTCATTGACTAGATGACATTGCTTCTGGTGTTCAGCCCAGGGAACAAAACCAGATTGTTCACAAAACCATAAAACCACTAGTCCAGGTTGCTCAAAGCCCCATCCAACCTGGCCTCGAGCACTTCCATGGATGGAACATCCGTAACTTCTCTGGGCAAGTTGTTCCCATGCCTAACCACCCTTACAGCAAAGATTTTTGCCTAAAGTCTACGCTAATTCTACCCTCTTTCAGTTTAAAGCCATTTCCCCTTGTTCTATCACTATATGCGGTTTTCAACAGCCCCTTTCCCCCTCTCTTGTATGCCTCCTTCAAGTACTGGAACATGCTCTACCGTCTCTCCAGAGCCTTCTCTTTTCCAAGCTGAAGAACCCCAACTCCCCCACGCTGTCTTCATAGAAGTGCTCCGCCACTGTTGAGACAGTCACGACACACACACTCTCTCCATCCTGAGCAAAGACAAAAAGCACATTTATTATCACGCAACTTCTTTTATACACTTTCTTAGCTACATGTTCATTGGCTATTATTTTGCTACAATACAATACTATTGGTCGTCTATAGTGTACACACATTCTTTGCTAAACATCGGCTAGTATCCTCCGTTTTGCAGCTGTTACAAGTTTCTTCTGTTGTTTATCCTCTTGTTTCTGCAATTCTTATGGGTACAAACTGACTGTATCAAGAGAAATGTCTTCAAGGCCTTCAGACCAGCTGTTGGTTCCCACAGTGCTCCACCCCTCTGATCCTCTTCTGGCCCTCCTCTGGACTCACTCCAACAGGTCCAGGTCCTTCTTATGTTGGGTTTCCCCCATATTCTGACTCAGCAGCCTGTTGTCAGGATGATCAGGCTGCCAGAAGGCTCTACTCTGCTGTAATACTGCTGTACACTTTTAGTAGAGCTGAAAAGAGGCATGAACTTTATTTAAGTTTGGGCCAATATCTGGGTGAGAGCTTCAGAAAAAAACTACCAAACTACAGAAAGTTCCCTTAAAAATGAAATTCCTTCAAGTGTCATCATGAGACTCTGGTTTGAAGACTGAAGACCTTTTGAACAGAAAAGTTTCATGAATACTCACTCTGCTAAATTTCCTGGGTTAACTCTGATGAACAAAGTTTCATTAATAATGTAACTAAGAACATGCTTTGTGTAACTCTAATCAGCTATCAGCGACTGGTATTTTTGCCATAGCATTGCAATGATTGCCCCTATGATAATTGTTTTTATTTTTTTAGAAACCTCTTTCACCTCTGTTAAAATGTAAAACAATATAACTGAAAAAATATCAGTAGTCTATCTGAAGGGACTGTGAACAGAAATACCCTTCACACTGAATCTTTTGGTGCCTAAGGCTTATCAAAAGATCCTGAAAAAAAAAAAAGCAAACAAACAAACAAAAATCCCAGCAAATGCATGCTTATGAAAACCTCCTTATAGAGTTTTTCACACATGAAGAAACACCTAATTTATAATTACAGTGAAAGAGAGTGATGCCTCACTCTGAGCAGCTGAATTGATTCTTGCTGATGCATTTAGGGTTTCTCCCAGACATCCTGAAAAACGAGTGTACTAAAACCAATCATTCAACTCTCAGCACTCTGATGTCCTAGTAATACAAAAGGGTCTGAGATTACTTAATATTTCACAAGGCTTTGCCATGTGATCAAATGCTCTCATGTCAATGGGACCATCCATACATGGAAGTTAAATACAAGGAAGGTTTTCAAGAAATGTGATATTGAATACCAGTGCAATAAACATTCTGATTGTCTACATCTTAACTAGACGAGAAGGATAGATTCTGGTTTGAACCATATAGATACAAAATAAGTCTTTAATCAGTTGGTTTATGTTAAGCACCTAACTAATTTCTACTCAGCTAAAGCTATGCATGCATTCTGGTTTAGACATCAGATGACATCTTCTTTATGACAAGGATCATTTGCTCACCTGCTTCCCGAAACTGATCCAAGTAAAAAAAGAGAGAGAGAAATGCAGAGATACAGGAGAAGGGATTAGAAAAGAGATTTGAACATTCCATTAACTAAAATCTTTTCCCAGGAAAAAAATAAAATTGGCAAATCTTTCCACTTATGCTGTAACCTGAAAGAAAAATTGTAAAAAAATGGCAGGATAATGTGCTTTAAATACTTCTCTCTGAAGTGTTGACAGAAATAGCAAAGGACTGCTTCAAAATACTGGTAATTACAAAGACTTGCAAGAGGAAGGACATATACTATGGAAATACAGAAAACCAATTTACTTATTGTCTTGGTTTGAAAGACAGGTGTCTGCTAAGGAAGGCAGGAGCCTCCCTTGGAATGGAAAATATGACCCCCTTCCCCCTACATTATTATAATTTTGAAATTAAGGGGCTTTCAGGCAAAGATATGAGAAAAGGAATAACTAGTATATATAACAAGTATATTTATATAACTTTACTAGTATATATAACAAGGCAAACAAACAGCAACAGTGTCAGCAACAACAAACAAAAGGAAAAATAAACCCGAAAAACCCATCAATGAGTCCCTTCCCACTCCTTGAGCAATTTCCCCTTGGGTGCAGTTCCACTCGCAGCCAGCAGGGGCGCTGGCGGCTCCCGGTGAGCAGGGCAGGTGCGATCACTCCCCCTTGGCTGCAGGGGGCGCTCCACAGTGAGCTCGGGGACCACGCGGCACTGGCGGATGGGCCGAATGGTGACAATGGGCTGCAGCAGTAATGTCAGAGCAGCAGCTGGAACAGCAGGGCAGGCTCACCCAAGGTAGAAAGCAGGAGGTGGTAGAAACTCTGCAGCTGTAGCTGGAACTGCGGGGAGGCAGGGCTGGAACAGCAGAGCTCTGTGGCAGGGTAGGGGGTGCAGAGCTACAGTGTAGTGAAAACTCAGAGCAGTGGGGAAAAAAAAAGTGGGGGCAGGACAGTGGTAGCCTGGCTCTGAGTTGGGAAGGGAAAAGCGCCCTGGTGGGGGGGGAAGAGGGCTCGGGATCCTGGGGTTTACCCCTGGGGCAGGCAAGCAGATGGTGAAAAGTCCCTTTTTTAGTGAGGCACGGTGTTAATAAGGTCTCAGTGCAACAGCCACTCCCTGGAGCAGAGCTCCACTCACGGTAGAAGAAAGGCAGCAAAAGGCAGAACCCCGCAGTGGTGACGAATTCTCCCCACAGTGACCGAAGCCTCTCTCCCCTCAGAATGCCAAGAGAACAAGAGAGCTAGGGGCTGCACCCAACCGCGTTTTCCCAGTCCAGATCTCACTGTATCCCTGCCCTCCATGAGAAACCCCAGGTAAAGAGAGAGTAGCCGGCTGGACCCCTCCCCTGAGTTGTGGCCACTTCTTTTGTTCTTTTACGTATCCAGTCATTATTGTCTCCTAGCAACACATCAGGGGGAAAATTCCTTAAGAGAAAGAAAACAAAAGGAGAACTCCTAAAACCCGAACACTTATTTTTATATGACAGCTGTCTCAGTGATATCATAATTTTAATCAAAAGTGTATCAGAAAGTTCTGTAAAATGATTGTCCATGAGCTACAAGAATCTATAATATTTCTTTTAAAATATTTTACTACTTTTGTTTTTTAGATGTCTCCTTTTGTTTTCAGAAGATCTACTTTAGCAGAGTCTCTTTTATTTTTAACCTTGCTGTCTCTAGGAATCAACACTGATAATCCTTGGTACACAACACAGTTCTAGAAGAGCTTTAACTATGTTACTGAAAGAGGACAGAGAGGCTTCTATAATTGTTCTGCAGCAACATTTAGTGCACGGAACAAAAGATTTGGGTTTGTAAGAGGGTTTACTGCAAGTAGAATTTGGAAACACACTGTAGATTTTTCTGGCTTATTATTTTATTACATGTTCTTGCAATTAGTAGGAAAACCATTGAAATGCTTAACCAAAACAAACCCCTGTAACACTTTAGAAAAGTGTTAGTGGTTTAGAAAAAGTAGACTGTTTCCTGATGCAAATTAAGAAGGAAAGGCTGGGTGCAAGAGTGAGTATGCAAGCAGCAGAACTGGTTGTTCAGGCCAGAGCACAGACTAGAAAGCAGAGCAGGATAAGCGTTTTGGTATGTTTAGGGTCTTTCATTATTACCCTATCCTTGAGTTAGATGTCCAGACAACTTCACAGAGAGCTGACAGCCTGGTGGTACATTAAATAGTCTTGACTGCTCACCTCACTGACTCATCTTTTCCTCTAAACTTGCCTTTTGCAACCACGTTGAGCTTCTGTATTACTTACTGATGCTATGCCTGCCTTTCCTGATGTATGAGCTGACAGACAGATGCAGATTCTGAAAGTTCCTCAGCAAAAGCTACATGTATTTTTAGAGAAAATATTAGCCGACAGAAGCCATGGAGGGTTTGTGCATCATGAAACATTTTATATGAAATAAAAACATGTCAGTAGCACTAAGATGTTTTGTGACCAAAGCCTGACTGCCAGTGTTGAAACATTTCAAGTTTCCCTCTCTTTGGACTTGGATTTCTCTCTCCCAGGTGTGGTACTCCTCCTGAGTGTGTTGGTTTTGCACAGCCTGATTCTTGGCAACAGGGAGGCCACAGAGGTGGCTTCTGTGAGAAGTTCCTGGAAGCTTCCACCACGTCCAACAGAGCCAATCCCTGATGGCTCTGAAGATGGACATACTGCTGGCCAAAGCTGGGCCAATTAGAGATGATGGGAAGACCTCTGTGATAACATATTTAAGAAGAAAATCAAAACAAAGAGGCAGCACAGTTTAATTCCAGCCACAGAAGAGGAGGAGGTGAGAACATGTGAGGGAAACAACATGGAGACACCAAGGTCAGTGGAGAACGAGGGGGAGGAGGTGTTCCAGGTACCAGAGCCAAGACTCCTCTGCAGGCCATGGTGACGACCCTGGAGAAGCAGCTGTGCCCCTGCAGCCTGTGGGGATCCACAGGGGATGCAGAGATCCACCCACAGACCGTGGGGGAGGTGCCCGTGCTGGAGCAGGTGAATGCCTGGAGGAGGCTGTGATCCAGTGGAACACCCCGTGGAGAGAGGGGGCCCTTTTTCCAGGCTGGAGCAGCCTGTCTGTGGAGGACTGCACCCCTTAGAAGGGTGACCCATGCCGCAGCAGTGGAGGCTTGGGAGGACTGTATGCCCGTGGGAAGGACTCAACGTTGCAGCAGGTGTAGTAGGACTGCTGCTCGTGACATTGGAACCACGCTGGAGAAGATAATGGAGAACTGTCTCCTGTGGGAAGGGACCCCATAGTCTCACAAGGGATGGATTCCTCTCTCTGAGCAGTGGAAGAAAACCTTGGGGGACAAACTGACCAAAAGCCCCACTCCCTGTCTCCCTGCACTGTTGGTGGGAAGGAGGGAGGGGTTAGGGGAAAAAAGTGTTCTTTGGGCTTATTTTTAGTTCTCATTATCTTCCTCTGATTTTGTTAGTAATAAACTCACTTTGTAAGATGAGCCTGTTTTGCCCTTGGAGTGTTTCCTCCCAGTCCTTATCTCAACTCATGAGCCCTTCGTTAAATTTTTCTCTCCTCTGTCCAGCTGTGGCAGGGGAGGGTGAGTGAGCGACTTTCGTGGGTGCCTGGCAATTGGCCAGTGTCCAACCATGACACTGAGCCAACCCCCAGGCTGCAGCCAGACACTGCCTGGGGGATGCTGCTGTACTGCTGACAAAGACCAAAACTGCCGATTTGTAGTTGAGCAAATGATAAAAATAATGGTGTATCAGCACATTCCCTTATCCTGTTTAGTTTACTGTTGCACATATTTCCAAGCAAAAAAAATAGGGAAAAGCAATGCAGAGATACATGAGCTAGCATAAATTTACTGGAAAAAAAACCCCAACCAACAACATATGGAATGCCTATTTTGGATAAGGCAGAGATATAGCATATAGCACAAATGAATTTTGATTAATTAAACTCTTTTTATTAAATAATGCATAGTAGTCTTGACATTGTGCTTGCACTGATCTGTGCAAGTGCTTCTTTTGTCAGCCAAAAAAGCACGGTATTTTTAAGGTCTTCCCTAGCACTCCTCACCACACTGGCATTGACTCACTAAGATGTGAAATATTATAGATGTTTTTCTTCCCTGACAATTGTCTCATGGAAAAGGTGGAAGAACTGGTATGTTTAATGGGAAAGACTTAGGTTCCCCAGATACTTACAAAGTGAATCTGAGTGAGTGAGGCATTCCAACTAGTACATAAGTGATATATTACAGGATCAAGTAAAAGATAAACTAATAAAATATAGTCATGCAGATAAGACTAAATAACCAAAGAAAGTAGGGCAAGTCTTTCATCTTTATGTTGTTTGGTGTAATCCAGGTCATACTGGTATTAATTTACTGAGAGCAAATTACTACAGTGAAGTAACAACAAAGTGAAGTAACTTTATCATATTTTCTACATCAATTTTATTAACACACAAACCTTCAATAATTGCTGACTCATCTAGAAGAGTAAAGAACCAAAAGTTCAGAACTGAAAAGATATTGATAATAGATTTTGCCTCTCATCTTGGAGATGCAAACTAAATTGGGGTTTGGACAAGTAAATTGGGCCATACAGGAAACTTCCGTTCTTATCATCTAAATTGACTTTGCAAGTATATGTGTATAAGACATTTCTCAGTGCCATGATATTACAGTTATCTACAAATAGAAAAAAAAAAAGCATCTAATATAGTGTAGTGGGTTGAACCTGAGTTGATGGACAGTCTTTTAGACCAATGACGCTTCTCACAATTTACATATTTAAACCGCATGGAAAGGCGGGACTTCCCCTTTTGTCCGAGCTCGCCTGCTGGAAGGTGGGGGGGCTCCGAGCCTCCAGGCCCCGCCGGGCCGGGCCGGGGCCACTGCCCCTTCCCCTCTTTTTC
>NW_008246058.1:9175913-9206149 GCF_000691975.1 Corvus brachyrhynchos
AATAACCCCATGTGATGGCCCATGTTTTGCAGTGTGAAGGAACTGTGAGATTTTTCATGGGAGAGATGTTTTACACCACAGCAGATTGTTTGTTTCTGGGCAGATCTGCTGTTAGTAGCAGTTTGGGAACCACATGCAACTGAAGAAAACCCTTTTTTCCTTAAGCATAAGAGAGAGACTTTTCAAGAACTGGAACACTGACTAACATCCCATGTTCTGTTATCCTTTGTGCAAGTTGGGTAAAAGGAGAAAAGTGCTGGGAAGGGGGGGAGTGGGGGAGGGGAGGATTTGCTTTAATTTCTTGTTATTTTCTCTTTACTTTTAATTCTATTAGTAATAAAACTCTTTCATTGTACTGCAACTGTTTAAGGTTTGTGCCTGCTTTGCTTTCTCCTAATTCTTATCTCACAGAAGGAAAATAAGTAAGTAATGAATATTTTGAACCAAAACCACTACACTTAATTGGTGTTTCCGCCCGGTTTCGAACTCAACCCGCTACATATAGTATACTTTAAAGTCATCTAAGTGGATCAATAAGTAAGTTCCAGAATTTTTAACTGTGAAGAGTGCTGTTCTCTTCAATCTTTGTCTAGTAAACAGTAGTACTCAGAGGCTTGGAAGCGTGATCTAGTACGGGCACAGAAGTCAGTAATATATCCAAAACCCATACTTGAATTCATTACATTGGGAACCAAGGAGTGCCAATATCAAAACATTCTGTTCTCAATAGAATTTTCCATGGTACCTTTTAACTTGCAATAGTATCTCTAGTGTGACTTCCATTAAAAAATCCAATAAAGAATTGTAAGAGCAGCCCTATTTAGGACACCAAAGGAATGAGAAATTAATCAAATGAAGTTATTCTGTGGTAGTGTTTGTTCAGCAGCAAAATGACACAAAGGCATATCCACACAGTTTACTAAAGCTTAATTTGGATACTTGTGATCAAAGGCTTTGAATCATTACAAAGAAATGTCAAGATTGTGACATTGAGGCTAGAATAAATCAGACAGAAAAAATAAGACAGAAAGGAAAAGAAACTAAAAGAAGTGAGAACCCCAACAAGAAAATTACATTTCTAAAATTGCTTTTTCCAGACGGGAAAAAAACACCTGCTTATTTTTTCCCCAGAAAATGCATTTTCTGAACTATGAAACAAAAGAGTTCCTCTCATTTTTTCTTTCAGACTTTGTGTGACTTTCACAGTGCAATGGTGGCACCTATCGGTCCAAGATATTTATGAAAATCACACTCTGCAAAGGGCATTTTTTTTTTTTTTAATTAATACAATTCACTCTCTTTCTGCATGCTGGGAGCAGCACTAGAATGACAATTCCTGCATTGAGGTGACAGCTTGATTCATGTAATAGCTCTGAATTTAGTAATTTCTGATTCACACTTCTTCCCACATGTTGTGACTATATTCTTGAATTGAAGCAACTGCAACAGAGCTGATCGTTTAACAGGTAGTGGGTCTATCAGTTCCCTCCAGAATAACTGCATGGGTGCTCCCTTCTGTGCATGAGTCATTTCTCTGATGTTTCCTCAGAAGAGAGAATAAATAAGGGGAGTGTACATGCGAGAATAGGTAATGAGAGTCCTGTGTGAATCAAGCTGTGCAAAATGGGGTATGCGATTTCTTAAACTATCAGACAGAAAAGTACAAAGAAAAAGCTGAGGTGGTATGAGGAAACAACAGGAACAGAGGGCAGACGTATGTTCACAGCTGTCCCTGAGCACACTGTCCTGAGCAGGGATGCTAAGCAAGATCTTTGGTGACCTTTAGTTCTTTAAGCAAGTTTGTATATGTAGGCAAAAAGATCTATTCTGCTTCCTCCAACTTTTTTTTCTTGGATATTCTTTTCAGGATGAAGAGCTTCTCAGAAAAAGACAGTGAGAAAATGAATTTGTTTTCACTACCAAAAATAAGTGATAAATATTTGGGAATCATAACAGTGATTCAAATTACAAAACAAAAATAATCCAATATATCCTGCTTTGAAGAAACAATGAACCTCAACACTAGCTGCCTTCTCCTTCCTTGCTTACGCTGCCTTCCTTGCCTTGCCTTGCCTTGCCTGTCTTGCCTTTGCCTTTCTCCTGCATCACCCTAATAAAATTCCAGCATATATTTAATCTTTTTTATAAATAGAAAATAAACTGACTCTGGGCTATTTTTATAGGAAAGGATTTACAATTTAGGTACTTTCTTTGATTTTATATCTATTTTAAGATTAGAGAGATATTTCGACTAGTCAACATTTGTAGTAAGCTGAGACCACTATGACTTACTACTGTCTCAGGTAATAACTGCATTCATAATTAATTCAGAAAGGGAACTTCGTTAAAGGTATGGATGACGCACAAGCAAGTCTACAAGAGCAGAATGGGAAAAACACTTTCAAGTGTAAGAGAATCTTTTTTAGACACACCATAATAGAAGTGCAGAGGAAAAGTAAAATGACAAAATAAAAGCTTACATAGCAGAATAAAGGGGAAGCTTAGAAGTATAGTCTGTCCTTCAAAAAGTGGAAGTCATTCCCAAACAATGTAAAATAAAAAAAAAAGAATATTCTGACAAGTTAACAGTAAAACTGTGAAAATTGAGGCCAGAAGATGTAGGAGAGATGTGAAAACTACCAATAAAATCTTTTTCGCAGCTTTGTAAGAAACACTTGAGAGAAATTGAGGGCTGGTGGGTTATTGGTGAAAAGGATCATCCAAGGAAATTGGCGAAAGAAACTCTAATACACTTCTTCACCTTGGAGTTTAATACAAACTAGTCAAAGGCAATTTCTTTCCAGAGGCTTTCTTGGTAGTACCATCTTAAGGAATAATATCTTCCTGAAGGTGAAAATGAATAAACTCAAGTTATTTGGACCATAGGCCATATAAAAATATAATCAACCTGTTTACTCAGCCTATTGTGGACAACAGGAATGGATGGTCATTCATGCAAATTTAAAAAATTTCTCTGAAGAAGAACTGGAAAATATAGGAAAAGAAGACTGATTTTCAATAGGAAAATCAGAAAATTATATATAGCAAACAGAGAATGCAGATACATAGAATCTTTAGAATCTATAAATATTTAGAAAAAAAATAATACTTTGTTAAGAAAGTCAACTTCAAAATTATTTTAAACCTTTGAGACATTCAATAAGAATTTAAATAAGGAATGAAGAGGATGTTACCGTTTCTGGAAATATTGGAAGTTCTTGATAAATATTAATTCTTTACGTGTTTGGCTCAAAGGCAAGTAAAATTTGAGATTAAGTAGTGAATAGAAAATATATATGCTGCTATCTAAAGCTGTGGTACCTCCTCAAAATATACACAATATAAAATAGCATGGCAAGGTTCTTCAGTAGTACATAAGGCTTTAAATACATGGAAATCCAGGATTCTTCAGCTCAATAAGTAGGTGATTGAATCTGGCAATGTACTATAAAGTTGTAAACAAGAATGAGAAAATAAAAATAAAATATTATTTGCTCTTTCTTACAACAGAAACTTAATCTTGAATGAACAAATCAAGCATCACCTGCAAAATAAAAAGTATAATAATAAGCTTGTTTAAACATAAAGAAAAAAATACATTCTTTTTACCCTCATCATATTTGATATTTTGACCACCTTAAAAAATACTGAATTGATTCTTACATGCAAGTTAATTTCTGTGTGCCAGAGAGAGAGTAAATCATTATAATTTTTGTATCTATAAATTTTTGCATGAATGTGAAGTTTCAGTTAGTGCCTAATATCACATCAAGATGTTACAACAGTATTTGTATCACTTGAATTTACATTGTGCTGGAATTAATGAAACTGTTCTCATAAGCATAAATGTGCACCTATTATGCATGATTATTCACATCAGCTTTAGTTGTCTGGGATTTCTGTATTTCAGTGGTTTGACTTACAAAACTCACTATTAAAATCAAGGCACATAAACCTTTATTTGAAATGCTCCGTCTACCTGGCAGTACATACTGGTAATTCCCTGAATTCATAGTTTCTGGCATATCTACTTGCTCGCCATTACTACTCAAGCCTTTGCACTTTCTGTACCAAATTGTCTGTCAACTCTTAAATATATAATTTGCAATATAATTTTACAGAAAGATGATTCAGCCAAAACTGTGGCAAAGCTCAAAAACTTGGGTTAGCATGTGTTTAAATCTCCTCCAGAAGTTTAAAATTCTCATTTTCCACAGGAATTAAATATTTGAAGAGATCACTTGGTCACAAGGTTCCCCGTCTCTGAAGAAAATCATAACAAATCATTCCTTTCATGAAATGAACTGCAGCAAAATAAAACTTCATGTTAAGTGTGTGGGGGATTTTTTTAAAAATATGCTACTTCTTGAGAGATCTATACAGAGCAACACAGCTGTTTAAACATTTTTTTTTTAGCCTAAGTTCACTGTAGGAAAAATTCACAGGTACATATGAGGTAGTCTCATTCCCTGATGAAATAGATCACATACAATGCATTAAATAAATAAATAAATAAAGAGACTCATTTTTCACTTTCTGTGTCCATATTTTACTACAAAGAAGTGCAAATGAATTTTAGAGTGAAAAAAGATCTAACAATCTCACATTATACACTATTATCTAGTGGATATATTTTACTGACTCAAGATGCAGAGGCCAATATCAGCAGTGTTCAAAGCATTCACTTCTGGCGTTAGTGTTCAGTGGGTTTATGAACTCCTAGTGGATTTAAAAAATAATGTTATGTATTACCTTTTTTTCTGAGAATGATCCTTATGGACCATAAGCATTCTTTTTTCATTCATAATATTTTGAACTAGTATGTTTACTTTTGGGCTTGGACCATATTCTTAGGCACATGGTGTGACTCTTGGGCCTGTCCTGTGTAGGGACAGGAGTTGGACTTTGATGATCCTTGTGGGTCCCTTCCAACTCAGCTTATTCTGTGATTCTGCTAAATAACTAGTCAGTCTATGAAATACCACAATAATACACTTTTGGTTCCCTTGATATTCATACTGACTTGTATTAGAAGAGGTAAAGGTATAAATTAGAAAACATCTAAATTTTACCAGGAAGTATGGCTTTTCTTTGATGTTCTTGAATACAGGAAGGTAACAACATCAAGATGCAACATTTGCATCTTTTACATGTTAAGTCCTCTTAACATGAAGAGTATGCTTTTCCTGCCTCTCCAATGAGTGTCTCAAACTAAGAACTAAAGAAAAATTGTAAGTAAAAAGCATGTGTGGCATGGCTATCACTTTATTTTGTTCTCTTATTAGCTGATATACTTATGCATGACGTAACTCCTTTTTGGTGTGCCTGTACTATTGCAAATCTCTTTTTTTTTTATTAGGAAGCTGAAATGTGTAGGTGTGCCTTCCTTTCTGTCTTCAAAGACATATAATGTAGTTTTCTTTTCCTTTTTCTTTAACTGCTTCCACCTCTTAAAATCAATGTATAATGTTTGTCTTTTGTTGAAACTAATGATTTCTTGGCCACACTGAGTAATATTACATGTTTCCTTGTGGTTTCCAATAGCAAATCTACTTTTTTGGGAGTGCTGGAAATGTGTATAACTTATGTAGCATTAGTGACAAAAATAGGAACATATTAAAAAATACGGACAATACAAATACCTCAGACATGGTCTTGGTATTGTACTAGACAATGTACTATTATATGGGTTCAAGAGTAGACTAGTTCTAGTTCCCATTTTCTCTTTAATACAGCAATCTCAACTTTTTTTTGGTTTTTTTACATAGTACTGGCCAGAGAATAAAATTTACATTCTGCAGAATATTTTTTAATCAGAGCACAGAAGTCAAAATTTCACAATATTGACTGAAACAGAATAAAAATTTTGGAGATATTCTTCTAGCATAAAACATTTCATGCTGAAACCTTTCATATATTTAAATGAGCAAAGACACAATGATGAAAAAGTTTTCCACTAAGGTAGTTTAGAAATTTCAAGGCCTATCATGTAACAGAAACGCTCCCTGCTTCTTGACTGTTAAATGAAAGTACATCAATTTAATTTATTATATTTTAATTTCATTTTTTCCAGTCACTGGATTATATCAATTTCATATTTTATTACTGATGTAAAACATTATATTAACATTATCAGAAACAATTCTAATTGCAATAGCTTTCTCAGCTCCTCCAGCTCGTCAGGAACAAGACATTACAGAGGCTAATGATATCAGTTTTACTTTCTTTAAATGTTCTTCCTCGTGTTCTTTGCTCTTCTGAAATTATGTAGACCACATGTATATTACAATTTTTATTTACTACAATGAAGCGTATTTTTTAATCTAATTCTGTTGATAACCTTATTTTGATAGCACTCTATTTTGCAATATCACTGTACTTAAAATAAAATTGGCCAATGAATAATTATTTTAATTGCTGCTCATATGAACACAGCCTCACTACACAACAAGCTTATAATGAACGTTGGTATTAACACTTGTTATCTTCTCAACACATGTTTTAAATGAACAGGCTAACTGCGTCTGTTAAAAGCATAAACCTTTTCTTGTATAGCTACCGTATATTTCTGTCCAAGGTCATACATTTGTTTCTGCCACAAAAAACTAATAGGACTTAGGTAAGTAATTAAAAAATATAATTGGTTTATGCTTGTGTAGCCACTTGTATCCGTTATGCTGAAAGCTTTCATATAAACCATACATCAGAATGTTAATATATTCAAAATCTATTAATGAAACCAAATTCAAATATACAAAAGGAATTGCTATGTCTTTCTAGTTATTTCCCCAATACCAGAAATTAAAATATTAAACATCAATATAAGAATGAGCAAGACGATGTTATGTCTGTTATGGAAGACTTAACCTAAAACCCTTGCTTTTGTTATAAGACTTTTTTGGCTATCCACCACTGATGTGAGATTGTCACATTGTCACTTCTAAAAAGAACTATTTTCAGAAGGCTCTTACACATGTAATTCTCAACATTCATGCAAGGTTATTAGCACAGTTCTGGAACCAAAACAGTCTGGATACATTTCGGATTTTCTGCTTTACAAACTGTTCAAATACACTTATGTAATAATTCTTATAGACAACCTTTCCTTTCTCTTTTATGTTCAACTTCTTTGCTCTATCAAACAAGAATGACTCTTCCATAAATACAAGGGCCACCAGCTAGACATTAGATCAGGTTTAATACTTTAGGTACATACTAGGCTAAGCTTTTCTCATCTATGAAAGTTGCTAATTACGTCTTCCTGTAGCTGTTAGCCAAAGGAATTATTAAACTTTAATTCTTCATAGGATATTTTTTTCTATTAAGGTTAAATTTCTATTTACTAGCCTTTCAAATAGACTCTTTTCTTGCTGCACCAGAAGGTGTCATTTTGTATTCAACTTGCTGTAGAGAAGACAAGTGAGATTATCATGGTGTTGCCTAAATTTTCATTTCTAAAAGTAAGGTAATTACTACTGCAAGTAGCTACTGTTCTGTATGTGAAAATGTAACATTCCATGAACTGCCAAATCAGTCCTGTGAACTTTGGGTTTTTTCAACAGTGAAGTTATACCACTGAAAGAAAAGGAAAGTAAATCTGAGTACTATATACTTTTAATATATGTGGTGTTTTTCCATAAAGTAAGAATGTCTCTGTGATTTCTTGCTTTAAAAACCTAAAATTGATTTTATTGTTATGTTTGAAGATATTGCATTGAAAAATGACACAAAGTACTTTTGAATCCATATATTTTTAAAATGTTTATCTCTAGAATTTAGAGATTAGAAGGAAAATTGCAGTGATTAAACCTAATATTCACAGTCTGACTAACACATGAAATGGAATAATTTTATCTTTTTATCTATCTTGCTATTTGTTTTAACTGCCATAACATATTCTTTTATTTCTTTAGATAAGCATCAGGGCCAATTCCACAACTGTTACACAGGTATTGCTCAAAAAAATTCTACTTAAAAAAAAATAATATTGCATTCAGGTCAAAGACTTGAAGACTTTACTTCAGTTGTTGGGATTGCCATAAAAAATATAGTTGATACCCTCCCCCCACCCCGAGATTTGGGATTTTGCTAAACCTTTCTGAAACAATGTTTTCATTTAAAAATAAAGGAAAATTATGAATAACTAGTAAAGTAGAAGTACGTTGTATATACAGCCACTTTGTTAGGTATCACAACCCAATCATACCTCTGTGATGAAATATAGCTGTGAATTAACAAAGGTTAACAAGGGCTTTCTACCAATTTAATGCAAGCAATAGTGTAAATTGTAAATTGGGAAAAAACCCCAAAAACAACAAAAAACCCTACCAACCTTGGTTTGGACAGAGTATAGCATGAAGAAATGTTAACATTTCCAATGAACATATGTGATGAATAGGATAATAATTTTATAATTTTCTCTGTGTGAAGTTACTTGCACCAACTTTGTGTCTTCCTCTCCCTCAACTTAGGTGACCATCCAATCCTGACTCACAGGGAAAGAAAGCCATCATTCACTGAATGATGACCACTGTCAGGACAGTTGCATAGGAGTTTCTCAGGCAATATATCTCTTAGGTAGTGGTTATCAGCTTGAGTGACACATAGACGTCACAAGCTGAAATAACATTATGACAGAGCGTGTTGGTTTAGCACAGCCTGGCTTTTGTGGGGGGCAGGAGAAAAGCTGCTCGAAACTTCTATGTCAGACACAGAGCCAATCGCTGAAGGGTCTGATGATGGGCAGGTTACTAGCCCAATTAGGCAAGTTGATAGTGCCTCTACGATGACTTACTTAAGAAAGGAAAAACTGTGGGAAGCTCTCTTTCTTCTCCCGAGGGGTGGTGAGGCGGCCACCGGGCTGCATCCCAGTGGGGGCTGCACAGCCGGGGCCCTCCCAAGGCTGGGACCGCTCTTGTGGTGCCGGCGAGGACCAGGGCCAGCCGTGCGGTGCCAGCAGGGACCACGTGGCCAGCAGCGAGAGACATGGCGAGCAATTCCCTGATGTGGAGCCCAGACGAGATCAACCTCTCAACTGCAACTTACAGACACCAACTTTCTTCCAAGTCAGAGAAAAAGGAAAAGTGAGGACGCATAAGGAAAACCAACATGGTGGCACCAAAGTCAGTGAAAAAAAGGAGAGGGAGGAGGTGCTTCAAGCACCAGAGCTGAGATTCTCCTGCAACCCGTGGTGAGAACTATAATACAACAAACTGTTTCCCCGTAATTCATGAGGTACATGGGGGGGTGCAGATATCCACGCGCAGCCCATGAAGAAGAGTACTCATGCTGGAGAGCGTGGATACTGAAAAGCTGTAATCTAGTGAGGACCTTGAACAAAGAGAGATGACCCTTGCTTTTAGAGATAGAGGAAAGAGAGCCTTTGCTTCCAAACTAGAACAGCTAAGCACACAAACTAAAATAGCCCACGCTAGGCAGTTTTGGGAAGACTGCGTGGCCCGTGGAAGAGACTCATGTTGCAGTAGGTTCAGGCAGGACTGCTGCTGGTGGAAGTTAAAACCACGCTAGAAAAGTTCACAGAGAGCTATCTCCTGTGGATATAAAAATGCTGCTAGGAAGGATTTTCTTGCTATTTTCTAAGTTTGTGAGAGACTTTTTCTCTCTCACAGAAGATAGTAGCAGAGTTCTGTAAACAATGAAACATCTGCAACCTTGAAAAGTCTTGTTTACACTCTAGTAGAAAAATATTTTGACAATGGATGTTTTAGGATTTTAGCCAATCACCAAGGGGTGGCTGATCCTTGTCCAATTAAACTATAAAGAAAAAAGTCTATAAAAGAGTTTGTAAAATAATTAAATAAATCAATCTTGCTGCACAGTTCCTGCCTGCTGGATCTTCTCTCCTCCTCCCTATGGCTGTGGGACATGGTAATATACCCAAGGGCATTTTAATAACCTCCTGTTGGAAGGATCCCACAGCACAGCAGAAGAAACTCTTTTCCTTAAGAATACTGAAGAAACATTTTTTTACAAAGTGAAATAGTGACCAAAACCCCATGTTTTGTTTCCTTGCACAGTCAGTGGAAAGAGAGAGGGACTGGGAAAGAATGGTGTTCTGAAGATTTGCTTTGGTTCTCATTACCCTTTTAACTTTTTATTCTGTTAATAATAAATCTTCTTTATACTCTTTAAGTTTTGAACCTGTTTTGCCTTAAAGTGTTGTTGGGGTTTTTTTTTAAAAATTTTTGTCTCAACTCATGAAAATGAAGTTTTCAATTCCCCCTCCTCTGCTCAGCTATAGCAGAGGAAAATAAGTAAATGAGTTTTTTCCCCATGGGTGCCTGGCACTTAGCCAGCATCAAACCATGACACCGAGTTTTACTACGCTCTCAAAAGTATTTTCATAAGGTTGGTTTTGGGGTTTTTTTCTGAGACTTAGAGCCTGGTCTTTATTGATTTATTTAACATATCCCATTTCCCCATCTTTCCTTCTTGTATTCTTCAATTAAAGGGAAGATTTACTTAAAAGAAGTCACAAAGATCTGGCTTCCTTTATGAATCTTCTTCCCCACAGTCACCATAGCAGCACCATTACAGTTTACAGCCACTTGGATTTTGCATTGATCAAATCAAAATTTTGTTGTCTGTATACTGAAACAAGAAACTTTTCCTCCTAATGATCTCATTAAACTCTGATAAATAATCTCTCCAGGGAGGTCATCAAAGCCATGTCATCAGCATTATTTAAACCTTCTACTCCTCTTAATAATTTTTATTATACCATTGTCTATAAACTCAAGCTAAGATTTGAAATCCCATTGTACTGGGTGCATGGTTAAGTGCAGTCCTTGCCCTGAAGAGCTTAATATCTAATCAGATCAGACAACTGTGACAGCAATGTTCAAAGTGTCCAGATATTTTTAAAGCTTGCCACAGGTTTTCCACCAGTACCACCTCAGGCTTGAACGTAAAAAACCATAAAATAACAGGACCAGTGTAGGTACTGGGGGGGGGTTCGGCAATCACGATGGGCGCCAGACTGTAGGAGCTTTGGGGTTCAGTCTGGACTGGGCGTAGACGGTCGGTGACGAGAGATCTCTGAAGTCAGATCTTGGAACATGCGGTTTATTGCAAAGGGCGTGGGTATAGGGGCACTGCTTAGAGCTGCAGCTGGCAGCTCTGAGCAGGCCCAAGAGAGCAAGAGAGTAAGCGGGTAAGAGAGAGAGAGAGCGAGAGGAATGAGAGCGAAGAAGTGTGTGTGAAGAGAGAGTAAGAGTGTGTAAGAGAGAGAGTGAGAGTAAGAGAGAGAGTGGAGAGTGTGTGCAGAGTGGAAGAGGAATGGTGAAGTCTTGGTTACAATACAATAAATCATCTTCTGTACTGAATATTCTAATTGTCACTAACCAATCTAATACAAGATACAAATCCTATAGCATTTACATACAGCCTATAAGAGTTCCTATATTACCATAGAGTGTTACATCTTAACTTCTAAAAACTACTCTTTGGACCCCTTCTGCTGAGCTAGTAGGGTCTGCTCTGACCCTTGGACCTGCCTGCAAGCAGAGGGTATTGTTCAATCAAGAGGGGATTACCTTCAGTTGGCCATACCATTGTTTTCCAGTTGTTCAGTAACTAAGACTTGGTATTTCAAAAGTGCCTTTCATTTCGATGTTGCCTGTAGTTTTCATATTCCCAAACTCTTTTGTCAGGCAATCATATTTATAAGGCTTTCCTGTTTCATCTTCCCCAACAGACCAGTATTTCCAAAGAAATATCAGGCATATACACAAAATAGAAAATAGGGTCCTGAAGTGGGATAAATTAGAAGCCTATAATCACAATTCTTACCTTCCCCTTTTTGATTTGTGCTGCTATTTTCATCTCCAGGAGAAATTTGTTTTCTTGACATAAAGCAAAAAATGCTTTATCTAACTCTCTCATTTAGAAAGACTGACATATTTAAGCAATTCTATAAATTAGACACAAACCTGAGGTGAGCATAAATAATTCATGGTGTAGTTCTGTCCAAACGCAACCTAAATCCTTACACACGCATTTAAACAAAAAAACCGTACATATATGCTGGTGCCTGATGGTACAAGCATTATTAAAGACACAAAAGACATTGAAGCATTGGCTGCATTTTTTAGTGGTTTATCTATTTAGGCATATTTAAACCCTGGCTCACTGGAGTGTGGGAGGATCATGCAGTCACATTTATTTGAAACCTCTTAGTTAAATATTTTGTGCATTCCATCTCAGTAAGCTCCTCAGCACTGAGTTACAATGCACTCACAGACATTATGTGTAACTACTTATACTATTCTCATCCCTGAAGTACCAGATTTTCTTTCAGAAGGGCACTAAGCAGTGGGACAAGTTAATGTCAGGTATGTTTTTTTCTCCTATTTGTCCTTTACCCAAAAGAAAACTTCTGTGTACAGTAATGTAATATGGTTTAGTAGCATTACATAATTGTGAGAAACAGTGTCAGAGAATGGGGTGAGAGAGCAAACTTTCGTTAGCTCTCCACAGACAGAAGAGTGTGAAAACATGTGAATATGCAAGCATGTCATCTACTTGCTTGGAAAAAGGAAAAATTATATAAGTGTTCACACCTGTAGATTATGTATAATTTATACACAATTCATAAAAAGTACATAGTACAATGTATCAGCATTTTAACTGTGTATTACTTTACCTTGCATATTTCTTTAAACATTATACACTAAGTTGTATTTTCTATGTACTCTTACTTTGTGCATTATTACCATCTGACTACATTTAGTATTACATTTCTCTATATGGTGATCAAAGGACTTAGGAAGACCTCATATGGCACTCTGATTAAACAGAGTTACTGCCTAGTGGGCTGGGACAGAAGAGCAGATTTAGTGCACAGGAGCCGTCTATGCGGCAGAAAGCACTTGTGAGACTTCTAATCAAATGTTTCAGCGATTAAAAATACAGCAAAGCACTCACCCTTTTCAGGCTCTGTGGGGAATTTAGACTTCAAACTTTTTTCAGATTTCAGTTAAGAAAACTGCAGTCAGAAAGTCATAAAGGAGAAGATCATAGAATATTCTTTTTGGGAAGACTTAAAATACATGTTGTGTTTTCATCCAGGAAAACCTTATTTAGGCTGTTATTCTTGCACATCCACCTCCACTGTTGAAACCATTAATCTTTAAATTAATTATTAAATATACAAAGATAAGAAAGAATGGCAGTACAGCCTGGTGATCATGGAATTCCCAGTCTGATGAACATCTAGATCCCAATGCAAGTACCCTATGACTTCTTATATTTATAATAAAAATCCAACTACTTAAGTAGCTACTCCAAAACATAAGCTCAGTAAAATACAGTTTAGTAAACTCTAATAACTGGATACAGAGAAAATTCATGGTGGGGAGGGGAAGATATTTTTGGCTTTGTCTCTCTTTCTTACCAGTCCACTCTAATTGGGAATAAATCAAATTAATTTTTAATTTATTAACTTGACCTAAGTCAAGTTTGTTTTGCCTGTGATGGTAATTGGCAAACAAGCTTCCTGTCCTTTTCCCAGTCTGGGAATTCTTTAATCGTATTTTCTCCTCGTGTCCTGTGGAAGAGGGGAGTGAGAGAGCAACTGCTTGGGAGTCTGGTAGCCAGCCAAGGCAACCTACAAGAGGAAGAAAATCTTTAACGGGTGTATGGAATTGAATCTGAGAAAGAGAAAAAGGACATGAAACAGAGGACTGAACTGTACCTCATATTGGAAAAATAATCTGGAATGAATTCATAGGTATGAAGCAATTTTCTTTATCAAATTGGAATCAAATCTTTAAAGAGACTGCTAAAAAAAGATTATCAATGGCAAAATTTATGTACACCATATTTGTATTTCTGAATTTGCCATAAATACAGACTTCTTATATTTAAAAAAGAAAAAAAAGATATACTGATTGCAAAGAAAATGTAATAAAGTATATGAAATCTGTGGCTGCACACATGAAATAATTTATTAATATCTCAATTGTGTCCCAATTTATCCTGAAATTCATAAAATATATTTGCTGTTTGAGAAAGAATAAATGCCATCCTCTTAAAGAGTCATAACAGTTATATTTTCAGACTTCTCTTGCCATGACTTTTGGATTTTTAAATAGTAATAAATATATGCAGCATATATGATCTTTTTAAAAGGTAGCTTTGAAATAAATAATTTAGAAACAATAGGAAATGCCTCAGGTGTTTTCAGGTGCTTCTTTTCTGTATTGAAGGCATGAATCTATACAAAACAACATGAAAGACGCAGCAAAATGAGTTAATGGAATACTCACAGCTTAAGGTCATACTTCTACATATTCGTAAGCACATTTGGAATATGCATGTATTTTAAATATGAAACTGCAGCTTAAAACATTCACAGACAGCATTATATAAACTTGTCAAATACAAATCTTTGAATAATGAAATTCTGAGTAGCAGCTCACATTTAGAATTTCCTCATGATTTTGTCTTTACATTTGTGACAATGCAAAATACTATTTAGCTAGCAAAATTAACAAATCTTAATCTAAATGAGTTCTACTTGAAATACTGGTTTTATTCCATTGTCATTTGACACAAAATGAAAGGTAAAGCACCTGAAAAAGCCACAAAAATAGTTTTTGATGGTAGAAGCAAGATCCTTTAATAAATATGATTTGAGGAAAATCCTTTACTAACATTACCAAAACCCAAAAACAAGTAGTGAAAGAGAGCCATATCGTATTTAGCCAAGAAACCTAATAATCTCAAAATTTTTTAGGAGTGGTATTAAAATTAGTTAAGAAATTTGTGTTTCTGTAACTTTGCTATTTTAGTTTTTATAGTCTTGTTGCTTTAGCTGCTCTTAGTTGTAGTTAATAGATAACTTTGTTCTAATACAATATGATAGATATTATAGGAAAACTAGGGAGTAAAGTTTTAATAAACATAATCCACCTGCAGAACTTAATTGAGAATTCCTTAGCTAAGAAATGAAAAATAATATTATTAAAGAAGCCGAGCTTTAAGTTATCCTTTAACTAAAGATGGATTAAATGTTTTAGTAGTAGTTGGAACGATAAGATGAAAAACTGGGACTTGACAACGAGAAGAGGGACTATGGGAAGCGTTTTTTTGTTGCAATGTATATAAACCCTGGGAAGTTTTTGTTTCTTTCTTTGGACATCCTTGGCAAATAAATGACCGCTTGTCCCCAATACTGGCCAGCAACCAGGGATACTGGCCAGTTATTAGGGATGTTGCTTCAACAATTCTTAAGTTGTTGAAGTTTGAACCTTTTGGTTTTCTCCTTTGATTCAGTAGTCTAAAGAAATAGTTTCTGATGTTCACACGTCAAAGAAAATAACAATCTCTTTGCCAGCAGGAGCATTGCAATTGGATGTACTCTTTTTCTTTGTGAAAAATGGCTTTTTATAAAGCAACAGACAAAGGGTATTTCAGGATTTAGACGATTATGTTTTCCAGTGATTCAATACAAATTTCAAGAAATGGAAGAATGCCCACTTTGGTAACTTAGTTCAGCTACTGGATATTATCCAGTGTGTAATATTCTTTTTCCAGGAAGCAAAACACTGAAATAAAAGTCTCCTCCTTGCAGTAAGTCTACTGAAAACAATTCTGCTCTAACTGACTTAAAACAGTACTAAAAATATTTTTCCAAGGCAATATCTCTAACCACCCTCTAAATGAGAAAAATAAGATGCTCAGTCTTATCTAGAATATTCTTATGCTATATAATAAATCCCATCAGTCTCTGAAGTCATTACTACATGGTATTCTGTCATCAGTCAATGAGATAAATGCATGGCAATAATCAATATGATAAAATGATACATTTATGATGGCGTGGGAAGATGACTGAGGGTAAAAAGATAACAGTACAGAAGTTATATGGAAAAAGATGGTTGCTACTCCCTGAATGGAACAGGGCCAGCATACCTAAACTCCCATACACAATAAGATCTAAATGGGACCAAATGGAGGGTGGAACAGAGGGTAGACACTGTGGCCAGGCTCTGTTGAAACCCCTGCAGAGGGAGCTCTGTGGTACTTTTTAGCACATAAGCCACACAGCAGCTGAAAACCAAGGGAGATAAAGGCAGATGTTCTCCTCTTGAATCAGCAACTGTGGTGAAATCATTCTCCTTGGACTGACACCTAAGCCCATCCCAAGGTTATTGCAGGTACTGTGCTGAGATACCCACCCCCAGGTACAAACACCACTGAGTGAGTATAATGTATGACTAAAGTCACTCATATTCCACTTAAACACATTTTCGAACCTTAACCTGTTATGATTTTACTAATAAAGAATGTTATTCTGTAAACTGCTCATGTGAGTCCATCAAGGGTGGTGGCAGTCCCTGGCAGTGTATAAAGGTGTGGAGACCCAGGAGGGGATTTCTCTGTTTGGCATGTGATCCTGAAAGAGTCAGTGAACTGCTCAGTGAAGGGTCCCCATTATGGGATGATGACAGACTGGCTGGGCACAAGGGTCTCAGCTTTTCTGGGGTACTGGCTGACAAATCAAACACTGAGGGTTTGAGTAAATCTCCACTTTTCACATGACGGTGTCTCACACATGATAGCTTAATAAATTAATGAAAATACTGTTTTCAGTCGAATAAAATTGAAACTATTTTAAAAAATTAATTCAGAATGAATTTGCTGATATTCAGGAATAAAGCTTTGAATGCTTTTCAACTGTAATTTTTAATATATTCAGGGATTCAAACATAGGTATATCATCAGTCTATGCATATTCTTCGCTGACAGTTACTGTACTATGTTTGCTACTTTTCAGTTAAGACTGAGGCTTTCAGAAAGACAGTTCATTAAACCAGAAAGGAAGTTGCAATATTTTCTTTTCTATCTTGCTTATAATCCAAATACAATTTCTAGAAATGAAATAGTGATGGGTTTTGATTCTACAATACAGTACAAATTTAATTAAGTGGTGCACATTCTAAATAAGGAAAATGGTTTTATCTCCTGACATTTCAAATGAGAAAATCCAATCACAGGAACAATGAAGCACAGCAATTTTAGTTACTTATTTATTTCATTCTTGATCGTCAAAGTCTTACTTCATTGGCCTGCTTGATATTTCAAAGTACTCTGCCAGACTGTAGATAACTTAAATAAGAACATATATTTATGATAGATAAAGACGTCATCATTTGTTGGAACCCTGGGTTTAGAGAATTTAGGTTTCTGGGATATAATAATACATATGTGTAACAATATGGAGGACTTTGGGTGTGGATTAGCTCTTCTCTTCTCCTTCTTCTTCACAAATCTGAGTGTTCTGGTATTGGTTCAAAAAACCCGCACAGTGGGTCATGAATAGATAGTTATTGGATTATAAGTAAAAACATATTACTTGGTATTTCATAATTGGTTGATTTGGACTTTAAAAGGCCTTGAAAGTTAGAACTCACAGCCATTTTCCACCTTGTTACCTAAGAGGCCCATCCTGTGCAGCTGTGCTACAGATAAGAAAATAATAAACGTCAATTAGAAGAAAAGCCTGGCATCTCCTGCATTTTAATCCAAACTCTGAGTAAAAGAACTTGAAGTGCAGAGAGACAAAAACAAAAACAAAAACAAAGAGAGAAAACTAATAATCATTCACTTTATCTAATCCATTGAGAACTTTATTTGAATGTGATTATATTAAATTACAGGCCAGCTGACTTTTATGCTTTGGTATAGTGAATGCCACCTCTGATTTTGAAGATGAGTCACATTTAAAATAGGGTTTTTTAATAATATAAATAATATAAATAATATAAATAAAATTCAGCTGACACTCAATAATTTATTATAGCTGCCACAAATTAATAAAAAATAAGGAATACTGGAGCTGATGAAAGTTTTTCCAAATCATGTTTTTCCAAATCATTCCCACATAGCAATTTTTTCACAGAAAATATCAGGGCTTTGTATTCATCTATTTCTTCCAGTGCAAGCTACAACTATGTTTTACCTTCATGGACTGACTCACTATTACAGTCTCCATCTTCTTAGGCTGGTAAGATTGTGTAATGGATTTCATATCCAGGATTTTTTGGGGGAAAAAACCATCAGTCCTATTCAGGGATGCTCACAGCATAAATGTGTGCTAGTGAAGAAAAGACTGTAGCCTAAATAAAAACAATTTTACAGTATTGAACATAAACTCACAAGGATGTGCATGGACATACACATGAATTAACAGCATGTGCTTGGAAAGAATGAGACTTCGCAACATAAAAATAATCCAGAAGCAAACATACCATTCTCTAATTCCTAGTGAGGATATGCAATAATGTTTCCTCTTAGCTATCTTTTTAATCAAGTATTTCCCATACAATAGTAACTTAAGAAAAAGCAGTTCATAAAGTTCCTTCCTTCACTGGTCCACATATAGGTGTTAGATCTTTGCTAAAAATATATGCATTACTTGTAGCATCTGCTCAGACTGAGTATATGAGTTGAATTTGTTTGCTTGTTTTGTTGCAAGTAACTTCATCTCATTTTTTCATGAGAAAGCTAAAGTGGCTTTGTAAGTTTGAAGCTTGATATTTCTCATTAGTTTTCTCTTACATGCATAAGAAACAAAGGTATTCCTTCTCTTCCCTCACTCCCATTACTTCCTTTCTCCCCTTATCAAACTTTTAATGGCAAAAAAAGTTCCTCTTCCTATTTATCTACCCTGCTGAAATGCCAGACAGATTAGACCATCATTCCCTCAC
Source organism: Corvus brachyrhynchos (assembly GCF_000691975.1). Taxonomy (NCBI): domain Eukaryota; kingdom Metazoa; phylum Chordata; class Aves; order Passeriformes; family Corvidae; genus Corvus; species Corvus brachyrhynchos. The sequence goes on from NW_008246058.1 coordinate 9,194,648, forward strand.
CTGCAATCAGTGTTTTCCAGTTAGAAAACTTAAATGCATAAGGCAGAATTTCATATAGGTCACACACCACTGTGATAATCTTAAACTGATAGTATTTCAACATGTGGCAGCCTACGTTGTCTTGTTCTTTTACTGGATGCCACCAAGAAGAAGCAGCTTCCTCTTCTTTGCTTCCCCAATGATGCATTTATACATATTGGCAGGATTCTCCCACTGCCCCTCTCCTACACAATGAAACTGAACCCAAAACTGAGACTCTCACTTCCCAAAACCAAGCAGTTTCAATAGAACTCAGCAGAGGGAACAGATCATCTCCCTCAACCTGCAGGCAATAGCCACTAACCCAGAACACCATTAACATTCTTTGTTTCAAGAACTCATTACTGATTCAAGGCCAACCTGGTGTCCTCCAGGATTCCCAGACCATTTTCTGTAAAGCTGTTTTCCAGCTGTTCTGCTCTCAACATGTACTGGTGGATGTGTTTGCTCTTTCCAGGTGCAAGACTTAGCATTTTCTTTTGCTGAATTCATAAATTTCCTCTCAGCTCTGTTGAGGTCCCTCTGAACTGAGGGACAACCCTCTGATGTATCAGTCACTCTTCCTAGCTTTGCATCCTCTGAGAACTTGCTATTTATGCCCTGTTCCATCAAGCAGCTAATTAATGAATATAGTAAGCATTACTGGTACCAATATTGACCCCTGTGGTAGACTATTTTGGACTGCTCTCAAACTGGACTTCATGGTGCTCATCACTATCACTTAAGCCTGGTATTTGAGACAGTTTTCAATCTCCTTCACTGTCTTCTTATCTAATCTATTGTGGTGGCTGGTGAGCCTGTGGTATAAGGAACTGTCATGGTCTAGCATAGCCACGGAAATGATTCTTTTGCAAAGAAGTGCTTACAGCTTCCTGTATGACCTGACAGAACCTATCAACTGGCTAGTTTGAATATTGGCAACTTTTTAAGCCACTTGAGAAGCTTGACACACCTCTGTGATCCACGTTTAAGAATGGACAAACCCCGGGAAAGCTCTCTTGTCTTCTGGCTTTTGGACAGGTAGCAGGGGGGCACCTGCAGGTGTCCCAGTGGGGCCAGGCTGGGCCTTGCTGGGGCTGGGCCAGGTCTTTCTTGGCCCAGCTGGGTCAGCTGTGGTGTGGCCCTGTTCCATCCACGGCCCCCCCCCCCCAGCCCTGCCCCGCGCCAGCAGCCAGTTTCCTCCAGAACAGATGAAGCCTGCAGACATCAATCCTCTCCCAAGTCAGAGGAAGAGAGAAGGTGAGGGCACATGAAGAAAGAGACACCAAAGTCAGTAAAGCAGGAAAAGCTGAAACCCTGAGGGAGGAGAAAGAGGAGATGCTTCAAGCTTAGAAGCTGAAATTCTGTTGTAAAGCTATGGTGATGGACTATGATACATCAGAGTACACGCTGTAATTTCATGAAAATTTCATGAAAACATGGCAGGGTGGAGGGTTCAAATTGCAACTGTGAGCAAAGGTATCTGTGCTGAAATAAGCAAATGACTATAATTGTGAGCAAAAGTACTTGTGTTGAAATAAGCAAATGACAGTAGCTGTAATTGGATGAGGACCCTTGCTCCCAGGGAAGGAGAAGACCTCTGTTCCTAGAGATGAAAGTGATGAGGACCCTTGCTCCCAGGGGAGGAGGAGGACCTCTGTTCCTGGAGCTGAAGATGCTCCCAGAGATAAGCGAAGAGAACCTTTGCTTCTGAACGGCTCATCCTTAAAACAGTACCCCAGTAGCTCAAGATTGGACCTTCGAAACCAGTTGTGGGGACAGCTCTAAGATGAGGGAAGGGACTTTCACATGCAAGCAGAGAACCAACCTGGGCGGCTGTCTTGCTCTGATATTGAAGCCATGCGAGAATTGTTTCTTGTGGAGATGTCTCCATAGCATGAGCAAGAGAGACTCCTCTCCCTAAGTGAACTGAAAAAACGATTATTATAGAAGTGGTAAACTGACTGAAAATCTCAAGGGTTGTCTTTTTACATTGTCAGTGGGAGAAGGGAGAAAGGTGGGGAGAAGTGTTCTTAAGGTTTAGTCTGATTTTTTCTTTTTTTCCTTTCTTTTAGGTCTGTTAATAAACTTCTTTATATTCTTTTAAGTTTTGTGCCTGCTTTGCTTTCTCCTAATTCTTATCTCACAGAAGCACAATAAATAAGTAATGGATATTTTGACCCAAACCACTACATTAAATTGGTGTTTCTGCCCGGCTCACGAACTGAACTCGCTACAGGAACAAAGAGAATTCTTGGGTAAGACAGTCCCTAGTACCAGAGACTTCTGTCTAGGTTAGGGTGAGAAGAGAAGCCACTCCCAGAATGCTTTGTGTTGCTATGTTAATGTACCCCAGTTCTGCATTCCTGGTTGGCCGCTGGCTGCCCCACCGCCTTGCTGCCTTATGTGTTTTATGTCCTAGAAAGTTCTTTACTCCAGGTTCCCCCATTGGCCTTTACCCCTCACCACTCCCCCAGAGCTTCCCCACTGGCTCCCTTACCCTAGTCCCTCTTTTTACCGCCCCCATGCCCTCAGATCATTGATCTCTGGTGCTCACCTCCCCCCCATACTTAAACCTGGACCCTCCATTGTTGCTTGTCTTTGCCTCTTGACTCCTTCATGGTGTGAATGCAATAAATCTCTGTCCATGGAACTCTGAGTGGTGATCCTTCCTGCCTCTTTGCTGTTGACGCATATTACTGAAGCTATCTGTGCATTTGTGCATGCACGTGTGTGTGAGTGTGTGGCTGGTTCTGCTGAGCGCCTTAGAGACAGTTTTGGAAGTTTGCAGCACCTCGCGCCCCAGGACAGAAGCCACGGAGCCCAGGTTAGTGATAATTTATACTTCATCAGGTTGTCTAGAAGGATGTTTTAGGAGACTAAAACTTTACTAAAATAAAAATAAATAATGTCCATTGCTCTCCACTCAACTACCATAAGCGGTCATGTTCTTTCAGTTTCTAATTATGTTTTACTTCACTAGCCTGAACAAGTTATGTCTGTGATGGATTTTACATTTTCTTCCTTTTTTATTTTTACTATCTACACCTTTATTATCATATTCTATAGTCTGATTTGAGTATTTATCACTCCTGAATGTCATTTATTCTGAAATACTTTTCTAAAACCTATTTTCTTTTTCAATATGGAATGACTTCTTCATCCTAATCACTAATAAGCCTTATTATTTAATTTGCTTATTTATTAACAGTGTCCTGGAACAAAAGCCACAGCAATACTATGCTGCTCTGTATCTGCAATAGCAGATATTGACTTTCAAAAGTTTTGGACTCTCCATGAGTAATTGAGTGCAAATGACCTTCTCCATCCTGAAATGTGCAAAATAAAATCAGGCTCACCTGCTCTAAACATGTCAAGTCTGTATTTTAAGTAACCTTTACATAAAATTAACAATACAGCGTCTAAAAATTTTAAAGATTTTTCCATACACAGAAAAAATTACAGCACAAGCTAGTGCTAACTTATCATAATAAAAGATATTTTCAAGACTGGTTATATGCAGGTCATTACTTTATTGGAGAGTTATAAAACACCTTTCCTTAGCCTCACAAAATAGCAGCTTCCTTCCCTCATTCTTTCTATGTTTTACTCTCATTTTCGTATATTAACGGCTCAAAAAAACCTGCTGGAGATACTGTTTTTAATTAACATAACAAAAATTTTTTTCTATCCTCCCAGGACCACCTTTTGACTCAAATACATTTAGAGATGATGAGGGGTACCTTTTATAAATCCCTCTTGGGAGGTTATGGGCTCAAGTCATATTTACATTAAAGAGATTTGTTTGTGTAGCTCCCTGTGCACCATTTTCAAGATCTGCTTCTTGGAATATCAAATTACATTTTATTTGATAGATGTGAAGTCTGGTAAGAATAACAGAGTGAATTTTGTTGCTTGTTTGTCCTTCACTTCAAAATTAGCATTTTGCAAGTTATTTAACTTAGACTGATAAGCACATAAGAACTCAAACTACTCATGCCAGTATTAAAATATTATCATATTTAGGAAGCCCAGATAGCATTGGAAGTTTGGGATTTTTTAGTACTATGATAAATAATTTATTTTTTTCTCAAATGTCTTTTCTTAATTTTTTCTCAATTTTATAATTTTCTGTTGTGCAAAGAGGAAAAATAAAGAGGCATTCAAGATGGAAAAACAATGACATTTATAGGAGCTTTGATGGTAATATATGCAGTTTACACACCTGTATTTCTTATAAGTCAACAGATTCTCAAGCCAGGAAACCGATAATCTTCTATTTATAGTCAAATAGTGAAAAAGTACAGTGTGTCAATTTAGGGTCACACTGCCCTGGGTCACACTCAAAATAAGAGCAATTCCTGTAATAAGCCAAATGTCCTTATGATGCATTTTATATATAGATATATAGATAAATATTTAATCTTAGCATTACCTGAATCCTAGTGTACCTAAAGAAAATGTAGAGGCTACAACTGAAATCAGTGGGGACAACTGTCTCCTACAGATTGTATCAAAACTCCTCTTCTTAATGAAAGAAAGGATTCAAACCATAACCTCTAAAGTGATGGCACTTCTCTGTATTTTAGGTTGGTTAATTTTGCTGCTTTGTCACTCTCTGGTTGTTTTTTTTCTCTGATATATTTCCATTTTGTTAAGGTACCTGAAATATAATGTGAAATTATATTGATATTTAATTTTAAAATACACTGGAAAAAAATTAATAGGGGAATTTACTTATTAAAACAAGTACTTGTTAAGATGAAAAAGCACAATTACTTCATCTTATGTTTTTGGTTTTTGTTATTAATATCTGTATTGATTAAGAAAATAGTTTAAAATTTAATTATTTTAGGAGAGAAAAATAAGAAATAATAAGAACAAAATGCAAGTAACTTACAGCTAAGTTCATAACAACTTTCAAGGAAATCAGATAAAGAATTCCTTACTGCACAAGGAAAGATTTTGGAGAAGGTGGTGGGAGTTGCACCAGTTTGCACTGGATAAAAACACTAGTTATTGTTACAACATCCCTGTTAATATTTTTGGGTGATTTTCCTAATTTTTTATTTCAGCTAAGAGTTTTTTTATTTGATATAGTGAGGTAAAATAAGGAAGAAAAATATTAATGGGATAAATTAGATGATAATGTTTGTGCAACCCTTAGTTTTGATGGTTTGGCTGTTCTTGTGTACACTCATGAACCTGCAAAAACTAATCTTTTTGCTCACTTCAGACATATCTGAATAGTCACAATGTGCTCCTGATAAGAAAAACTTAGCTAGAGCATCTAGTAACATCTCTTCTTCAACATCATAATTGAATTTCTTTCAATTTATGTTACTGAACAGAAGCCCAAGACATGCCTTATCCATAACAAACAACCGGACAGGAGGCCACTTAAAGCAAAAAACACTGAAGACCTTTGCTGAAAGTTCTTCATCGTGCTCTTTGGAGGTAAAGTATGGCTCTGGGACCCTGCCCTTCCTGTGTTCTTTGTGACCACTTATAGTTTGATAGAGAAAAACAGAGGGTGATAATTCAAAGTGTGGGAGTTAAAATAAAAGGTGGGACATGAAATCTGCTGAAAGTAGCAGGATAGAGCTAAGACTCAGGGGGAAAGAAAGCTCTAACAGCATGAAACAGAAATTACAACAAAAGGAAAGAAAGTTGGACTTGGTTGGACATCAAGACTGTGACTAGCAAATATGATAGAAGCAGCTGAGAAAAAGGGAGAAGTGCAGGCAGAGTGTTGAGGTGGGAGAATGACACAGACTGTAAGGAGAAGCCCCTAAACAGAGAATGGGCTGGACTGGCAATAAGTCAAAGAACCTGGATGACCACCATAGGATAAAGATGCAACGCAACACTTCAGGGAAATGGGCAGAAGAGTGTGTTCACAATGACATACTGACTGCAGATTATGGATATAAAACTGGTTTTCCCTGATGGTAACAAGTATTTGTAACACATATGAACACAAAATATGGTGTCAACAGTGTGATGTAAAATGTAAAGCAATCTGAGAGAAAGACACTGTCAGATTCTTCAGCCATCTCATTCATTAGAGCTAAGAAGTAAAACTTGCAGTATTTGGAGATGTTGTCATTTAAGCATGAATTTAATCTGGTCCCGGAGAACTAACTCCTGCAGTGGTATTATGTTCAAAAAGCTACCATATAAAAGGCAAGCCGTTGTCTTGTTTTGTTTTTGTCATATATTGATGGTGACTGCTCCATCGTAACTGCTGGGACCAGTCAATGGGCTGAACCTGTTTTCTCCCCCAATGGGATGCCTGTTGGGTAAGAACCATACTCTATTCAGGCTGAATACTTTTATTGGGGAATAGAGATATTACTTGGAATACATTTTTGCAGTCAGATACTATCATTGGCAATCCTCGACCCTTAACCTGTTACAATTTCATATAAATAAAGAGTATTATTCCATAAACTGTTAGTGTGAATCCTTCATGGGCACAAGCAGTCACCGGCAGCAGGTAACACACTCAAATAAAGTGGGAAGACCCACTGAGGGGTCTCCTTTGTGCTTTTGGTGTGTGTCCCTGCCTAAGTCAGTCAGACAAACCTCTGACCCAGAAGGACTGTTCAATGAAGGGTCCCTGTAATGGGACAATGACAGACTGGCTGGGCACAAGGGTCTCAGCTTTCCTGGGACACCGACAGACAAATAAGACTCCAAGTGTTGTGGAAATCTCCTTTTTTTCATGTGACACTGATCCAAGGACCAGCCGAGAAGAAAATATTTACAAGGCACTGAGTTGGAGGGGAAGAGAATTTACTCACATGGGCATAAACCATATTGTACCATATTCCCTCAGGCTCAGTGAATGCAGCCTGGCCTTGCCCAGTATGTGACATTAGCATCAGACTTAGCTGTATTGGAGATGTAATGTGTGTTTATACGTAGACATCTGTGCAGACACCTAGACATAGGTGAGTTAAGTTAAATTCAGGTTATGCTGTACTCATTTGTGAATTTACATTGTGGTACAGACTGAAACATTAATCAGTATACGTAAGACTCAAGTTACAGCAAAGAAGCATATTTTATATTTCTTAAACTTTCAATATTTTGTCCTTAAAACCTACCGAATATTTTGAGACATTCCAGATTTTCCCCTAAGGAATGTAGAGATCTACATTTTTGAAAGTTTTCACACCAAAACTGTAAGAGATCATTAAGACCTTAAAGACTCAGGAGAAAAAAATCAATGCCGGAGATTGTAGAGGGAAGAAAAAAGTAATTTAGAACTATCTTCTGTCTTCTGGAAAAGAGATCTACATAACAGCAAACCAAAGTCTGAGAGTTGCTGGCTGCTTTCCCTTTCAACCTCTCCTCTTTCTTTCATATTATTGTATTATGGCCTCTAGGTAGAATTAAAATGATACTTGCATATTATTTTGAGGACATTTTTGCCTTGTTATGGTCTGCCACTTCCTGTAGGTACTTATTTAGCTAAATGCTATGTTGTATTAATGTATGACATGTGAACTTTTACTTAACAGTTAAGCTTGCAGGAACTTAAATACATCATTAAAGGCAATTTATACATATTTTTTAATATTTTTACCCATCTAGATTAGCTGCTTAGGAAGTTCTTGGTGTTCAAGATGTTAAATTTATTAGTCTCAGTTTTGGTTAACTTGTAGAACATAACAATTAAAATTAAACCAGAAATAGAGGAGTAGTTAGCAACATTTCTGAAATGTATGTGGTGACCTGTGTGGTGCTCTATCCATAGGCAGAATGGCACTTCTTTTGTGCTATAGACAACACAGGATATAGAATCATCTATAAAATCACAGAATCACATAGTGGTTTGATTCGGAAGGGACCTTTAAAGGTCATCTAGTCCAATTTTCCTGACATGAGCAGGGGTAACTTTTGCTAGAAGGACAAAATCTTCTTTTTTTTTTCTGTTGTCCACAGGTTGTACCATAATTGTCTGCCTCAGAACTTCTAGCATTATCTTTTAGGAGTATAGGGACCACTGTTTTGCTTTTTATGCTTTAAAAAGCTGAATATTTATAAAAGAAATTGTGTCATTTACATGGGTATTTTTTTTATTATTGTTATTATTATTAGGCACAGTTAAGTCCTATACACAGTGTTTCAAACCTACCAGATAGCCAGATAGATAGATCACCCATTTTAGGTAACTGGGCTGGATATTTTCTTTGGGAGCACCTAGATTCTGAGCTCAGTTCTTTACAGGCTGCTAATGACAAACTTGTATGGTTGTTTATTATGTTACTTATGCTACTGAGACTATGCTATGCCAAGATATTGCAATCAAAAACCTGTGCTCCAAGGCACACTTTCTGTGCCATGAACTTGCTTTCCTGCTGCCCATTGCTGTTTCCAGACATATTTCCTCTCCTTTTAGACTGGAACACACATGTTTGTTGTTGTTCTTAAGGCTAAACCATGGGAAAGATCAATATTCAAGCTCTCTCATGGAGGTACTGGTGCTAGTCATTCATTGATGCTTGAGATTCCTTGAAAGACTTGGTATCTCCAGGTTTTACCATCATATCCACAGACACCCTAACTGCCCATTAAATAAAATAGAGTAAGACATGTATTGCAGACTATGTATATCAAACTGCTTTGTGCACACAAGTCTGTTCAGACATGTAGAAAATACACTGTCAGACACACTATAAACTCTAATATAGAAAGTTTTCCCTGTGAAGGGCAAGTGTTTTTCTCATCTTCCTTCTGTATAGAAACCCAAATTGTTTAATTATGCAATTCAATTAAAATATTTTTTTAAAAGGCTTGTAAAAGTGATCTTTCCCTTCCCATAAAATATGACACATAAACTTTTTCCAGAAATCAACATTCCTTTATGGAGCATTTTCCTTTCCATTGCGTGCTTCTGCCAAAAGTTCAGATGAGGGAGGTCCTTTCACTGATCAGATTTGTGAGTGATAGCCATCATACTTAAACACAAATGTTACTGTACTGTAATTTCTTTGTCAGTTACACACTTATGTCCAAATAAAATAACTGAGTTCCAGTTATAAGTTCACATTTCCAAAATACCATAAACTGTGAAGAAACATAAGCATTCAAGAAAACTCTGTTACACAGGTTATAGAATGATAATAGTATTCCAGATATCAGAGACAGAACTAAGACCCCTTTGTTCATCCACTATCAATAAAAAATTGATCTCTGCATTATCTGCTCCTCTGTAACACATATGGTGCTAGAAGGAAGATCCCATGAGTACAGAGCCTCCAGCTTTGCCCCTGCCCTCTACCTTTCCCTGAGCACATTAAGTGCAATGTTTTTGGTTTCATTGCTCTCCTTTTGTCTACTCTTCCAAACCTCTTTGTTCCTCTGTTTGGTTTTCATCTACTCTGAGCTGCTGCTGTGGTACAGAATGCTGATGAAACAATAACTTATTCCTACTCAGAAGGTTGTTTGTCAGGTGTATTTCTTAGCATAATATAGCTATCCTGCATTTATACAGGGAATCTCTGCACTCAGGTCCATGATAAGGGCAACTAACTCAGCTGTTTGCAAGTACCCTGGATGTGCGAGGGATTGCAGACATGGACATACTGCAACACAGACAGAGACTGATAATGTGACACCCTTTCAACTCGTTGCTGATTCTAACCCTCTTCCTGCCTTCCTAAAGCCCTGCTGGTGCTGTGTTACTGCTGCTCAGTCCCAGTTCTGTCACTGTTGCCATGCGGGGACATTCCCAGTCCCATCCCTCCTCTGTTGGCTCCTCAGACCAGTCAGCTGACATTTCCAATTCCTTCCTTGACCTGACTGCCAGCTACCACTTTCAACAAAAACGTATGTACAGTTACATTAGCTCAACTTTATTTTCTGGTTTTGTTTTTCAGAACTGGAAGGAAAAAAAATTAAAAACCCTAGGACTGAAGTTGCCCTTTGACATCACTGAATCCACGTCCCTCCACTTAATGGGACTCGTAGACCACTCATAGACGTGGTCATGTGAATGCTTACATTTGTACCATGAAGGCACAGTACAAAATAAGAGTCAGAAAAATAATAAAACATTTAATCAGAGAAAACAATGTTGTATTTTGTCACAGGAAGAAAAAATCTCAGGGAATAAAGCCTTCAGAGGAAAGAATACAGTTTTTAAACTCATCTCTATTTTTCATATTGAATAAGAGAATATGAAGGCAGAAGTGCTGAATTTGAACAAAAAAATATAATATACACATGATGTATATCACCATTAGCAGGGGCAAAAGTCAAATTTCACTCACAAGCTTCATATGAATTTTGTTTGAAAGGACTCAAAATAATTCAAAAAAGATTTTTTAATTTTTATTTGGCATCTCTGCTACAGGGTGGCAATAGATGGAATATCTAGATTCTTCATTGCTGTATAGTATTTTATCCCCTCTAAATTACATTTGAAATCTTTCAAAACAAAATCTGCTTTTTATTTTTCTTAGTTCCTTAATAATTTCCTCTATGACTGATATAGATAAAAAGCTGTGTTTTTTCCCATAGACAGTGTAGACCTCTTGTTTACCCTTTCTACTTTACAATACTTCTTAGTGATCCATCTTCTAAACAAACACAAGCAAGATGCATTCAGCAATTTTTCCCATCACTGCAACCCTTGACAGAATATAGATTAAAAAAAAAAAATCTGTTCTGAGGAGGTGAAAGTGGTGCTGATCAATTGTTGTAAGCAGCCTGACGAAGTGGGAAAACTGAAGCTTTTTCAAACTGTGTAGTGAGCCATCACAATGCTGCTGATATCCTATGCAGGTACTGGTTTTCTCTGCAGAACTGAAAGTTTATTATTTCTGTAAGAGATACAAACTACTGAGACTATCAGATCTGCTAGTGCTGTGGTAACATCAGATAAGCATGTGGAATTTATATATATATATATATATATATGTATATATGGCTAGTAGCTGAAGATAAGGTTCTTTTTCCATTTGTTACCATAGTATAGAGCTTCTGCTTTGTAGTGGCTTGGTCCAAAATACTCATTACTGTTTACCTTCTGTGAGATAAGAATTAGGAGAAATGCAAAGCAGGCACCAAGCTTGAAAGAATATAAAGAAGTTTATTAATAGACCTAAAAGAGGGGAAAAAGAAAAAATAAAATCATACCACACCTTCAGAACACTTCTCCTCCCCCCACCTTTCTCCCTTCTCCCACTGACAATGTAAAAAGACAACCCTTGAGATGTTCAATCTGTTTACCACTTCTGTAATAGCCTTGTTCAGTTAATTTAGGAAGAGGAGTCTCTCTTGCTCATGCTATGGAGAAATTATCACAATGAGACAGCCGCCCGGGTTGGTTCTCTGCTCGCATCATGTGAGAGTCCACTCCCCCGACTTGCAGCTTTTCCCACAACTGCTTTTGAGGATCCAATCTTGAGCAACTTTAAGGTTGAGCCGTTCAGAAACAAAAGTTCTCTTCACCCATCTCTGGGAGCATTT
>NW_008246058.1:9206649-9210821 GCF_000691975.1 Corvus brachyrhynchos
CCCCCTGTCCCAGCGCCGGAAACGAGAGAGAGCTCTGCCCAGGGTTTGTCTATTCTTAAGTGTGGATCACAGAGGTGGTCAAAATTTTAAATGGCTTAAAAAATTGTCCATATTTAAACTGGCCAGCTGATAGGTCCTGTCCGGTCATAGAGGAGCTGTAAGCACCTCTTTGCAAGAACATCACTTCCGGGACTATGCTTTGCTAACCCATGACATGCTTGTACACCAGATAACTTCATGGAAAAATCCCTGGGATTTAACAAGGAAACAGCATAGATTTACAGAAATACTATTTTCCTTTCAAAGAGGATTTTATTTGTTCAAAAATGATGTGCATGTAATTCTTATTTTTAAAATTTATGAAGAGTTAAAAGTCTCAGGAGAGATTTGTGTTGTCTGCTAATCTTTACAGAAATTTCCCATAAATAATTTGCCCCTAAAGGCATGTGTAGAGTGATCGAGTGATCGCAGTGGGGATGTTTTTTCCAGGAACCATGTTACAACGGTCTTTTTGGCTTGTATCTGTTCACCTTTAGCTGTGATGCTATTGTCTAAGTATTCAAGGTGCTTGCTGCTTGGAATAGTGTCTTGTCATGGAAGACATCCTGGAAATTAGCATCTGCACCAAATAAAGACCAAGGACTGAAGGGAGGTTGCTGTTGATAAAGAAAAGGCAGTTCTACCACTCTCCTGTTTGGCATTATTTTAACTATAAGCACCCCTTACTCTGATTATTTCAAGGGACTACTTCTTAGGAGGGTTTTAGGTGGAGTTCACAGGTCTTTTATTTCAGACAGGAACAAGAGAGATTGGAGATCACCTCTGGCCCTGAATCCATCTCTAAAAGTAGTATAAAAATGGACTGACTGAGAAAGATCTGAAGGGGTGGATGGTTGTTTCAGTTTACACTAAGGTCAGGTCACAGCAGATGCACGCACTACAGCCCACAGGAGGCTGCTCGGCTGGGTAAACACATCCTGTAGCTCCCACCCACCTGCCACATCCAGGCCCCAACTGCTGCCAGTACTTGTGGATTCACTGAGGAAGCTTTAGAAAAGAGAGAATCAATGGTGTTACTACTGTTCAGATGAAAGGATTCTTTGATCCGAAGGACTGGATGCAACAGCACCACATTTTCTGTGAATTTCTCTAGAAACCCTTTAAGGAAAATTAAAGCAGAAAAATGTTTTGCCGTTCTATGAATTTAAAGAAGAGTAACATTTTAAGATGTTCTTTCAAATCCAAATGTTGACATTTGGATTTTAAGTACTCTATAGGGTTTTTGAGATTTTTGAGATTTTTTCTGTTTAATACGTTTTATAACTGTGGTAGGTTGACTTTGGCTGATTGCCAGATGTGCACCCAGCAACTCTCAACCCCCTTTTCAATTGGAGTTCCCTGGAAATTAGGAGGAAAAGCTTGTGGGCGGAGATAAAGACAAGGAGATCCTTTACAAATTCCCATCACAGGCAAAAGAGGTTTGACATGGGGAAAATTTAGTTTATAACAAGTTAAAAACAGAGGTTAGTGGCGAGAAATTAAGGCAAAACAACATGGTCTCCCTTCCCCCCAAGCAACACAGAGGGAATGGGTGCTACAGCCAGTCTGTAATAGTTCCTTTCAGCTACTTCCTCCTCAGACTTTCCTCTGCTCCAGCATGCACCCTCTTCATGGGCTGCAGTGCTTTTCTACTCCAATGTGGGGACTGCCAGGCTTCAGCTTCCTTTAGGACTTATCTACATGCTCCAGCATGGGATTCTCCATGGTCTGTAGTGTGGATGTTTGCTCCACTGTGGTCTCTGCTAGAGCACCTAGAGCATCTTCTCCTCCTCCCTCTCTAACCTCAGTGTTAGCCAGATTGTTTGCCACACTTTGTCCTCTTCCCTGCTGTGCAGTGGTTTTTCATCATGTTTTACATAAATTCTCCCAGAGACACCACAAACTCCTCTGCCAAGCTCAGCTGTGTCCTGCTGTGAGTCCATTTTGGAGCCATCTGGAACTGACTGTCCAGCACAGAGCAGGCCCTGGCTTCTGTTCACAAAGGCCATCCCTGCAGCTTCCACCATTACCAAAACCTTGTCACTTAGTTTCAACACCAAGAAGTTATCAGATAAATTATGTTTATTGCAAATATAATTCTATAGAGTCACACATGCACTGTTCTCAAACATATTGTGACTTCTACACTTCTCAAGTTGGTTAAAATTGGTGAGCTTAACACATTAAAAAATTTAAGAATAGAGACAACTGAAGGGACTGAGCAGGGAATTGTGGTACTTCTGGTAGGCATACTTTTTAGGAAATTATTTTGTATTTTCCCTGTATTTTTAGGTTAATATAGAAGGAAACCTATTAAAATGTACAATTCATGAAGAATAGAGGGGCCTAGCACAGATATCTTTTAAAAGTCAATAAACTTAATCAGTTAAAAGTTGGAGTTAGTGCATGTGGATGCTGAAAAGCTTGAAGCAGAGAAACTTTCCAGCTTTCTGCCAGCATCCTGTGAAAGTCTTGCCTTTCTCACGCAGGCTAGCTGAAAACAGTGAGAGGTTTTTGTAAACCAAGACTTTATCTCACAGGTGCAAGCTTGTTATACACGGTCTGTTGATACTGACTGGAGAAAATATTTTGAAATGGGTGTCGTAGCGTTTAGCCAGTCATTCTGGGAGGTGGATGGTCAAAGGACCAATAACCTTATGCCATTCAAGCAAACCAAGTTATATAAATGAGTCTGTAAATTAATAAATGATCCCATGCTTCCAGGACCTGAACTCTATGTTGTTATTATCGCCATCCCCAGTACAACAGCAACATCTGCAGACCTAATATCAAGATGTTTGTGTATTTTTTGTTTGTTTGTTCTGTTTTGTTAGCATTACATCTAGATATGGAGCTGGAACATACTCCAAAAAAAGTACAAGGAGGTGAATTTTGTGCTTATTGAAAATATAAAGCAATGATTGCAGTGCTGATTGTCACAGCTGGAACATAACAGACACATCTTAACATTGTTCTGAGGTGTACTCACCAACTTATGACACAGTATGAAGGAAACACTCACACTTAGCAGGGCTACCAGCCAGTGTGGCACTGGGGAGTGAAAGATGATAGGAAATTACCTAATAGGAACAGAGAGACTCCTAGGATATATATTTTATTCATCCTATTAGAAAAATAGGACAATATAAACTCTATTCTGTCTGCATTACAAGATAGGGATGTACAGAAAAAGCTAGAAATAATGTTTGACTGAGAATTCATAAAAGCATGCCAGTGGGAGAGAACAAAGTGCTGTCTCCATGGTCTAGGGAATAGATAAAGGACAACTGACTCAAAGGTTGCCAGCACAAATGGGTCTGAAAACCTTCCTGTGGTAGCCCCACACTCTACACCTTTCACTCTACACCTTTGCCTTTGCAGGAGAATTCACATGTCTATGAGTGCAAGCAGTAGCAGGAGGATGGACAGAGAGTTGCATATGGGATGACAGGACCAAGAACAAGTCTTAAGAGGAGTGGCTGAGGGAACTGGTGGTGTTTATTCCGGAGGAGGCTGAGTGAAGAGTGTATCGCTCTCTACAACTACCTGAAAGGAGGTTCTGCAGACTGGGGGGGATTTGTCTCTTCTTCCTAGTAACAAGCAACAGGACCATAGGAAACAGCCTCAAGTTGTGCCAAGGCAGGTTTAGATTGGATGTTAGAAAAAAAAGTTCACCAAAAGGCTTACAGAGCATTGGAACAGGCTGCCCAGGGAACTAGATGAGTCACCATGGCTGGAGGTATTTGAAAGACACGTAGATATAGTGCTTAGGGACATAGTTTGGTGTTGAACTTGGTTGATGGTTAACAGTTGGACTTGATGATCTTGGAGGTCTTTTCCAGCCTGAATGATTCTATTATTCTATGACCTAAATAAACTTTTTGCTGTGGATTATTAAACTGCTTCTCCACCTCTGCTGTTGTACACTCAGGTTTTGTACCAGAGTCCTCTTCTGCTTCAAAAGACCACAGAAATGTAGGAGCCATCTATAAACAGTGGAAGGAGTTTTTTCTAGAATGAACAGGATACTACTGTGACAGAGCTTCTGATAATCATATATTGTACTATCTGGTTATACAGCTAAGTGCCCCCGCTCCCCCTCCCCCCCCCCAAAAAAAAAGTATGTAGAACTA
>NW_008246058.1:9211499-9238331 GCF_000691975.1 Corvus brachyrhynchos
AAACCCACAATCCTTTAGGAGACACTATGCAGATTTCGTCGTAACCCATTGGTCTGTTCCCATCCCAGATCCTCTGTAACCCATTGGCCTTTACTGATCCCCTGTATCCCTATAAAAGCAAGCCCTCTGGGCCCCTGTGGCTCAGAGAGAGGGTTCTCGTCCCTGGCTCTCCCCTTCGCCGGAGGGGACCCACAATAAAGCTACCTTTGTGCGGAACCAGCCACACGAGCCTTCTCCTCTCTCTCTCTGGCCTGGCTTGGCCTGGAGGCTGCCCTGCAGAGCTAAGCTGGAATCACGAACTGACAATCACTAAAGAGCTGACAGTCTCTGCAAGGGCCCTCCTGCCAGCAGCTGAGGGAAGACACCGGACCTCGGGAATGCGATTCCTCTCGGGACCATCTCCCCAGACCAGTCACCTCTTCCTGGGTCAGAGCCGCTGACCCCTGTCACCTGCTGTAATATTCAGGAATGCTGAAATGTCTGTTCTCTGAAGAAACCCATTGCCTTTACTCAGAAAGAAAAGAACTATCTTATTTCTGAAAAGAGATGAGCTTTTAAGGCAAATTAATAAGCAAAATATGTTGGGAAAATCTGCAAAACTGCAAATTTCTATCTAAATTTTCAATGAAGCTATGGTTTGGCATTAACTTAGTTATATTAGTAAAGTGACCTGAAGAGCTGTATAATAATTTAATTTTATTAGCTATCAGAATTACAAATACTTTACAGGTAATGTAAGGCATCAGATGAAAAAAAAAACATTTAAGAGGCTATTTTACTTGCCTATGTCACATTCATGCACACATTTTTAAGGCAGACTCCTTCATCGCCAAACATTTGTTTTTCTTTCAACTTTTCAGGAGACCAAGCACCATCAGTTTATTGTCACAAAAACCTGACCATGTTAAATTTTTGCTGCTCACAGCATGAGTCAGGAAAGGAACATAGATGGTCTACTCTACCATTCCAAGAATCATTACGCAGCAAGATCTCTTCCATTAATTTCTGACAAGATCAGAACAGCTTAAACAGGTATTAGAATAGTAGCGCCGTCCACACCATTGCTATTAATAGTAGCATTGACATTTTCCAAAGAAAAAAATTCTGAATAAGAGCTAATTTACATATATATCTATTTATATCTGTATATATTAGCTGGAACAGAAACCTGGGATTTTTCCATGTGTCAGGTCTCATTCATTTTAGTAATGTGGTGTCAGTATACTGCCAACATTTACAACAGAAATGTCACAGATGGTGTGTTTAAAATAGAATTGGCAAATTCACTTGTTTCACCTGAGGTGCATTGAAGTGGTGCTATACTTTATGGAAAAGCTGAAAATGTTATTCTAGATTATGATAAGAAATTGGATTAACTCCTCAAATGTAATAATATATTTTTTAGCCATCTGAGGACCTCGCTTGGAAAGTTATTTCACTTGGGAAAATTGAGGGAGAGTTGATCATGTACTTTCTGTGGCAATATGAGTACTTTTTGTATTTTAAGTTGAAAGAAAACAAACTTACATTAATTCTAACTTTAATATAAAGTTGTGGCTCAGGGGAGTTACAGGCAGGTGAATTTAAAATTGTGGTTTTATTTCACAAGTCAGAAAACTGGTTGTGTAGATGCAGCATAGAATTTTTCAAGCTGTTCTTTTAATAGACCTCTGTTAGCAAGAGACTACATATGAGAAGTTAGTTCAGTCACAGCCACTAAAAGCTTGATTATTTTTTTTACTGCGATTGAACACTGTCAGCTGATGTATTGATGATGTAGAATAGTCTGAGACTAGGCAGTGGAAGAATAATGGACTCTAAAGCACTGTTTCAGGCTAATTTAAATCAGTAATAGAGTGATAAAGCTTTTACATTCTAACATCATTTTTCTTGCCATAAATATGATAAAATATTACTGATGTATGACAGTGTTCTGGTTCCATATTAACTGATAAATGAGAGTCTAGCTTTAGAGTTATAGATACAGCTCAGGTATATGCTTGTCCTGGTATAGAGTTGCACTGCACAATAGTAAGAGATACATCACTATTTCCAGTAATGCAAAAAATTCCTGAAGTAGAAATTATTTATAATAATAAATTCTTCTTATTATAGCAGAGCTGTAGAAACTCAACAAGGAATTTTGTAGCATCTCCTGATTTAAATATGTAAGAATATTTTAAAGTTAAGTAGTCGCAAATTAAGTTCTCCTTTCTTTGCACATCCTAAATCAAATTGGTGCCAAATTTTAGGAACTCCTTAAACATGGAAAAGAGTCAGCTTTAAAAAGGAGATATTGTTTATTCTGTGCAAGGTGGAAGTTTTCCACAAATCAAGCACACCAGAGAGTAAAAAGCAAAAGAATTTATACACAAAAATTTACGTAAACACACATACCTAATACAGAGTTACCACCGGCTTGTGTAACTTTATTCAATACTTGTTACTGCACCTGTGTGCGCCTCTTTGGGGGTCTCTGTTGGTCATCTGGGGAGGTGACCCTTACTCAGTTTCAAGCAAAGTTTGTCTAGGACCTGCAAAACACAAGATTGTGTGCCAAATAAGACGTGATCTGCAGCTTTGGAGCCACATCTAAAACAATTGCCAAGCATGATATAAAGTACAACAGCTTTCCATAAGCATTAAGCAGAACCTATTTAACCTGATAAGATCTCTTTACATTCAAAGGAAGGGTTAAAGGTGAGAACGATACCATCAGCTTATGTTTACAACAGAGATCAAAGAAAGGGACAGAGAATTCTGCTAATAGTCAACAAAATCAGTTGTATTGATTATTCTTTGTTGTCTTCTTTTGCTATCCACTCTGCTCCTCACTCCAGTACTGCCGGGTCCCACCAAAACCAAAGGTGCAGCTGCTCAGCAATGAGCTACTCATGCCTGACTGTTACAACCCACCCCTGAAGTCAGGGTAATTGAGGTTCTTGTTAATAGATCCCTTGGGGCAGATTAGTGTAAAATGACACTGAATGACTGGTGTTTATACATATCTATGGCAGCTTTATTTTAGAACAACTCGCTTGCAAAGGAAAGAAGGTATTTTGCTGTTTTTGTTATTATCCATAGAAATGAAACAATATAAAAGTATAAAGATACCATTTAAAAAAAGACTTAAGGAAAAGAAAGAAAGAGAAAGAATGGTTAAGAATAGATAGCAGAGGGGAAAGACATCACTACCAATGGATCCAGTAATGAGACTTTGTTGCTACAATTTCTGTGTCCTGTATTCAAAATGATGGTCTCATTCCTGATCCAGCAGGGGTTGGGGAAGCTCATAAAACATAATGTTCAGTGTGTTCAGGTGGGAACACCCAGGCACCTGCCCTGGGACAGAGGGGGTTTACAATGTCTGATATAATACTGGATCATGCACAGTCCTCTGGTAGATGGCCCCAGAAATGAGTCTGGGGGTACGTTGGGAGTCTTTTAAAGTTTATGACACCTTCTAAGACATGACAGCTGCCCCAGCCAGCTCAGTAGAGCAAGTTGCACCACCCCTGAAGGGATGAATATCTTCAGGCCTATGTATGAATGTGCATGCCCAGACACTTTTCCGGGAGAGGTGTGTGGGGGGGGAAGTTTTACACCTGGGCCAGTTGTGTAAAGGAGGACATTAGCATGATAAAAAGCATTATCCCACCTCCAGGATCTGCTTCTTATCAGCCTTACTTGGCTCACAACCCAGCTTTTTGCTAAGCAAAGATTTGTTGTGGCCATCCTCCATGGTGGAGGTCTGTGCCTGGCCTGTTCTTATGCAGATCAGAGGTTTTACCACCACACTCAAAAACTCTGGTCCTCCCTTTGGCTTGGGGGTGTGTGTGTGCAAACCTGGCCTCAGCAAAGCACCTGCTGCTTTTGCAAATGGCCAATTGATTGAGTCATTGTCATAGGTTAGCAAGCATAGTCCCGGAAGGGACGTCCTTGCTAAGGGGTGCTTACAGTTTCCTCTGGGAACTGATAGAACCTATCAGCTGGCCAGTTTGAATATGGACAATTCTCTAAGCCACTTAAAGTTGTGATCACCTCTGTGATCCACATTTAAGAATAGGCAAACTCCCCCTCCAAGCTCTCTCTCGTTTCCGGCACTGGGACAGGTGGCTGCAGGACCCGAGCAGGGCCCAGCGGGCCCGGCCAGGCCCTGCTTGGGCCAGGCCGGGCCGGGCCACGGCCATCCTGAAGCCATGGACCTGTTCCAGCCGTGATTAACCCTTGCCATTCCAGTCCCTCACACTGACCCATGGTTTATTCCCTGTCATGCCTCCCCCAGGTCAGACACTCCCTTGCCTGGGGAGAAGCCAGACCTGACCCTGGAGACATTCTGCTACCTCGCTATCAGGGCAGTGTGATAGCTTGGCATCATGGCTCTCAGCAGCTGCTGATAAAACCAGCTGTGCCACCACAGGTCTGCCCAGTAAATTAGTTATATGTTGTATCACACATTCTTCTATTGCTTATTCTACTCTATCATGTATCCTACATTCAATTTTAATTATCTGTATGCTAAGTATACATTGATACTCTCATTATTAGTAGCACCACATTTTGCAGTCATTCAATATATCTTTAGATCAGATCATATCTTTAGTATTTTTTTTTTCTCCTTTTAAATAGTTTCTTCTTGTAAGACTGGTATTTTCTACAGGAAATCTGCTTTGGAGTTAGTTACCTAACATAATTAGTTCCATATGAATTCAGTTGCACAGCTACAATGATGTGGGATCAATTCTTTCAGGCTGGCGTAACATTTCATTATCTTAGAGAACAAATTTGATTTACTCTTCAAAAGAGATCTTCTTAGAGTATTTTCCCCCTTAAAACAATAAATAAATAATGCAGTGCCTTTACTAATGCAGACATGCTAAATATGGGTCTGTACGTATTAAATAGCTAGCTACAAAGAGAAGTATATTTATTTTGAAATGTTATTAAAACTGTTTTGAATTGTTTTCATTCACTGTCAATATAGGAGGGGAAATACTACATTGTTCTTTTTATTCTGAATTCTAGGAAATTTTGAACATTGAGGGTTTTGAGATTCTTTGGGTCTCCTTAAAGACCTCTGAATCTTCATTGAGTATTAGTTATTCTCTTTTGTGCCACGTGATGTGTTTACTTGTCCTTTCAAAGCACTTTTCCCTTCCTAATATGAAGACCATTTCTATGACTCTGGTGCTACTGGTGTTAGGTGATTTTTGATCTACAGTTGATCTTACTTAAAGAGGAGCTTAGAACTATAAAGTCTTTACAATGCCAAAGGGAACACCATTTGCTTCAGGGAATTCACAATTAAATGTATAAATTCAGTTTAAAGACTTGAATTTTAAGCAGAGAGAGAGAGAAAAGTATAACTCTGCATCCAATCTCTTTTGTGAGTAAAAAAATGCACCTATTTTACCCACAGTCCTTTTTTTAAATTTTGTAACAGTATCAAAAACATTTTGGGTTTTTTTTTTTCATAAAACAAACATAAACACTCTCTGAGATGTTTCCTAAAAAAAAATAGTGGACTGTACTGTCACCTTCTCTTTATTTGTTCTTAAAATCCCACCAGACCTTTAGGTTGAGCTGTAGTTCAAGGAAATGGCAGGGGAAAATATTACATGAACTGTTAATTTTTTGTCTATATTCAGTTAAGGATGTCTTGAATAATCTAACCATAAGAAGTATTTTTTGTTGTAAAACAATATCCTTCAAGGTGAGGCCTGAATTAAATAAGAATATAATCGAGTTTTATATCTTTTTCACTATTCAGTCAGTTGCTCTCTTAGGCTCTACGAACAATTCATTATAATTCAGCAATATGATAAAACAGGTCTTGAAGGTTGTTGGGTTATTTTATTCATCTCCTTTGTCTTTTAAAGTAAATTCATGTTCATAAAATCTCACATGTTTCTTGCTGTCTGGAATGAAGTTCTTATTTTAAGAAGTAAGAGCTACAATTAAAGATGAAAAAATAAGTATATAAATTAAGATATAATAAAAAATTGACAAATCATAGAATTCATAAACATTTGATAAATTCATGTTAACAGCATAAATTGTGGATGGAGAAATAAAAATTATGCAAGGTTTCACTTTTCGCTATGTTGACATGAATTTAGATCTAATTAACTAATTATGTATTATACTGGATCATATTGATTTTTTTCCAATGACTACTACTTTAGATTTAGCCAATACTTTAACCATTTCCCTTTTAAAAATGACTTAGCTCCTTGAATTTGGGTTCAATGGAAAGTGAAATAGGAAAACCAAATAGGAAAATTAAAACTTACCTCTTCCATTTTGGATACTGGATTTGGTCAGAACATGCCATAGAAAGTGGTTATAATGAACAGTGATAATATTTTCCCAAAACTCCTCTTTGTTTGTATATTGTACCTGATGGTGATCATTGGCAAAAATACAAAACAAAACAAAAGCAAGAAACCCCAACAAACTGATGATTCCAAGAGATGTGTTCCCTCTACCTCCTGTGATACTTTGAAACCCCCAGATTTCTATGGCTATAAAGACAAGTCTAGCCTCATATCCTGAGAACTGAAGGTCTTATTAGGGCCTTCCAACACTAAAAACTCTGCAATTTTATTTTACAACAGCTATTCACTCTAGGAGAGTAGCAGAAAATACAGCAATAGCTTCCTGCTATATCCTCAGGTACGAGAAACTGCAAGTCATCAGTGATTCCCTTTGCCCTCTATGCAATAAGAAACCTCCCATCTAAGAGAGGTCAACAGCCAGACTATGTCTGCTTGGTTAATTGGCAAATTTCCTACCTTTGCCACACCCTCACAGTCTGTTTTCTGGGAGTTGCTGACAAATTTTTGAACAGGAACAGGGAATCGTGATAATATCACCTACTAGGGTTGTGAGGCATGCTCAGGTCTCAATTTTAGGCTGTCTGAAGACTCACAAGTATTCAGATGTGCTGGTTATATTTGACTTGTGTTTGAAAGCTACAATTACTTTAAAATCAGAGGAGTTTATAAAGCAATTACAGGATTTGAAGAGCTTTTGTGCTGAGATAAATCTGGTTTTTTTATCGTACATTTGATGTGAACATCATGATGAATAGATTGCTTTCCCCTTTTGCTTGTCCAAATTTATTAATTGATAAATTTAAATAAAATAAATTATATATGCATACTGAATGCATAAATTAGCAAAAATCACCTTTTGTTCAGGATTCTAACAGAAACCACAGTTATGCATGTATGGTGTGTGTGTGTATGTATGCGTTATCTGAGGACTTTGCATTCAGTTTTCACTTCTGATTTTTTAATCGTTGGAAATTTCAAATCCAATTCAGTTTCTTAGAGGAGTACTGAATCCGCAGATATAAATTTCCCACATATTTTGAGAAAATAGTTGACTAATGGATGAGGAAAAGAGACCCCATGCAGAGATACACTTACAGCTTTTTACCGGCTAGGCTTGTAGTTCAATGCTTTAGAAAGCCTCAGGCATCTAGAGAGGTAGCACGGGCAATCTAACATTTCAGTAGCTCTAAAAGTGGTGAATGTATTGGCTGCAAAGCTGGTATCACCAGCAGAAGCAAAGAGGGAGAAATATAGCTTTTTGGTTTGCCTAATTTCCAAAATTAGAGCTTTCAAAAAGAAACAGATGGCAAGAGATGTTTGCAGAAAGTGTTGCAAAGCCAAAGAGCGCAGCCCCCCCCTTGGTCCCTTCTTTGATTTGGAGAAGGGGAAAGGGGAGGACTGGGGGCAGACCCAGGGTGACCAGCCAATCAGACACTGCTGAAGAGTTTGAGTTACATTTGGTTTTGCCCGCACTCGGAACAAAGGAGTTCAGAACGCATGGCAGAGGCAAGTGTCTTGGGGAGGGGGAAGGGAAGCTCGGAACAGGCAGCAACAACCCCGTAGAGAAAATAATTTGTTAGGTACCTGAAGAACTCAAGTTGGATTTATTACTGAACACTGAGAATTTTCAGGAAGAAAGACATCACATCTGATAACCTAGATGACAAAAACATTAAAGCCAAACCTTCCATTTGCAATGCAATCCTTCACTTCTTAATTTGCCTTTCCAAACCGAGAACAGTTTCACAAATGTCTTCACTCTTGTGACCAGTGACAGGACTTGGGGCAATGGTGTGAAGCTGAGTCAGGGGAGGTTTAGGTTGGATATCAGGAAAACGTTCTTCACCCAGAGGGTGTTTGGGCACTGGAACAGCTCCCCAGGGAAGTGGTCACAGTACCAAGTTTGACAGAGCTCTCATGCACACAGTGTATCTCTTGGGGATGGTGCTGTGCAGGGCGGGGAGTTATACTCAATCATCTTGATGGGTTGCTTTTAACTCAGGATATTCCGTAATTCTGTGCTTCTGTGAAGTGTAACTGAGAACACCACTCAGACCTGACTTGTAGCATCTCATGTAATCTATTTTGGGAAAACTGGAAACATCATTTCTATTAAGAATAAAAGACATTGTTAGGTCAAAAAAGATCAATGCTGTAAAAGAAACAGGACCAAAATAATGGGCACTGGGATTCCTGACTTCTACATCTGATCTCCTCTGGCCTCCCTTAGGGAAAAAAAAACAAACTGTGGAAGGAATGGTATTGCCCTTTCCCTCTCCAAGCTCAGGGTCTCATGCCCTGCCAGGACAGCTCTGCCACTGCCTTGAAATTTCCAGCCTCAAACTTCCTCTTGAGGATCATGTTTTCATCCTCTCTTTAAATATTAGTAACATGACATCAAAATTTCTTTTGTGTACACATTAAGAAGTGTTTCTGTTAACTGCATTTAGAACACTTTTTTTCTTGTACTTTTGTATGCTTTGTTAAACACTAAGATGTTTTATTATGATGATCATAATGTGCATAAATATGAAACATTTACGTATACTTATAAAACAAATGCATTTTAATAATAAGATTTTGTCTAAACACTTTCAGAGTTTCACAGAAATTCCAGTCTCTCAGGGACTATTACTTCCAAAAAAAAAAAAAAAATTCACGAAAAAAAATAATGAAAGTAAAAAATCTGAGGGAAGAAAGTTGAAATTAAAAGACAAGAAAAGTCTTTGATTCTGTGATACATATGAAAAATGAGGTGTGTATACAAAATACAAAAGCTAAATGTTCTAATTCCAAAATTTTTCACAGATCTTATCAAAATACAACACACAGGCTTTACCTAACGATTCACCTTTTCTAACTCAGATGGACTTTAGGAGTAAAAGGTGCAACATAATCCTTAATTACTGCCATTTAGTTGAATTCCTTATGTTAAAATAAATTGGCTCTGTTCCTGATTCATGTTCTTAGAGAAGCTAATTTGAGTAACAAATTATCTTCACAGCAATTCCTAGTGCTTACAGGTAACTTAGATTTGGATGTCAGGGGTTTTTGTATGGGAAAATTCTCCAAAACTATTCTGTGAAATACTTTAATCAATATGCACAGAATGATTTAAGATTATATCCCCTACCCCGTTATTTCAAAAGGTCACTTGTTTATGACTGTGTGCACACAAGGCTCTATTACTGTTATTGCTACTATCAATAATAGTATTTAATCCAATTCAATTTTTTGAGTGGAATACTTCTACTGGCTTTGGCTATCATGCCAGCCTGATCAGCAATTACCAGAGTCAGCCTGGTAATTTGCATTTATTTTTGCTTTATTGTCCCATGCTTAGACATTTCCCTCCCCCCACTTCTTCACTTAATTTGTTTACCTTAGAGACTGTTCTACAAAGTAAGTCAATAATTCCACAATTCTCATTGATCTTATCTATTAATGGGCCCACTGTCTCATTTTATTCTCACCAGTTCATGCATAGAATTTTATGCAGACCAGTATCTGCAAACTTCTGCAAAATTAGATGGCGTTGCTGAATCAAAACAGTATTGTAGAGGACTACTCGTAAGTGCAGGATCCTGTCAATACTTTTGAGAAATGTGTGGGTATTGATGTGAAAACCAAAACAGGTATGTTGAAAACTTGCATATGAAGTTTCTGCAGGGCATTTCTAGAGCCAGGCACAACATTTATTGACATTTTCTCTCAAACACAACCAACAGTACCACAAAGAACAACAGCTCTAAGGACAGACACTCCATTGCTGAATACATATTGAATGATGTGTCTGCTACTACCATCCATTCTCCTGACTATCCACTAGGAATTTGATGCACTGCCTGAAAACCCTTCAGGAAATCTGAGAGGGTTAATTCTTAAATCACATATTTGACATCTACAGGAAGTGTTGTTCACCCTTCTGATGAATCTTACTTGGCTTTCTTGTTTGGAGAAGTTCAACACCTCTATATTCAGCAAATAATTTTCTTTTAAGACTGAAAGATGATGTATGTGTTTCAAACATTTTACTCAAGCAGCAGTTTGAGAAGCGTCATTCATTTCTTGAGAAGTTGAATTTATCTGATTTAAAGGCTATTTAATTTTTATGAAATAAAGGCAATTTGACCTATCAAGAAGGTCAAACCATGTGATCAACATTCCAAGTCCTTCAAGGAAAAAGTGTGTTTAAATTCTACCTTGTTCTATGCTCTGAAAAAAATTTAAAATAACCAGTACTGTGACTAAATTGAATAAACCTAAACAAATTATCCAATATAGTATTTTGCATGAAAAGGACAATTGGCTGAATCATTGTGTAACCTCTGGAATGGTTTCACTCTTTAAACATAATTTTTATGGGTTTTTGGAACATCAGGCATGGCTGGTAAGTCATGTAGCTCTGGGAGGGCTTGTAAAGCCCCTGCATGAAACCGTCATATTGTTTCAATGATGAAAATAGAAAGAGTTTATGAACAATAAACAAATTCATTTCAGAAAACATAAAGCTTTTTGGAAGTAGAGGTAGCTGTTACCAGTGTAAATAAATATAAAGCAATCATCTGTAATGTTTACATTTTTGTAGCTCACACCTTATATCCCCAAGTTCACTGCTCTGTCTTTTGTAGAAAAAGTATATAAGCTGTGTCCAGCTAAAAATAGCAGAACATAAAAGTATGGAGCTTTTTCTTGGTTTGATTGGTTGGGTTTTAAATTTATTATGCTATAGAGAATTACTAAATGTGATATACATATTCTTTAAATAACTGGCCTCAGTTCTGCCTGCCTCTCTCTTATTCTGGAAGATGTATAAAATAATCTGGGGGGAGGAAAATGTCTCTTTGCCTATTAACTTTTCTGTTGTGTTCTTCTCTTTCTCTGCCTATGTCGTGGTTCTTTTACTCAGAGTTCAGATTGAAACACAGGAAACAGAGAGTTGTTCTTCGGACTCAGATGTTTATTATTTCTTTTCTATGGCACAGCTGAACAGAATGTGCCTCTAAGTTAACAAGGTGAAAATGGCCCCCAAGTGCTAACTTCCAAGGTCCTTTAAAGCCCAAACTACCCAATTATGGAATGCCAACTAATTTATTTTTACTTATGATCCAATAACTAATCATTCACATTCTTCACTGCGGGTTTTTTGAACCAATACCAGATCACTCAGACTTGCGAAGAAGAAGGAAGAACCTACACCCAAAATCCTCCATCCTGTTACATGTATATTACTATATCCCAGAAACCTAAATTTTCTGAACCCAGGGTTCCAACATTTGCCTACATCCAAACTAAGTGTTGAAGAATGTCCACAGCCCAAGGTAAGAGAGAAGAAAATGGAATTAAAATTACATTACCTAGATTATATAAAAACACTATTAAAACACAAAGAAGATATTTCATGAGATATTTTTAAATCCCAGTGCTTATATTCAAAGAAAATTGATAATTATAATTTTGTTACTGTTCTGAAAATTAAACAGAAATGACATAGGGTTTGAGGCAAATTCTGCTAGTCTTAAATAATTACTGACTTCAGATATAAAATATAAAATCTCTTAAACTTTAAAACCACTGTCAAAATTCCTGAGATGTTTTCTGACTTTCTTTTTTCTCTATTTTCTTTGCTTACAAAACAATGAAAGACTGAAGGAAGCCACCTTTATAGAAAATCAGTACTTACAGTGCAGAATAATAAATTTGTGTATTGACAAAACTTGGTAGTGGCAAAACCATATTAATCAGGTTAATATTATCTATTTACATAAAATATTAATATAGAATAATACAGTGCATTAAACCCAAGGTGTTAGTAGAACTACTTGCATATCTTCATTAATTTTCTTTTTCTTACTTGTTTAGCAAAATAAAGCATTATTCAGAAAGTGAAGCTTATTAAACATCAGGAATTTGTATGCATCCTGCATATCCAAACTCCACTTGCTAATGAAATAATGATATTTAACCTGCTTTTTAGTTACCATGCCTTTAGCTAGGCATCCAGCTTTTCCAGTGATTTATCTTCCTGGCTCTGCATGTCATTCTGCTGTTACAATGCTGCCTCCTGCTATCACAGGGAATGCACAGAAGCTCTTTCACCTCTCTGAAGATAATTACAGGATTTCAGTCTCCAGAGCAACTAATCAATGTTCTACAAGTTTTCTGGAAAACTCAATTTTCCTTAAAAAAAAAAAAGGAAAAATAATTGAAAAGGATAAAAAGAAAAGTTTCATTTCATGCAATAGTTTCAGAACATCTATACATTAAGAACAACCAGTTTAATAATTCTGGAAGAGCTAATACTGAACATAATGGATTGTTACGGAAAATACTGTGGTTTTCTTAATTGTTTATCACTGCAATGATGATATGTATGTACACACATGCTGATATAAAATCCCAGACCAACAATATATCTCGATCACTGTATCTCTCTT
This sequence comes from Corvus brachyrhynchos, assembly GCF_000691975.1. Taxonomy (NCBI): domain Eukaryota; kingdom Metazoa; phylum Chordata; class Aves; order Passeriformes; family Corvidae; genus Corvus; species Corvus brachyrhynchos. Next base: position 9,224,275 of record NW_008246058.1, read on the forward strand.
ATTTTGAAGAAGTCCTATCATTATCCAATTTTTAAAGTAATATTAAAATGCAACTCCAAATTTTAGCACTATATACCCTGCTACAAAATCAGTTCACATTTTTCCTATAAATAATATGAAATTAAGATATGTTAATTTACACATTTCCACTATGCTTATTTACATGAGTAGTACTGCAGTGCTTAAATTCCTGTTTAAACACAGCTTAATGCTCAATGTTGGTAGCACCAAATATTACCAATGGCCACAGAAAACAGATTCTCTCAGCTGACTAAAACAGGGGTATTCTCTTTCCAGGCCACAATTTTGAAAGGAACAGAAAAGGCAGAATTAAATGAATGAAGAAAAATAATTATATTAGATAGCAAAAGGTAATGCCTCCTTTTCTTTCTACTTGCCTTCCTCATGGATTACAGAAGTAGGAATGGGGATGTGCTCTCTTTCCTTTTTTCTTCTCTATTTTTGTTTTACCTTTTTGGCAGATCATATCCATTTTTTTCATGCCATGAGTGGATATGGGGAATAAGGTGGCTGGGTTGGAGGGGATATTGTTAGTTACAGGAAGGGGAGAGGTAATGAGGATATTGTGATTTACTCCGTTAGCAACACAACCTCTGGCTCTCAGATGATGCTGGAAGCGAAAAGTTCTCCAGTTCTGCTGGAATGGAGCTAAGTAACAAAGGTGAAATGGTCAAACTGCTGCAAAGTGTGTCATGGTGTGATTTAGTGGGCATGGTGGTATTAAATCAAAGATTGTACTTGATAATCTTGGAGGTCTTTTCCAGCTCTTATGATTCTATGTCTTGTCCATCTGCCTGAAGTAAAAAGTGAAGAGTAAATTGTAAAACTGCAACAAACTTCAGCAAGATTTGTCACAGTTGATGATTCAGTCAGGGATCCATTCAATTGCCTAAAGGAAGATTTCCATGCTGTTTGAGTTCCCCTAAATATCTGAAACAGTTGCATGGGACTGTCAAATATGGGAAATTCAGACAATTTCAGAGATTAAATAGGATACCTGGGTCATTTCCAAGCAGGATAAATGTTTCCAATCAGGCAAGTGAGTCAAGTCCATAATATTTAATTGCATGTCTTATAGACCAAGAAGTTCAATGGTCTTTGATATGCACACCATCCCTTAGATTCTGAGCCTCAAAATTAAAATATAAATACTAGCCCTTTTTTATGACATCAACTTTACATCAAAAACCTCATCAGGTTTGTGTTGAAAACATATTCTCTTCTGCCTTCCGTTCTATATGCATCAGCATAAGTGACTTACGTACTTGCTACCCCTGAGGAAAAGTTTTTGCTTAGGAGAACACACTTGATTTTAAAAATCTAACTTTGGGCAACTTAATTGTAATTTAAAACAAAATATCAGTAAAATTTTCTATATCCCATCCCCAAGATACAAACTAGAAGATTCCAATAAGGAAATGTTTTGAGAAAGGTAGAAACAGGTTAGACCTTAAAAATTTTATGGAAGAAACCAAGCTTGTTGCCAAGTGCAACAGGTAAGGTTGTAGAATTGGTCAAACTGGACATTTCATTAGTCCCAAAACTACCTGGTGGACAAAAAAAAGCACAGCAAATAGCTGGAGCTCTCAGGATCCTCCCAGGGTTCTTGTCAGGAAATGTACAAAGTTCATGGTTACTCCTCAGCTTTGGGCTTTTTTCAGTGCCTCACATTACCACGCCTTGCTTCCTTCTCATTGGCTCTGCTTCTGGTGTCGCCTTGCCCAGCTCCAGGGGGCATCATGGGTGACTGCCTGTTCTGTGGTGACTGCCAAGTTGTTCTGGCCTTGTTTATCTGTGACCATCACAGAGGTTCAGCTCTGTGGTTCGGGCAGAGGTTCAGGCCAGACAACGGTCCCGTGGCCACCAGTTTGCTGTTAGAGCAAGCTGGCAGCAGCTCCTGCCCAGGGAAGCTCTGCCAAATGCTGAGCACTGCCCTGGCAGCCCAAGTTGATACCTGCTGCCATTTTCTAGTGTCAGAACTCCATTTGCTGACCAACCAGCAAGTTACGGTGTTTGATTACAAATTTGGCCTTGAATTTTCTTTGAATATAGAGCTCTCTGGGTAAAGTTTTATGATGTGTCTCTGAAGACACATTACAAAAACAAACATTGGTGCTGCCTGCATATATTTGTATTCTTTTGACAGAAACTTCATCTCGTAGAAGTCTGAACTGATTGCTGACCTCTTCTGTACTGCTCTGGTGCCTCTCTATTCCTGCCTGCATTGAGCACTCTTTCTTATCTAGAAAGATTATTTAAGCCTAACTTGTTATGTATTCTCTTTTTCAAACCAGTGGTTTGGTAAGTGATTTCAGAATCAAAACTACAATGCTGCAAATTAATGAAATGTGCAAAGTTTATTCTTGGCCCATTCACACACAATGTGTGGATTGGTCTGTGGGATACAGATGGCCATATGTGTTGACCTAGAAATAACACACAAGAATGCAGTCACCTGAGCTATCACATTTAGCATGAGAGCTCCTTCTCCTCTGTTAGACATTTGGAAAGCTTGTGATCATTTAGAATTTTACTGAGCAAGAGACAAGGAAGGATGTGAAAATACATATTGTAGAGCAGCTTGTTATTCAAGGTGATGTAAACAGATGCTGTGAAAAAATATGCATTGTTGTTGAATTTTAAAAATTGCACCCTTATATATATTCATCTTCTAAAATGGAGGGAAATAGATTAGGGAAACTAATATTTCTTGAGCTAGACACCAAGACAAGTTTCATTTTTTAAAATAATTTGTGAATTCTGTCAAGATATATAGAGCAATAAATGAAACTGCCTTCTGCTCTTGCTAATCCGGAATGATGCAAAACCTTGAAAAAAGAGTACAGTATAGTAATTTACACAGGGAAAAGGGAAGGCATTTTACTGAAAGAATTATATTATATAATTTATTGATCAACTATAAATAGTTGATCATAAGTATTAGTACTTTTTAACCTCTGATATGACCTTAGTTTATGAAAATGTCTGCTGGTCACCTCTTCCTTTCTGATACTATTACTGGTCACACAACAGAATAAGAAACATATTGAAGAAGATAAAAAAGATATAGAGGTAGAAATTTAGCACAGGCTGATTCCTATATGATGCGGATATTAAACTGAGGTAGAGTGAGGATCCCTTTTCCTTGACAATTCACTACATAATTGTTCGAACTCTGCTGAATGTAAGGAAAGCTCTGTATACATAAGTAGGCAGTGGAGAAGAAGCAGACAGTGTCTACCCTTGCTCTCCAAGTAATGAAAAACCCTGAAGATGGAAGTTTGGTCACTTCCAGCACCAATAGGAATGCTTCTGCCCGACTTGTTTACCAGCAGTCCTGGTTTAAATGGAGAGCTACCAGTTGACTGGATTCAACAAATGTAAGGTTGTGGGAAGGGTGCCAAACACCTGGCATTTAAACCAAGATTAGAACAAGAGAATATTGACCCTAGAGGCTCTGCTAATCTGTGTGTGTGATTGAAGGTGCTCTGGGAAAACTATTTTGGTGTAAAATCAACCATATGTATGTGTGACTTACAGTGATTGAAAACAATCACATGCATGGAATGCTTGAGATGTTTTGTGTGTTACAAAATTAGCAGAGGCCCTAGGGACCAATCAGAAGTAATGAAATTCTGTAATGAAATTAAAATAGAAGGGAGCTCACATGGGAAAAAGGGAAAGGAGAGAAAAAACAGCACCTGGATAGCTCAAATCCGTACCACTGCATCACTGCATCTTTTTTCCCATCACAGACATATTGATTTTTTACATTTAGAATTTTCTTTGCATTTGATCTCATCCCCAACATAAGGTTCATCTACAGAAAAGTTCTAAGGAGAATCCGGGTAACTACAGGCCTGTCAGCCTGACTTTGGTGTTGGGGAAGGTCATGGAACTGGCCATCTTGAATGCCATCAGATGGCACATGCGGGAAACCAGGGGATCAGGCCAAGCCAGTGTGCATTTATGAAACACAGGTCTTGCTTGACCCACCTGAAATTGAAGAAAAAGAAACATATCTTCATTAAAGAAAAAGTTGTAAAGTATTGGAACAGCGTGCCCAGGAAAGTGGTGAAGTCACTATCCCTGGAAGTGTTCAAAAAATGTGTGTATATGGCACATAAGGATATGGCTTAGTGGTGCTAGGTTAATGGTTGGACTTTATGATCTTACAGGTCTTTTCCAAACTTAAAGATTCTATGACCAATGTGTAAAACTACTCTGAATTACCAATGATAAAAGAAATTTCATTAGGTCACTATTATGAATGATTTATAATGATCTTTAATCAAGACAATATCAAGGAAAATGTTCCCCAATACTTTGGAAAAAGAAGAACAAAAAGACAAAAATAACAAGCCAGACTTAAAAATAATTTGTAACAAAGATTTAAAGAAGAATCCAATACTGTCACAAGGTAAAATAGTGAGTCAGGGTGTATCAGTGGGTTTAATTCTATAGGCTTTTGAGGGTTATTGTATTCCATGTGCTGTGGTATTTTAAAAATATATAACTATTTTACTTTGACTTTCAGATATTGTATTTGGCATCATTAAAATCAGCTGCAAGCTTTTTACAAGCTCCTCTTCAATAAAAACAAATGACAATAAATTCAACATAAGGACATAGAATACAGGACAGACCTCCAGACTGGGAACTCTGTTTTGAAAAGAGTACCATTGGAATAGGTAATAAAGTTTCATCTATCAAAGGAATAAAGATTGGACCATAAAGAAATGCAGAAGTGCCTCACAGCAATCAAACAATTAAATAGTATGCAAAACTTAGTGGGCATAAATTACATACATGGGAAAAAAAACCCAATCCTAAACTAAGACAGCAAGTTGTGGATCCAAGCTTGCCATTATTACTATGAGTGCACTATTGGAGTTAAGATAGTTAGCTTTGCAAAGTACCATTTTACTATATAATTGTAGTTTTAAAAAAGTAGTCAATTTTGCATTCCTTTGCTAATATTGGAGAAAACATCAATTTTTCTATGTTAATCCTGTCTGTACTCACATCACAACAGTTATATGTTGTAATGGAAAAGTTGTCAGTCAAGAGCAGCAAGGGTGTATTGACTTCTGTGTTAGATATCAAAAAGTAAACTTCCCTCTGGAAAAAAAAAGTAAACAAGAAGGACTATACAAGAGGTCTACCAAAAACATGTCATGGGGAGATTGGGTGGGTAATGTTTATTTTTTCTCTTTTCCAGTATTGGCAGTGGATAAAAGAAGCATGAAAGATAATAGAAAGGTGCATCCACAAAAAGTCGAAGGAGGTGAGACATCAGGTGACTGAGCTGTGGACCTCCCTGCTAATGGAACTGTCTCTGAAGAAGGAAGAGCTGAGCAACTTTTTGAGGGTTACTAAATATAAAGAAATCAGGTCTCAGACAAGAAAGGCTCAAATGAAATGGATTAAAATCTGGGGGAGTTTTCAAGGGAATCTTCATATGTGTTTGCTCTGTTCTTAAATCCTTGTCTAAATATGCACTTTTGGCCATTGTCAAATGCAAATTCTCTGCTAGGTAGACCTTTACCCTGTAACACTGTACTTATGTCTTGTGTATTTATGACAAACTAACAAATGTGATTGCTCTGTGTGGTCCTGAAGTGAAATGATTCTATGCAACTCTTGGCTATCTGAACAGTGGAGGATTACAATGACATAAGAACAGCAGGGATTCTGCCCTTGAATTCAAGCACTGTTGAGCTGTTGCAGGAGCACTGTATATGCTTTTGGCCAGATCTTCAAGAAAAATAGATTGCAAAAATGAAAAGTCAGAAAAAATGTATCAAAACCTTTACAGTAATGGATTAAAGAAACTCAGGTGATACAAGAACAAGATAAAGAAGTCTTCTGATCACTGTCAGCATGTACACATACCAATTGAAGAGATTTTTGATGAATACTTGAGCTGTTTTTGTCTGGGACAGAGTTAAATTTCTTCATGTTAGAATACTGGGATGGGTTCTGGATTGTGCTGGTGACAATGTTGGTAATTCAGAGATGTTTTCATTATTGCTGAGCAGTGCACAGATTCAAGACCTTTTCTGCTTCTCACCTCACCCCACAGCAAGTAGGCTGGGGGTGTATGAGATGTTTGGAGAGGTCACAGCCAGTAAGTTGACCCCAGCCGACCAAAGGGTTATTCCATAACACATGGAATCATGGTCAGTATACAAATTTGGAGGTTTGGAGACTGTCTAGGCATTGATCAGTTGGTGGTGAGCAATTGTTTTCATTTGCATCACTTGTCTTAGAGTCACAGAATCATAGAATCATTTATACTGGAAAACAGCTCCAGGATCACTGAGTCCAACCTTTGACTGATCACCACCTTGCCAACCATGGCACGAATTGCCACATCCAGCCATTTCTTGAACACCTCCAGGGATGGTGACTCTGCCACCTCCTGGGCAGTCCATTCCAACACTGACAACCCTTTCCATGAGGAAATTCTTTCTGATGTCCAACCTAAACCTTCCCTGGTGCAACTTGACGCCATTTTCTCTTCTCCTATTACTAGCTGCCTGGGAGAAGAGGCTGACCCTCAACTTGCTACGACCTCCGTTCCAATAGTCTTCGTTGGGTTACATTTTTCTCTCTTCGCTATTTTTCTTTTCATGGCTATATTATTACTATTGTTGTTGTTATTATTATATTCTAAACATTCCTCATCTTAACCCATAGGATTTCTCACTTTTGCGCTCTCAATTCTCTTCCCCCATTCCTCTGAGTGTGGGTTGAGCAAGTGGCTGCATGGTGCTTAGTTGCCAGCTGGGGTTAAATCGAGACAGTACTAACCTGTTAGTGGATTATCCTCCTCTACTGAAGCACAGCACAGAACACTAGCTAGCTGCCTTGCTAGCTACTGTTTTGAGGCACAAAATATGATCTGTAGAGAGGGTGCAATTACTGTGTATCAAAGCTATAAGTAAATTTGACTTTTTTATAATTTAAATCATAAATATTGTTAAGAAAATAATAATTTCCAGTAAAATGGATTTGGCCAGGCATCAGAAAAACCTTTATATGTGAAATTTAAATTAAATATGTTCATGTGTTCTAAAGGTACAGGAAAAGACAACTTTGAAAACATGAGAAACAGAGGAGCAAATACTCAGAATTCTGGTACAGACTTTAACCATATATTTGTACTTTCAAAGAACAAATTATGATTTTAAAAATAAACTCACAACAGAATTATATTGATATGTTTAAGTTCTTTCACTTTCTAGTCTGTTTGTAAATGTTGTATGTAAGTTTCTATAAACAAAATCTAGAGTATGTAATCCCCTGCAGGTTAATTAACATTTGTGTGTTAATATCTTGTGATTGGGAGAAATTTAATTTAAAAGGAAAAAATTAGCAATCAGTGGAAAAGATGATGCTTAGCATTATTTATAGGAAATAAAAATCTATTCACTTCTTCTTACTAAAGAGAAACTATTATATTTTTTTTCATTCCAGGAGTAAAACCACTGCATTTTACAGCCTAATGTAATTCAAACCTCCTATCTGTACACTGAAACCGCCTATTTATAGATAGAAGAATTAGTAGAGAAAGATATTTTTAGAAAGGAACAAACGTGTTAAAAGATATATCATAAAGTATGCTGAACCTTACAAAAGGACATCAAGGAAATAAATGGTTAGAATAAACATTTATCTTTTGTTTCAAAGCACAACTTAATTTTCGTTGCTCACAAATGGTGTTCTTGATGAGAATAATAAATCTCTTTAGATGGGAGACAAAGTTCACGTTTAAAACTATGCAGTTCAATCTGGAGCTACCATGTAAATTAGTTGCCTGACAGAATTGGCAAAGATATTTATTGAAAACGACCTGGAAACATGAGTGGGATGTGAGAGACAATCAGAGGGTAATAGTGCAACAACTTGTGGGTAGAGATAAAATCAGTTTAACCAGTATAACGAAAGCTATGTGTGCAAGCAAAGGAATTAATTCATCCTTTCCCATGGGCAAGCAGGGGTTCAGACATCCCCAGGAAATCAGAATTAACTTGGGGATCACAGAATCAAGTCCAACCTATGAGTGGACACCACCCTGTCCACTAGACCATGTCACTAAGTGCCAAGTCCAGTCTTAAACACCTCCAGGTACAGTGACTCCACCACCTCCTTGGGCAGTCCATTTCAATGTCTAATCACTCTTTCTGTGAAAAATTCTTCCTAATGTCCAACTTAAACCTCCCCTGGCACAGCTTAAGACTGTGTCCTCTTGTCCTATTGCTTGTTTCTTGGGAGAAGAGGCTGACCTCTACCTGGCTATGATCTCCTTTCAGGTAGGTGTAGAGAGCAATAAGGTCACCCCTGAGCCTCCTCTTCTCCAGGAAGAGAAATGTCCTAGCTGCAAATGTCCTCCCTCTTCCTTCTTCTACCCCCAGCTCTATGTTTTATATTTTGAGCATGACAGCAGATGGTCTGGGCTATCCCTCGAATCATTTAGTGTCATCTGTCCTGGCTGTGTCCCCTCCAAACATACAATTCAGAAAGACATGAAGCATAATGTTCATTATTTTTGAAATCTTTTTATCATTTGGCCCTTTCAGTAGATTTTGATACTCTACTAGATATGTAGAGACCAGATGACTATAGAATAAATTTGGGGTGTGGTGTGGGCAGACAACTTGTAAAGAGGTTGTCTTTGCACTATCAATAAAGACCATATATACTTATAATAATAGTAAAAGCCTGATTCAGCTTCCCTGGAAGTATATGTAAATCTTTTCTCCCACAAGGATTGAGTTATATCTTCAGCTATCACAGATCTTATTCATAAGGGCACATTCTTTGAAGAGAAATGTATAGATTTATCATGAGTGAGAATTATGGTACTGACTTCAGTAAAAGAGTTAGCAATCTTCTAGATTACACCATTATCTAAATGCAGAAGCCTGGAAAAACAGTGTCATGACAATGTTATCATGGGCAGACATTAAATTAATCTAGTTGAAATTTTATGCAGGAAGGATAACTTTAGTAATGAATGAAGAATCTTGTCTTGCATACCAGTACCAATACAAAAATAAACTGAGAGTGACTTAACTTGTCAGAAAGGTATTAGTCAGAGCATCATGGAATAACTGTTATCCGATGAGTATTAGTGTTCAGACTTTTACAGGAGTAATGAAGAAAAATAACTTAGTTTGTGCATGGCAGGATTTTTAAAATTCTTTTTTATCTTATGGTTTGTTGTTTGTTTTAATTTTGTAGCTCTTTGTGCATACAGAAACTCAGCTACTGTGAGGGGCAGCAGTTGTACACAAAAATTTTCCAGTGAGATGGGTACAGGGAAATCTTGGTGCAGGTAATGGAGACAGACAGATATTTTGACTAACTGGGAAAAAAACCACCCCAACACAAATCCCATCTGTCTCTATTTTATGTCTCAGATGACCAGGTGCTCAGTTGTGGATAAACAGTTCTTAATATAGATTCACCAGAAAAAGTTTAGATTCCTAATGAACAATTCTTTAAAGCATCATTTGCTTTAAATTCATTATTAGATATGAGGGCACATGCAATCACTGTGGAAAAAAAGGAAGTTTATTTTAAATTTACCTAGAAGAGGGTTTGGGGCAATTCTCCTGTGTGAGCAGAGGGCAGAGGTGCACGTAGCTGGATGTGGCTGGTCCCACATGCCTACACAGGGGACCCATGATGAACTCAGCTGAGCTCTTCAGCCAATCTGGTAGTGAATCTGTGGTAAGATATTTTTAAAAAGGCAAAATACCAGAAAGCAGAGATGGCTAGGGGAGGAAAAACAAACACGAGAAATGATCCTGTGCACACCAAGGTCACACAAGAAGGAGGTGGCTGAGGTGCCGCAGGCACCACCGCAGTGGGTCCCCTGCAGTCCATGGTGAGGACCACACTGGGGCAGCTGTCAACACTGTAGCCCATGGAGGTCAGTACACCAGAGCAGGTGGATCTTCCCCATGAAGAATCCATGCTGGAGCAGGTATTACTGAAGGACCACAGCTGGTGAAGGACCCATGTTGCAGTTGGTTTATCCTGAATAAGGGGCCCCATACTGGAACAGGATAACAGCCTGAGGAAGGAGAGATGAATCACTAAGAACTGAATGCAATGCCCATTCTCCATCCACCCTGCACTCCTCGGGGAGGATGAGGTGGCAAAGAGTAAGAAATGAAAGGGTGAAGATAAGCCTGGGGAAAAAAATATGAGTAGGAAGGTGCAGTTGTAATCTTTTTTTCCTTGTTTTTTTCCTTCCCAATCTAATTGTCAATAAATTAAATTAATTTCCGTGAGGTCTAGACTGTTTTGCCCTCTATGGTAGAAGCATTAATTGATCTCTATATCTTTATCTCAATCACTGACTTTTTTCATCTTATTTTCTCCTCTTGTCCTACTGCAGAAAGGGAGTAAGAGAGTCACTGGGTGGATATCTGGCAGCCAGCAAAGGCCAACCTAGCACAGTAGCATATAAAAATATGGTAGGGTAAGTGATCCCTAAAAGCATTTGGAAACAAATGCAGTAAAAACGAACATTATTTTTTAAACCATTTCTTTATAGCCTTCACTGTGTGTGTAGTACTTGCAGGCCCTTTTTCACCCTCACGAGACCTTTTCTGACCTGATGTTTCTTAGTTTACCTGTTCTGTTAAACATTCCATAGATTTTTAAGCTTCAATACAGCATGTTCAATTAATTAGGCATTAAATAGCCTCTTACAGGGTATCAGCATTGGGTAAAAATCATGCTTGAGTGATCTATGGTAGCTAATTCTTCACTATAGAATGATATCTGAGGGCAAAATGGTGACCTGCGCCCTAAGAATTGTTTTACTTCCCAGATAAACTAATAGTGTTTTCCTTCAATTAAAATATATAGCAACTATCTTGTTTGTTCAGAGGTATTTAAATGTAAAAAAGTTTTTCTTGCACTTTATATCATCCTGCATATTTGAATGTACAGTAACAACAGCACAAAAGAATAAATTACTTATCTGTTTTTCAAAGGAGTCTACTATTCCTATCATAGTGAGTGTGCTATTCTATAGGGAATTGCTAAATGGATTAAAAAGACAACAGGAAGTTTTCTGCCAATATCTTTATTAAAGGCAAGAGAATTCATATAGTTAATCCAATTACTTTAAGTACTCAAACATTGTGCAATGAGCAAGGGAATGTACCAAGGGATACAATTCTGGTTGCATTACTTCATTGTTTCTTCCTTTAGTTAGTTCCTGAGTAAATTTAATGATTATAAAAAGGGTTCTTAATACCAATGCTAGATACAGAGGTTCAAGATACAGCTATCTCAAATAGCACTAGCTAACCTAATAATAAATAAAACCCCTAAATCCTTACAATAGCACCTCATCCATTGGTTAACCCAAAGTCGCTAACATCTATCAGATTTTACAGTGAAAGACTATACATTCCTTTTTTTCTGAAAATTGATTAATTTTAATTGGATATTAATAAGTGAGAGAAGCATGTATCCATGAAGAAAACACTTTAAAGATCCTATTAATTCCATATTTTATACAAAAGGCATCTTCCAGTTTTCCTAAGTGTAAGAGGCCAGATTTAGTGCTTCTAAAATCTATAAGGTAATTTTAATAAGAGAATAAAATAAACTTATTCTTTACTACAGTAATAAAACCAAATGTAATTTACCAAGAAAACATTCAGTTAGAATGTGGTGGGTTGACCTAGGGTGGCTCCCAAGTGCCCACCAGGCCACTCTGCCACTCCCCTCCTCAGCTGGACAGGTGGAGAAAATACAACAAAAAGATTGTGGGTTCAGATAAGAACAGGGAGAGCTCACTCAGCAATTAAATTTACAGGCAAAAACACACTCAGGGAAAATAATTTAATTTCTTTCCAATTGGAAAGATGAGTACAGTAAGAAATAAGTCTAAAATCACATTCTTTCCAGTCCTCCCTTCTTCCCAGGCTCAACTTCACCCCTGACTCTTTTAATTTCCATCTCTCAAGGGCAACAAAGGGATGGAAAATGGGGCTTGTGGTCAACTCATGATGCATTGCATCTGTTGCTCTTCTCCTCCTCCAGCATAGGCTCCCACCTGCAGGAGACAATCCTCCACAAACTGCTCCAATGTTGGTCTGTCCCATGGGCAGTTCTTAATGAATTCCTACAGAGCGAGTCTCTTCCACAGGGTGCAGTCCTTCAGAAGCATAAGTCCCCTTTTTGGCTACAAATCCTGCCAGAAAACTTGCTCCAGCATGGGTTCTCCATGGACTGCAGCTGTCTTCAGGGCACATCTACCTGCTTCAGTGTGAGGTCCTCCACGGGTTGCAGGGTGAGAGCCTGTGTCACCATGGTCCTCCTCATGGGCTGCAGAGGAATATCAGCTCTGTCTCATGCATCTCCTACTTCATTCACCCTGGTGTCTGCACAATAGTTTCTCTCACATGTTTTCTTTCCCCTAGCAGCTGCACAGCATTTTCTTCCTTTCTTAAATATGTCTTAATGGAGGCACTACTGCTGTCAATGATCAACTCAGCTTTGACCAGTGGCAGGTCCTTCTTGGAGATGGCAGGCACTGGGTCTGTCAGACATGGGGGGCCATCTGCTGACAGAAGTTCTGTCAGTTCTGTAGTTCTCCTGCTACCAAAATCTTGTCATGTATACCAATTATATAAATCAAATGCATAGGAAAAAAGATAAATCAAACTTCTGTTAAAGCTCTGGCCAGCAGAAAAAAATGTCAGACTTACTCTTTCTTCACTCTGCAGCCCAAGATACCTTTACATTCATAAATTTCTGGTAATATCTCCTCAGTAATTAGACAATTTAGAACACAAAAAGAACTCCTTATCTATATGATAATTACATATGGAGTTCCTACACTTAAATACAGTGGAGGAGCAAATTATTAGCTGAAAGAATTGTAGGGTTTGCAAATTGAAATAATCTCTAACTACAAAATATTTCACTAATTTCTTAACATTCAAACTCATATTCAAATTCAGTAAAATCCTACTGAAATTCAGACACGCTTGCTTTGGGGAATTTGAAGAACAGGAGAAATAAGCAAACATAAATATATATATGTGTGTATGTATGTACATTTCTTGGATTGTTCTTGACTTTAAAATCTTTCATATCTCAGTAAAAGACAAAAATGAAACAAAGTCCAGTATCTTAGCTAAAATCAAACAAGATATTTTCCGTCAAGAGCTTATTCTGACTTTTCATATTTATAACCACAAATAGACCACCATACCTAGTGGGTGGTGTACTTTGACTCAGAGATCTAATTCTGAAGGGGAAAGGCAAGCAGTTTCAACTACTGGCTAGTAGGAATGGAGTTACAGCTCTAATCTTCTGCCTTTTTACTTACTCACTGTCTGCTAGTTAGTTAATGATGCAAAAGCTATTTCTCCACAGTATTAGTTAATTTGAAATAATAGGTGTACCAGATAGGTATAAGATTTGGCAGAATACGATCTCCTCTAGAAACCTGAAGTAACAGACATATTAATTTATTACTGTTGAGTGGCCTGTGTTTATTTCTTATCTACAATTTTGCTTCAGACATGAGTAAAGTTCTGTCTGAAAAATCTGGAGAGGTATCGTCAAACCTGAATCATTCAGAGATTAACAGAGTAGTCACACAATTTTTTCCTTCTGTGTTCAGGAATCAACTGTAACTTCAAGGCTGTTTTAGAATACTATAAATGAATACACTAAAGCAAAGAATTTTGTACTTTCAGGTTTGCTGTTTCATGTCTTTTGCAACAGTATTGTTCCTGTACACAGCATTTTCCTCTTTAAATGACAATTTGTTCCTAAAAATCCTCATTTTGCCTTTTACAGACCTGACCTTTATTATTGCTGCTTAGAGAACAAAATTAGGTTTCATTAGTATTTTTTCTGGCAAGGAGATTCGAACAGCAGTTGAAAGAAACTGATTGAGTAGGTATGTATGGGTGTGTAACACAAGACAAAACGCTTTTCTCTAGAGCAAACTGTAAGACCTTAGTGGCACTGATCTGGTGCAGCTC
>NW_008246058.1:9238350-9266885 GCF_000691975.1 Corvus brachyrhynchos
TTCACTACTTTTTTTTTAGTCCATCCCTATTCTAACAAAAAAGTGAAATTATTCCGCAATTTATATGGCCAGAATAAAGGTAATCTTAAATTGTGACACTGAATTCTTTAAACTGTAAATCATTAAGGAAAAAAATAGTTGTTAAGAAGAATAGATTCTAAAGACATGCAACACAACAGCATACCTAATATCTGCTGCTGAAACCAATAAATTACTAGTAAATTATAATGGAATAAAAGATATTGTTTGGTTCTTTCAGATATACTAAAGACATAATTTTCAACCTGACGTACTGAAAAATTTCAGAAAAAAAAGAGTTTGAAACTGAAGGATGAGACTCAAAAAATTCACTCTGATGACATACCAAATGTTCTAGAGTTTCTGCTTGTAAACAGACCCTAAAGGTGCACAACGGGCAGAAAAACACCAAAAAAATAGCAGATATTGATCACTATCAGAAAGGAAGACTTTTTGGGGGCATGCCATATTTGAAGTTCCTAAATATTTATAAGTGCAGGATCACGTGAGTGTAACCTCTTGAATTTTGTTTCCTTTAAAATACAGTACCAGAAGCTCCAGGCAAACACAGACAATCTGAATTTACATATTTCATGTTGCATGACTGTTTACTAAATACTTACCATACCAAACAGACTGTTCATCTTGCTCAGACAGTGCTGTTGCAGCGTTTAACCTTATTTGCACCTTGTCTCATTAAGTAGTCTCTGTGATGTCTGTAAACCATTTCTGTAGCATGTGCACAGTCAGTTGCAGACAGTTTCTGAAATAACATACATATGTTTGACATCTGAGGAAAGAGCAAGGCAAAGCTCTTTTCCACCATCTTTCTTTTTCCCATGCTTCTGCTATCTTGTAATGACTTTTGGAGCACACACAGCCTTACACATGAGAAAGGGGTAACATTTCACCAACCAAAATACCTGTCTCAATAAAACTTTTTCAGCCATGTTATCTTTACATTCTCTCAAATGTTTTTCATATATGTATACACATACAGTCATATACCTGCATATTCATCTCACATTCTTAAAGTAGTTGCAGTTCAGGTAATTTTCCGACTATGTCTTAACATTAGGAGCACTGATTTCTTCTTGGAAAAAGAAAGTGGCTCTAGTAGCACTAAGACTGCATTAGTTTTATCTATTTGTAAATGTATTATGGGCTCTCAGGATAAATACCAGCCTTAGTGATCACATAAATCACTTTTAATGAAAAGTTTTATTAAGAGAAGGAAGTTAAAAGTATATTAATTTTTAAATATTTTATAAAGAAATGGTAGTACTTATTATTATTATTAAATATTCATCATACACTGAATGAAAATAAATAAATACAAAAATGATACATCATTATCTTGTAAATTTTTCTATGACAAGGAATGAAAAATGCATGGCTTGCTTCGTAACTTGTGGTTATCCAAAAGGTTTGACTACAACAGCAGTCTTGGCTATGTTTCAAGTGAAGAGGCAGCCTGGTCTAGTGGAAGGTTCCCTGACCATGGCAGGGGAGTTGGAACTGAATGATATTTGAAGTCCCTTTCAACCCAAACCATTCTAAGATTCTGTGAAGATGCATAAATACTTTCAACTAATTCAAAATGAACTACTATAGCCCTTAGGGCAGGTCGTAATTGAAATTTACAGATTTGTATCCACCTGTTTTCCCTAAATCTTTCCCAATTTAATACTAAATATTCCCCCTTATGCATTCTCTCCTACTGTTTTTCTCTTAAAGCATCGGAATCCTGTGCACCACCTATTTAATTTCCAGCCAAGAACATCTTAGAATACATCATAAAGCCAGAAGACTTCTAGTTCTGTAATGATTTCCATATATTCACAGTTTTTCAGCAGTTTCTCTGTTGAAAGTCATATGTTTGAGAAGACAAATTTGCCACCAGTAAAAAAAATTGAAAAGGAGTGAATTATATATAATTTTTGAAGAATATATTTCAACTTCTCTTTGCAAATCTTATGGGGTTTTGGGGAGAAGTTTTCATGTCAGAAATCACTGAAGATGGTAAGATAAAGGCTGTTTTAGCTACTATAGACCCATTTTTTAAAGCAAACAGAAAAACTAACTTTTCAATATTCTTTCTTTTTTTAGATTGTATGAGAATATCTTTATCTGTGCATGACCTGTAAAATACAAAAAATACTGAACCACAAAAAGCTTACAGGTGATCTGAAATGTCAGTGCTCACTGTAAAAAGCACGGAAAAAAAATCAAAGTACTGAGTGATTAGGAGAATAAACAGAAAAGCGATGCAAAATTTTTCACAAAAGGAAACTTCTATACTTACAGAAAAGAACTCAATTTAGAATATTGCAATTCAGAATAGAAATCTTAGAAACATAACAGTTTTCAAAAATGCCGTTTTAATATACAAAAATGTTAAACATGACCAAAAAAAATGAAAAACTATCCTACAGTCCTGAGAACTAAAGAATGCCCAGAGAAGGATGAGAAAATACGCAATTTTTTCATATGAGTACAGATTAGCAGTCTAGTATTTTTTACTTTGGCAAACAGAACAAGCAGAAGTTATAACATAGGTCTGTACATTCAAGAAAAAAAATAGACAGTGATGACCCATTTTTTCATAATTCAAGGATTATCAGGCAGCCAGTAAAATCAGAAAGAACACTGGAACAAAAGGAAACCTTTTCCAAAAAACACTTAATTAATTATGGAATTAATTTGACATGAAACATTCTGGAGATCAAAAGCATAAATGTGTCCAAAATCAATCAAAATTTTAAATGAAAAAGCTTTCTATCTTGCTGTTTATCAGGATGGTCCAAGTCCTGCCATTGCTGAAACCTTTAAGAAAATGATGAAAGTGTTCACTTTTACATATTTTGCTATTGCATTTTTCCCTAAATGTCTTCAATGACTTTCAAGCAGAAGGCCTGAATGATCTTTGGCTTGACCCATGAATCAACTCAATGTTATTAAATCCTTATTTTCTTTTTTGCCCCTTTTTGTCAAAGATATATGATGAAAATTTCTTAACTCTTTTAGAAGCTGTGTTTCAGTGTTTCAGGTTACCTATCAAAATTTAAGATGACTTAATAATAATTCGTGTCTACTTTCTTCTTTTTTATTACATTAGACATATTATCTTAATACCATATTTTTAACAAAGAAAAGAAAAAGTACTTCCACAGAACTTCAGTAAGATGAGTGGAATTGAATAATTGAATGCTGGCTGTATTTTTATTCTCAATAAAACATGCATAAAAATACCTTTATTTGTAGTTACATCCATACATGTGGACTAACATTGACTGAAAATAACTCTTTTTTAAGTCCAAAAATATAAGGGACTTTTTTTGGTTATAACAGTTATTTGTTATTTGTTCACTCAGAAAGTATGATTAACTTTAAAATTCACTTTATTTCTCAAATTAATTGAATTTAAGACTTTCATTAAAAAATACAAAAGATAACCAAAGTTTTTAGTGTCCTGCTTCACTCCTTAATGATATTTTATTGTCACAAACAATTATGGGTCTCACTCTTCATGCTGAACCACAGGACAAAATGCTGATGAGGTGTTACAATGTAGCCACATTCAGTGTGACTGCATTAACACCCAGAAAGGATCATATTTACTAAGATATTGAGCTTTCCAGAAAATTATTCCCTGCAAAATAAATTGTAAATTGTCCATGGCTTCCAATTCTATGTATACAAATGTAAGAAAAGAGAACAAT
This sequence comes from Corvus brachyrhynchos, assembly GCF_000691975.1. Classification (NCBI taxonomy): domain Eukaryota; kingdom Metazoa; phylum Chordata; class Aves; order Passeriformes; family Corvidae; genus Corvus; species Corvus brachyrhynchos. The sequence continues at coordinate 9,242,091 of NW_008246058.1, forward strand.
AAACATGGGAGTGGAAAGAAAGTTTTTGGTATAATTTCATTTGCATATTTACCCCAATGCCTTGTCTTCAGTATGTACTACCTGGATATGTCAGAAGTTATAAAAATGAGAGCAAAAAGTAATGGAAAATCCAGGATAAGTCACTTTATCTTCTATATGGAATGTGTCTACACTGCAGTTAATGCCCGTCTGGAGACTCTTTTTTAAGAGTTGCTGAGATCATGAGTATTCAAAATGAGCTTTTCACTTCACAAAAGTCAATATTTCAATTAAAATGCAAGAGGACTTCCAGAGAAATACATGGTGACCAATTAATTAGGTTTAGTTAAAACTTAAATAAGTCTACTGCCTTTCTCTTGCTAATACAGAGAATGATGAGATATCATTGAATAAATGGGTGAGTGCCAGATAAGAATGACATAGATGTTAAATGAATTCACAGCAAGAAAGAAACCTTTCCACAGATACAAAAACTCTACTGATGCAATGAATTCATTTGAAGATATACTTGTTACACTACCTTGTTACACTTCTGCATTAGTACTTTAAAAAATCAAAAATAAGATAAAACAAAAGTTATCTTTCTAGTGGGTAAACTTTCTAAGGAACACTTTGAGAAAAAGAACCAGGAACAGTGGATCTAAAACATGGTGAGAAAAAAAACTTACCAATCAAACTTTATCACGAGTATAAACTATATAAATGATAACCTAAAACACTTTTAAATATATGTAAACACTTTTCACTATATATGGATTTCTTGCAGGTATGTGTTCTGAAAGGCATCATAGATTGCTAATATACGTATAAGAACACAATATTCTCTTGGTACTGAGCACAGTAAGTATATCAGCACTTCAGTGACTATAAAAACAGCCAGAGTAGCATTTCAGGGATATTTGGCATGCCAAGTAAAAAAATGAAACCAGAAATCACTATTCATATACATGCCAAATGGTAGCAATATTAAACTTCTTTCATATCCTCGAGCAGAAATCCCATGAGGATGTCTTTGCTTGTCCAGAAAACATATGTAAATCCATCGAAGAAGAAAACAAATTGTCATGGCACCCTAAAACTGCCTTTATTTCAGAGTTAAAAATTATGTACCCATAGAAAAAGATTGAGAACATATATTTCCAGCAACTTATTTAAAATAATGGTGAAAAGTGAGAAATTATCCCTTCATAATCTGTCATTGACAAGGTAGCAGAACTGCTCCTTTTAGCCCATTTTTAATTAAAGTCAGGCAGGAAGGGTCAGGAGGGTGAGGGGAAGGCAGTAGAAATGAGCCTAGAGACTATTTTCTGGACCCTGCAGACTGCACAGCATTGGGAAAGGTTTCTTGCATGTAACAGATTGAGCCTCCTGGTTAATGGTAGGTATATTTGTCTCTACAAGAAGATAATAAGGGCAAATGCACAAAAAACTTCAAATATCTTCAGTTTTTAGGAAGTTTAGGTTGAACTAATAAGCCAGTTAAATTTATCTCACATTGAAAGCTAAATCCATCAATCCTTTCTTTGGAAAATCTTGTCCACGGCACTTGAGGCAGAACTGAGATGATTCTCTTATGCTACAGTTCAGTCACTGACATGTAAAAGAATGATAAACTCATACCAGAATCTCTTTACATTCTCAGGAAAAGAAGTCATAGAAAGTCTGCAGTAAGACTGCGGATCTGGATTTGGATCCATAGTAAACCTTACCTCAGAGCCTGCTTAAATATTTTATCATCATCATTTACACATTGATGTGGTCAGCCATGCCTTGGTGGTAAAACCATGGCAACTTGGCAGTAAGGCTTGGTAAGCTAATTTGGTTTGTACACCCATCTATTTATTTGTTTCTGTCCTCAGGACTGCTCTATCAGTAAAATTATTTAAATAATCTGGAAGAAGCAATTTATTCCTAATAGCAGTTGTAAAGTATCTTAATAAGTATTGCCAAGTATTAGAAAGTCTGAGTCATTACTGAGAATAACCTTGTGTGACCTATGGTTGCAACTTTTAATTAAACTCTCTCCATATTAACAACATTATCTTGCACCATATTTCTGCCCATATTTTATTTTAATGATTTGTATGAATCATGTTATGCAAATTTAGTAGAGATGAAACTTGTAAAGACCAATGAAATGTTCTAACCAAAATTGTTTTCTTCAGCTGACTGTCTCCTTGCACTCAGGTCCAGGGTCAGTGTCGTTGACCTTCTAAATTCATGTCTCTGTCATGTCTGAAAAGTTACATTCTATCATAAAATACCAGATCAACTTTCCATATCATGTCTTGAAATTTTTTTTAGTATTTCTTAGGAACCTTTTATATCAGATTTCTCTGTATTTTATTAGCTACATATTTTTACATGCAAACAGTTAATTATTTGTCATAGAATCATAGAATGCCTTGGGTTGGAAGGAACCATTGAGTTCTAACCCTACTCCTATGGGCAGGGACACCTGTCACTACACCAGGTTGCATAAAGCCCCATCCAGTCTGGCTTTGAACACTTTCAAGGATGAGACATGCACAACTATTCTGGCCAATCTGTTCCAGTGCCTCACCATCCTCACCATAAAGAATTTTTTCCCAGATATCTAATCTAAACCTACCCTCTTTCAGTTTAAAGCAATTACCTCTTGTCCTGTCGTTATGTGCCCTCTCCAGCTTTCCGGTAGGCTCCCTTCAGTTTTTAGAAGATTGCATTAAGGTGACGCCTAAGTCTTCTGTTTTCCAGGCTGAACAACCACAATTCTCTGAGTGTTTCTCCCTTAGGCTACTTTGCCACATTTGCAAAGGCAAAAAATAAAGTGCAATTGTAGAAAAAATTTGAGACCTTCAAGTATTCAGTGGAAATATCTGAGGTGAAAAAAAATGGCACAGGAAATGTAAAAGTGCGATTTCAGATCACCTGAAGTTCATGTACTGCTTGTAGCTAGATCTGTAGTTTGTCTCATTCCAAACCAGTATATATCACTTGGAGCTTGTCTTGCAATCATTCCCAGACTACATTAAGCCTCATGGAGCAGCCTGATGACAGAAAAGAGATTTGCTCTTGTGAGAGATTTGAACAATGTGAAAGACTCCTAAAAAATTTAACACAAATGAGAAGAGTAGACAGATCACAAGCATTAACTTACTGAGGTGCTGGAGGTAATTTCAATGTCCATCCCTTCGAAAAGTTCCAGAATGGGAGCTAGTGTCAAACAGGTTTCTGTCACATAGTGACACATAGTGGAATGGCCATCTTTGTAGTCAGATTGGGTACAGACTGATTCTGATAAACTTGATCAGTTCAACACCATCACCTACATGTAAGTTAATATGAAAATATGACTATGTTGGGAATTACTTCTTCAAGACCAAATCAAGTGATACAGGTTCAAGGAGGAATTTACATTTCTAGAAACATAAAAAATAGTTTTATGCATATCGTAAATAGGGATAAATAAATAAATTTTAAAAAGTACATGAGAAATGACTTCGTGAGGTGCCATAAAATCTTTCCCTGTAATATGTACACTGAACCTCTTCTGGAATACTACTGAGAAATTTCGAAAATGGTGGCCCAAGTATACAGAGGAGTGGCAAAGAAAAAAAGGCAAAAGGGAAAGATCTCTCTTTTTTGAAGGCTGTGTTGTCTTCCCTTGCAGTGGTGAAGAGCTTTCATTAATAGTTTTTTAATAATAACTTCTGTTCCTTGGCACAGCAAAACAGGTCTCAAGCCTCCTGTGGTAGTCCTTTGGGTATCACTCAATAATTTCTCACCATGGGATCTTCCACAGGGCAATAAAAATAGCTTTCATTTTAACTAATTTTCCAAGGTTACCAAGCAACACATACACAGTGAGAATTAAAAGTAAGAATGGAAAAAAAAAGCAATTCAAAACATTTTTAATACATAATTTGTATGGATAATGTTGACCTTTTTACATTGTCAAGTGCACTGTTGTAAGTAATTCAATGTTGTCATCAGTCATTTTGAAGCTTCATATTTTCATACACTATCATTTACAAAAATGAATAATTGTTCTATACAATTGTGATTTATTTTTTCTAAAAGCTTCTTTTTAAAATGCTGAATATGATCATATTTTCCTTAGAGCTGCATCAAGAGATGAAGCTTTAAATATTATAAAAACCATAAATGTATCCAAATTAAAAAATTACTCTCACTAAAGCTTTTTTTAAAACATAACCATACCATATGCAAAAACCCATGAGCTTAAAATAATCTGTGGAATATTCTTGAAAGATTAGTGATTATTTTCCTCATATTATCCCTGAAATTCTCATGAGATAGTCACAGAAGCTGCATAAGAAAGAACATCAATTTTAAGAAAGTAATATCTAAGGAAGTTAGATTTCCAGTTTAAAAAAAAATGCATAAGAATGCATAACTGAAGGGTCATTTCCCCAGTGAACAAAATTTAGAAGAAAATATCTTACTCTTCATCATAGAAACTTTATTCTTTCAGCCCCTAGACAGGCACATCTCTCTCTCAGAGATGTTCTCTGATACAGAGTATGTACTTATAACCCAGGAAAGGTAAAAGCCATCTTTAACCTACTTACAAGACAACAAGCTTTCAATTTCCCAAAAGCACATTCCAGAGTCCTTTAAAACAATCCTTCAGCCAAAATGAAAGAGCAGGCGTGGGGGAACACAGAAACTACAAACACACAAGAGGTGACCTGAGAAACAAGCCTCCAATTAGTGAAAACAGGCACAGGTCCCTAAACAGCTGAGCCTTCTCACCCCAAACACCCTCACCCTGATGGATGAACATGACAACCACCTGTCAATACTGCACAAACTTCTTCGAGTAAGCTCAGACCTGTGTCACTTGGATACCAAAAGCTGATAAACCTCAGCCCATTGTGCACTAAACTCAACCAGCAAACACATCCAAACTTTGCTTGGAAGTTACCAAGCGAAAGGAAAGAGCACTCCGGTTAAATTCAACCTTTTGTATGTGAAGACCTTACTAGCAAGTAACTTATGAGTGGAACGTTGAGGTCACCCCTCTCCAGAGGGGATCTGGCCTCAGGAGTGACCATGGCACCACAGGAACTGTTGTGCTCTCATTGAAATTATTAGGGGCTCTGCCCTTGATTTTACATAATATCAGAAATGTGCTCTCGCTAGAGAGTTATGGTGTCTACAGCTTGATGGAAACATCTAGATAAACTGCAGCTGAAGATACCTGGGTTTTCCAGACCAATTCAGACAGCAATTGCCTATTTTCAAGGCATCACAGGTTTTACAGTGAAGTATTTGACGTTTACAGCAGAGCAAGTAGCATAGTTTGATGAATATTCATATAAATTTTTAATATTTTTTAATCTACCCAATATAGCAAATCTGAGGAATTCAAAACTCAAACCTCAATTAAACAAGAATTTGAATCAGTCCTCATGGTGGATATTCAGCAGTTTGCTTAACTCCATGTTATTTCCACATCTTTAGGAAATACACTCAGCTAAAATATAAATGAATATATGAGCTGTATCTTTTCCAATGAAATGATAGCTTCTACTTAATTTTAGTAGATGTACAAAGAATCACCTCTCTGTAGCAAGGTTTGGCTGTCAAAAATAAAAAAAAAGATCAACTTTCGTCATAAATAAGGATTATAAAAAGATGTCAGATTGCTCTAAATAAAATCAGACTTGCCTATGGGGGTCTGAGGGTGTTTGAACAATCTCATTTTCCTGTTGTTTGCTGAACCTAAGTAGAGGTGATAATTAGCTAGGAAATATACAGAAATAAAACTAATCCAGGAAAAGCTGCCATACACAAGGGACACCTTGTATCAGACTTTATTAGTATCACTCACTGTGGTCAAGTATTGAGCTACAAAATGCCAAATTCTATCATAAATAAGTGACCTTGAACAAACTGTCTTGACTAGCTAGACTTTTCACCCTGAAAGCATGCTGCTTCAGCTAGAAAAAGCACCTGGCCCAAATACATATATTAATACCATGGATCAGGCACTAGTATCTCAAAAATATGTTAACTTACTTTAAAAATATCATCAAGATTTCAATGGTGGCTCCTTCCTCAGCTGATAAAAAAAATAAAAGTATTAAAAGAAAAACAGACAGTTGGAAATACCTATAAAGTGACATTTTCATGATCTGTAGAAACATAACTAGTCGTTAAGAAGTGCAAAAAAGATGATCGTAGTGGGATGGCATATACTCTTCTCCTAAACTTTGTAATGAATGCCTAATTATTGCAGTGAGAGAGACTGAAAATACTTACAAGCAGACGACTCTCTCTGGATGTCTTCTGTGACTAATTTGGATTATGTCACAGAATTGAAACTCATTCATTTTTAACCCATTTGAGGGTAAGTTAATTAACAAAATCCTGTTTAAGGGGAGAATTCTGTATAGCTGTCACAATGAATATATATTCTTGAGATGTGTAGACACAGACATACATGTACACATACATATAAAATTGGAGTAATTAATAAAATTGAGTTTAATCAAACATAAAAAAAGTCCATCTGAACAGCTTAAACCTTTTGGGACTAAGTTTCCCTTTGGTGCAGAAAGCTATCACTGTCAGAATAAAGTTCATTTTGATATACATTGTGTTGAAGGTTTTTTAGCATGTTTAACCTCAATTATAGTTTCTTTTGGAGTAGCTAAAGTTTTTCCAATTAAAGCCATTAGCTCATGATTCTCAGGGGAACACAGTATTATTCCTCTAAAAAGTTAATTTCTATGGCAATAACCATAATCTTTCCCAGGACTTTTACAAAATGTGTTGTAATAAAAAACACTGCTTTTAAAAACATTTTTATATCACTGTGATGATTTACATTACATTTTAATAATTGTCTCCCTGAATAAGAAAATGACATCTATTCAGAAACATAGCTTCTTGGTTTGCTTGACTGCCTTTGTTAGCAGCTAATCAATTAGCTGCATTGTAAACTGTTAATTTCTGGTTAGCTGGAGGAAAGTTTCTCTCCCTCAGTTCTATTTTTCTTTTCTTTTCTTGATATTAACCCAAAGAATTCCAATAAGATTCCATAATTTTTCTTGCTCTTCTTTGATTTATGCCATCTTTATAATATAGTTGCCTTTATATCTACATACAGATGACCCATTTATGCAAAACTATCACAAAGTTATTATTCATGTTAGAATGGGCTAATCATATAATGATGTTTCTTGTTTTTCTTTTCATCTAATCATTTTATATTATTAATATTCATATTTTTGTTCTGAAATAAAGATTAATTAATGCATTCGATGTTTCCTTATTTTGTGGGCTGGGAGATTGTGTCAGTTCTTTTGTGCTATTTGACAGATTTCTTTCCCTCTTTTATCCTTAATTTAAAGCTCACTTAACAACAAGTCAGTTTTGCAAGCTTGAGGTCAATACCCTTTTTAACTGCAATGAAAGTATTCATAAGTTTTCATCCAGTGCTCCAGAAACTGGGTCTCAAGGTTGCCATTGATTCTCTTGCATGTGGCAATAGGACTAAGGCCTATATTTTTCCCACCTTAATTTCCATTTCAGGTATTACTATCATTATTATCTGTAGATTTTAAAATTAAAGAGATTTCAATATTTGATTACTTGAGAATCTTTGTGTTTCTATTTAATGTTGATGGATTATCTTCTAATATCCTTATATGCAAATATTACTAAAGCCCTTACTGTTATGTTGTCTGATTTCATTATGAAACTGAAAAGGTAGGGTTGTGTGTTTAAGAGATAAAGTACATTGCACCAGGAATTCCTAAACCCATTAGGAAATAAGGAATAAAATATTCTGTCTACAATTATTAAAATCTGATATTTTAAAATCTTTTTATATATAAAATCGCAGTTCAATATAACTGCGATTGAAATACTGGAACTAGTTTGGTCTTTCCTAAAAAGAATCTTTCATGAAAGGATGAATGACAATTACAATTAGATTGAAGTAAGTAAAAAGTTCTTGACCCAAACCAACTCTATGAATGTGAAGCACAAGAATTGTGGCAGGCAGCACTAAAACCACAGAGAAAAGTATTTTAACACAATTTCAGAGAAATCTATGTTGTGTTCCTTGTATCAAAGTCCTCCTCAAGTGAACATGACAGCTTGCTGTTTTGAAAGTATCCCTCTAAAAAAAGCTGAAATCAGAAAGTCATGTAAATGTTACAAAACAAAAATAATAATTGTTCTCAAAGTTTGACATAAAAAGCTCGAGTAGATAAGGATTGAAATTGAAATAAACAAACAAAAAACCTAAGCCTTCTAATGAAGAGAACACTTCCAGCAGTCTAAATTCTTACTTTCAGTGACTGTGTGAAGGAAAAATGAGGAATAAACTAAATTGTAAGAATTATGCTAAACTTCCCTCTAATCAGTGACCATAAAAAGATAAAAAACTTAAACATTACTGCCTAATTACAGGACAGAATGAAGGTCATTTTATTTCCTACTTGCAAGCCACAGTTTTATGATGACAGTTACATCTGTAGTCATCAATCAGAATGACCAAGTACAGGATTGACAAGGTTCTCTAGAGGATGCCAGTGCCGTGCTCATGTGCCTCCAGGTAGAAGGATCCCTCAAGTGACTCAAGGCTGGACATCCAGCAATAGGAAACTAAAAGTTACTTGTCAGGATGAAATTGAAATAGGAAAGCAGAGATGCGAGACCTGACACAGTGACAAAATCACACCATAAAATGGTAGTGGCAATGCCAGCAGGATTTGTTCCTGCTTGTATTGGGACATGAAAGTAAAGTAAAATAAAATAAAATAAAATACTCTTTTGATCACAGTAGGGAAGAGTTTGAGCAGCAGTTCTGCAAATAAGGCAGAACTAACATGTTTAGTTTACTGTTTAGAATCATATTTTCAATAGCAGATACAGACTTATGTGATTCTTGCCATCTTTGTGACTACAAGTGCTTTCCCCGCTGAGTGACTGCACTTACTGGGGAACAAAGGCTGAGACTAATTTAATTAGAATGATTTCATTAGACAGGGACAGTTTATTTCTTGACCATACACAGTTTAAAGAAGCCTTAACTTTAATCAAATTTTTAATCACAAAGAAAAAATATATATAAAAGAGCTCAAATTTAAAAAGCATGAGTTACAAGAAATGTCAAGGAATAATCTGCCCTAATATGTGCCTACTTCAAATTATTGTTGGATTTTGAGATGTAGTAATACCAATAGAGAGTCTAAATTGGGAGGGGTATTTTTGGACACTCGTGACATCACAGTCCTGTACAATTGCAATTTAATCTATGATTTAATTTAATGAAACAGATTGGAATGGACTTCATGAAGTCACCAGGTGTAATCCCTGTCTTTAAGCAGGTCCACTTAAGATAATTTTGCCCAAGTTTTTACTGTCTCCAAGGGCTGAGATTTCACAGTCTTTCTGTGCAACTCCTTGGAGTGTTTGATCATCCTGATGGTAAGAAGGTTTTTTCATCACTAATCATAGTATCTGATTTTGTTGCTTGTGCCCTTTGCCTCTTGTCATACGACTGTAGGCCTCTGAGAAGTCTTTGTCTTCACTGCAGCCTCTCATCCAGTAACAGAGGACAGTAAGATCTCCCTTAGCCTCCCTCTTGACCATTTCTCTCAACCTTACCCTTCCCTTTGCCAGTGTACTTCCAGAACCACACTTCACATCCCTCCTGAGTTCTACCTCCTCTTCAGCTGTTGCTTTTGGATCTCCAATCCAGCACACCTGAACAGTATCTCTGTGGTCCTCCCAGGTGGCCAGCCCTTACCTCCACAGCCCTCACACTTTCTTCCTGCATTAGAGCTCAGTCGGGGGCTCCCCATTCAACTGTGCTGGCACTCTGCCTTCCCTGATCAGCTTTCTACTATGTCAGCATGAACCATTCTGTGCTTTGAGGATGTGAACCTTGAAAATAAACCAGCTCTTCAGGGCCTTTTTACTCTTCAGGCCAGACTCTCATGACATCTCAAAAAGCACAACTTTAACAAGCCAGAATCTGCTCTCCAGAGGTCTCCAGGGGGTCTAATTCTGCTATTTTTCCTTTTTACTAATTTCTTATGAGACCATTCTGTCTCATAGTGCTATAGTTAAGGCTGCCACCAGTAGGCACATCACCAGTCAGTTCTTCCTTATTCATGAGCAACAGGTCCAGCACATCCTCTCCCATAGACGATATGCATGAAGAAACTCTCCTCAGTATTTTTCAGAAGCTCCCTAGAGTCTTTACACCTGTTACACTGTTTATCCAGCAGATGTTGGAGTGGTTGGTGTATCCTATGTGAATGATGTCATGTGAACATGAAATTTTCTCCAGCAATTCAAAATGGTTTCATCTAATTCTTCACCTTTAACAAGTAGTGTACAGAAAACACAAGGTGTCACCATTGTTGGCCTTTTCTCTGATCCTTGAGCTCACAAATGACTTGTGGCACCTTCCAAGGCAAAGTTCTCCATAAGGCAGGATAAAAGAAATGAGAGAAAAAACCCTTTTTTTGCTTAAGAATGACTTAGGGAATTCTAAAAGAAATAGCTACTAGTGAAGTATGTCTGTATAATACAAATATATCTATTTCCTGCTCAATAAGAAAATTTGAATTAACCATTTCAACTAGAATCTATATGGGACATAACTGAGACTTGAGGTACTGTGTTTGGTTTACATGGAAGGGTTTTGCTAGCAGTAGGGCTTCAGGGATGGCCTCTTTGAGAAGACACCATGACCTGCCCCCATATTGAACAGAGCCAGTTTCAGACAACTCCAAAGTGGACCTACTGAGTCAATCAGTGAAGCTGGTGGCACCTTTGTGATAACCTCTAAAAAACACTGTACAGCAGCTGTGAGAGAGAAGAAAAACTGTGAGAGAAACAAGACTAATAGTTTGACATTTTTTGAAGGACTGTCTCCTGTTGGTGGGACTCCATGCTGGAGCAGAAGAAAAGCATGAGCAACAGAGACATGTCATGAAGTGACCATAGGTCCCATTTCCCATCCCTATGCAATGCTTGGTGGGAAAAGGCAAAAGGGTAAGGAGTGACATTGAGCCTGAAAAGAAGGGAGGGATGGGGGGCAGAAGATTTTAGTTTAGGGAATTTTTTTGCTATCCTATTCTCATCTTAATTGCCAATAAATAAAATTAATTTCCCAAGTCAAGTCTGTTTTGAACATGATGGTAATTGGTGAGTGATCTCCCTGTTCCATGAGTTTTTCATCTTGTTTTCTCCCTGTGTTCTGTTGAGGAGGAGGACTGAGGGAGCAGCTTGGGGGACATCTCTCAGCCAGCCAAGTTCAACCCATTACATCTGGGAAACCAAAACAGAAAAGGCTCTTTGCCCTTTTAGCTTGATGTTTAAATCTAAATTAATGAAATTCGGAAATCTGAATGGGGACAGTTTACATATGGTAATTTATGTGATTTGTACTGTATGCATTTTTAAGGAACATTAAACCAATTCTGCATACAGCAATTTAATGTAGGTTTTGGGAAGAGAATATTTTTTTCGCTTTTATTTAGTGTGAGCTTTTGAATTACAGCTGGTCTCGTTGAGTGTTATCAGTCATGTCACCCTGTTTCATGACCTGTGAATAGTTCAAGAGCTTATGTCAGGATATGAAAGCACCTTGGCTTGAAATGTTTGGAATGGAAGGGTTTTATCCACTTATCCCACCCCAAAATCAAGAGATAAAGTGACAGTATACAAACTAAAAAATAATAGTTTTGAAGTACCTTTTTAATGAATCTATTCCCTTTAGTAATGGGATTTTTTTTTCACTCTCACCTTGTGTTTTATTACATTTGTCACCTGAGAAAAGTACATTCATTCCAGACCCCTATAGAGAGACTTCTATAGGCACTTGAAAACTGTTGCACCACTAGTTTCCTGAACACTAATATTTTTATACTTCTTTTACATTTTTTTCTTAATTAGATGAAGCATCTTAAATACATTATGTTTTTCTTATCAAACTGAAGCAATTTTTACCCTGTTTCTTTGAATCATAGGGTACAGCTGCCTAGACAGGAAAGATTTCTTTCCCAGCAGTACTCTTTGACAGGCTGACAAGATCCTTCAGCAGTTTGTGCTAGCAGATCTGGACCTGCTTTGGTCAGTCATCTGCTTATGCAGCTGATAGCTCTTTTGTCTTCTCTAGCCTCAAGAGAATACTTCTCTTTTTTTGTTATCTTTCATTCTTGTTTCCTAGAGGGTACGTTTCTTCAGTGTGGCAGCTACATTGGTTGAATAGGTGATTATAATACATGGGTCTGAAAGCCCCAAATATTTTTTTGCTTACCAGTAGATGCTTCACTTTTCCTTAATTTGAGCTACAGAAAAGATTCTAATTGATTGTGTGAGAGCTGAATGGATTAGTCATCAGTTCAACATACTGAGATATATCTCTTTTGTATTTACAGGTTGGGGGTGGGGAAAGAGCTCTATTATGAGAAAGATTAAGAAGGTCCCTATCTTTTTATAAGTCCCTATCTTTTTTTTTTTTTAGGACTTAGAAAAACAGTCTCTTCAATTATTTGAATTTATCACTTGAGACCCAGTTTTTATCATTATATCAGGATATATTAGGATATATAAGGATATTTGAGCACCTCAGATGCACGTTTTCAGTACCTTCCTTTCAAAAGATATATTGGAAAATTTTGTTCTGTGTTTTACTGAATTTTCCAACTCTAACTGCAATCACTTAAATATTGTTGTCAACAACTGTAAAAAACCATTAGTCTGTAAATATAAGCACTGTTATTTAAATAATATTGTTCAGAAACAGGTTGTGAATATTGATTTTCAGATCCTCAAAAAAATTAATAGAATTTGACTAGATAATGCACATTCTTAGAAATTAAATGTGCTTCTTATCAGGATTCCCCAGATTTGGACCAACACCACCTAGCACCCTATTGCTCTCAGTTTATGAGTACTTTCTGAAAACATGGTGTGGTCAGAATATTGTGATGGACAAGAAGAGAAGTAACTACATACAAGTGATGCCAAGAATATATTACTAGTCTAATCAAAAATTTTATGGCATCACTAAAACATAAAAAAAGCTTATTAGGTCAGGTACAGAGATACTAACACAGAGCAAATAATTTGGTCAATATGCATCTCCCTAATAAAAGTTGTTATGCAATAAAAAATGGGGGTTTTGTCAACTCTCTTTTTCCTCTGGTGCTGTTTACCATTATGTTTACACTGCTTCTTCAAGTCCTAAGACTGAGGACTTCTTTCTTACATAGCCAGGGAGGGATAACAGTGAGTTGTCGTCTGTTGGAAGCCTGCACAGGGAGAACAACTGCGGGTGTTCCTTCTTCACGTTGCAAGGATTAGCAAGACATTTGTGCTTCCTTCTCATCAGCCTAATGTTCACTTGAGGTCCTATTTTTCTTCTGACATGCTTTGTGCTCTGTCTGCACTAGTTTCATGGGTTAGTAAGCATAGACCCGGAAGTGATTTTCTTGCAAAGAGGTGTTTACAGCTTCTTCTATGACCTAACAGAACCTATCAGCTGGCTAGTTTGAATATTGACAATTTTTTAAGCCACTTAAAATTTTGACCGCCTCTGTGGTCCACATTTAAGAATGGACAAACCCAGGGAAGCCCGGTCTTTGGCTTCCGGCTTTGGGACAGGTAACTGGGCTTGGCCCATACAGGACTTAATGGGCCTGGGCCGGGCCCTGCTCAGGCCAGGCCAGGTGTGGGCTGGGACCTGCTTGGTCCGGTCTGGGCCAGGAACTGCTCGGCCAGGGCCGGGCCAGGACACAGCCATCGTGGAGCCATGCGGCCCTGTTCCACCCGCGGCCTCCCCCCACAGCCCTGTTACATGCAGACGGTGTGGCCCAGCTCCACAACCCCCCCCTCGCCTCCCTCCAGTGCTGCCAAAGATTCAGCTGAAGGTGCCCCGCTGCCCAGCAAAGATCGTATGATCAACAGTGATAAGAGAACTTCAGCTGCAAGGCCCGAGTGAGATTAACCCTTTTAGTGCTGTAAGTTTCCTCCAGAATAGATGCCTGCAGACATTAAGTAAAGAAAGAAGAGCTGAAATCCTGAGGGAGGAGAAAGAGGAGATGCTTCAAGCTGAAAATCTATTGTAAAGCTAAGGTGGTGATAGACTATGATATATCAGAGTACCCGACATAATTTCATGACAGCATGGGGGGTGGAGCATTCAAATTGTACTTGTGAGCAAAAGCACCTGTGCTGGAAAAAGCAAATGCTGAAGCAGCTGTAATTTGATGAGAAGTTAGAACAGGGAGAGATGGAAGTGATGAGGACCCTTTTGCTCCAAATTGGAAGGAGAAAGATCTCTGTTCCTAGAGACACTCCCAGAGATAGTCTTAGAGATGAAGATGATGAGGACCCTTTTACTCCCAGGAAAGGGGGAGGGCCTCTATTCTTAGAGATGAAATGCTCCCAGAGATGGGTGAAGAGAACTTTTGTTTTTGAACAGCTCAACCTTAAAATAGTACCCCAGTAGCTCAAGATTGGACCCTCGGACCCTCAAAAGCAGTTGTGGGAAAAGCTGTAAGTCGGGGGAAGGGAGTCTCACATGCGAGCAGAGAACCAACCCAGGCGGCTGTCTCGTGATACTGAAGCCATGAGATAACTTCTTGTGGAGATGTCTCCATAGCATGAGCAAGAGAGACTCCTCTCCCTAAGTGAACTGAACGAGGTTATTATGGAAGTGGTAAACAGACTGAACATCTCAAGGGTTGTCTTTTTACAGTGGGAGAAGGGGGAAAGGTGGGGGGAGGAGAAGTGTTCTGAAGGTGTGGTATGATTTTTTTCCTTCCTTTTAGGTCTGTTAATAAACTTATTTATATTCTTTTAAGTTTTGTGCCTGCTTTGCTTTCTCCTATTTCTTATCTCACAGAAAGTAAATAAGTTAGTGATAATTTGAACAGAACCACTACAACTAGACCATAACTCATTTTACTTTTGATTTTGTTAGGTATCATATGTTGAATATGAGTTAGATGCTGGTTATGTATTATACAAATTTTGTGTTACACCCAAAACTGTGAGGCTTTTTATGAACTTGTTTTTGTATCCATAATTCACCACTGATTGGTGAATTGCTGATGGCCTTGACACCTCATGTATCATTTAATGATTTTAGTCTGATATGTTGAACTAGTTTTCTAAGTTCATTCTACATACAGTGAATAACTGTTACTTCCACCTGTATGCAAATTATTTGTAGTAGGCATTACAACATAAAGTAATACAATTTTAAGAAAAAAAAAAGTAGAAAATATCCACACAGACATTAGCTGTTACAGCTAAGCAAACTAAAATAAGCTCAGGTGAAGAAGTCCGGACAAGTTGAGCTCCTGCACTGTCAAGTAAACACATAGCTAGGGGGCCTTTACTGTTAATATCAGAAAATTTTACTTATGAGGCTACATTGTCTCAGGTTTCTGTTCTAGAAAAAAATACTATCTCAAAAGCAACCATGGATGAGCAGGTGGCTATCTATCCAGTGCTTAGTTTCCTGCTGGGGTTAAACTATGACAGAGGTATAATTGTGCTTTCCCATTCCTAATACCCTGTGAAATGATTCAAACAGTCAAACTTCCTGGATAGAAATATGTTATATTTATGCAAAGCATATTGTGAATGAAAACAGGGGAAATTACTTTTTTCTTTCAAGAAGTCACAAGCAATTCCATCTCCTAGAAATTCCGTGGACAGATTTTACTGGATGTTCTATGGAAGCAGAATTACAATTTCAGACACATTTCTCTGACAGCTAGGAAATGACAAAAAAATGTAACAGTAAAACTATATAATTTCCAGTACAAAAT
Organism: Corvus brachyrhynchos; assembly: GCF_000691975.1. Lineage (NCBI taxonomy): Eukaryota > Metazoa > Chordata > Aves > Passeriformes > Corvidae > Corvus > Corvus brachyrhynchos. The sequence continues at coordinate 9,257,912 of NW_008246058.1, forward strand.
AAATATTTAATGCATACTCTAAAAATAAGTTGTCATTGTGAATACAGAAGTGGTTATATTTTATTATCCCTAGCCTCATTGCAAATACTAGCATTGGTCATAAAACTATTATACTTTTTAAAAGTTCCAGTTATAATATTTGACATTGTCATCATCTGATGTAGTTAATTCTAAAGATTAGTTTTTAAACTACCCAAAACTGTATTTTTTTTACAATATATATAAGCAAGGGGTAGGCTATTTCACTTTTATGTATACACATAACTTTAACTGGTTTAGTTTACTGTTGTTTGTATTTGTCCTTGCCTTCTAAAGTTAAAATGTTTGAATTCAGAAATATCTCCTAGCACAGTATGTTTTATGGTATGCTTTAGGCTATGCATATACTCTCTTTGCAAAATCTCAAGCATCTGTGATTTAGCTTATTTACTTCAGATTGCAATTAGAAAGATAACCATCCAAAATGTATAGCCTATCTTCAAATTATCAACTACATGAAACTACCAAAACATGATTTTCCCTGAGATATGAAGGACTTTTCTTAATATACACATTACTAGATCTCTGCATATCCTTATTTATAAACATAGTATTAATGTATGAAAACTAAAACCCAAACATAACCAGTAGCAGAGAATTAAATACATGCAGTAATATAAAGTAATATCATTTATGTCATAGCTTCTCATTAGTGCTTAGTCAGCAGAGGTTTCTAAAAACATAGTTCATCAAAATTAATGGTTAAGTTCATGTCATAGAAGAAAGACAGCATTAGGCATTCTTCTAATGGCAGTAAAATTACGGAAGTGTCTGGAGAAGATTATTTCAATTACTGGTAGAGATTAAATTATAATACACAAATTTCTATTAGTTTACAATTCTTCTAATTCAAATTTATTTTATAAATCAAAAAAATTTCAGGCATTTGTCACATACTCACCTGTGTTACAATTACTGATTCAGCTTTTTTAAAGCTATCTGAGACAATATGCAACACATGCAGTAGTCAAAAACTGCCTGGGTAAGGTTTCTTTTCCAGGTTTTATTGACAGATGAATGGGATGACCTGTGAGGCTGACTAAGGGGTTTGTCACTTGTGACTGATGTAGCTGTCCTGTGCTTATGCTGATAAAACTTTTATTCAACTTTGTACTCTCATACCATTTCTCTTACCATGTAAAAAATAAATGTATCTTTTTGACTGGCTGTCACTTCATCTAGGCTAAGACAAATTTTTTGTGCTTCAGCTTTCCATGAAACGATAGAAAAAAACAGGTAAAAAGAATTATTTGTTCCTTAGCAATTCCAGTTACCAAGAGTGAATGGCACACAGTTGCAAGAATTATTAATTGCTGAAACCTGTCAAAGTTTGACACGTTATTCCCAAGCAGTTGCATGTGAAGTGTCCCATTAAGAAATACTAGGTTGATATCTTAAAAATTATGCTGAATACCTAAAGGCATGATATACTTAGTAATGTATTATTCACACACATGTATTTGAACCGGTCAGATATTCTTGTAACAATGATATTGTTAGCAAACTAAAGCTGCTTTTCTGGGACTAAGACTGTAAGATATAAACAAACTTGAAAGACCAGTGGAGACTTCTGGCTCTGCAAATTTGTGATGTTAATAATCCAGAAATCTAGTTTGCCTTTTTTTTCAAACATCCATCAAAGATACATAATCTCACAAAAGGGTTTATTTTGAAAACCTATAATGTATTCTCTGAAAGAATAAAGACTTGGGAATCGATGTATATCTCTAAATATCTTGCATATCTCTAAATATAGCTATTTAGAAATACATAATCTTTTGTGATTTTGTAATTTTTAATTAAAAAATAAAATTCAAGAGTGGTGTTGGCCACTTTCACTAGTTACTAACGCTGAGGTAAGAAAATGACTCCCAAACCCTAGAAGCATTACATGGTGATACTGCTTGTATACTTACATGTCAAAGCTTTCCTGAGGCTTAATTTGTGCTGAAACAAAACCTCATGAGTGTTCCAAAGACAGATGAGGATAAAGAGTAAAGAGTCTGCATACTGAGTTTGGTCTATTCAGGGAGATAAGAAACCTACCAAAGAATCCAGATTACTTACTTTTGGATGATGAACATAGGCCTTCAGATTAGATATTTTCTAAATTATATATATATATAACTTGAGGAAGAGCATCTTTAACTTGCCAATACTCTGAAAAATAATTTGTCTTGTAACTGAAAAGCTTCTTTATCCCATAAGCTTCGAAAAATTCTTCATACTTACATGGTTCCAGTGTTGCTGGCAGAATGCCCTGTAGACATGTATAAATTTTAAATACTTCCTTTTAATTTTCTTTTTAAATGCCAGTTTAAATTTGCTTTTCAACCAGAAGGCATTCTATAACTTAACCCAAAGAAGGTGTGAATTTATACTTCAAACATTGCTTGAGGAATCCTTTTGTAAGAGGAGGAGGCAGCACAGAAGGAAACATTTGGAGCAGGAGAACTGCTTGTTATTAAATGATGACATTTTACATCTTGAATCTGCTGAATAATTTGTCTGGGCAGAAGATAAGTAACAATGCTCAAACTTAACAAACAGTCAGGACTCTCCTTTGATTAGTTTCATTTAAATGTTCTCAGGAAAAAAAAATTAATAGAATTGTCTGAATCAGTCACCTAGTTAATACTGTAGGACACTAGAGTTTAGAAACCCTAGAAAGAGTTTCCGCTATCACAACCAACATAAAATATACACATGGAGAAACACCTTATACTTGATCATGATAGCTTTATGTCTTATAGCAAGCTGGTAGAGGTATGATGCAATTCAATTGCCTGATTCATGGCATATGCTCTGTAATACCTTCATTTAGTGAGAGGAATTATAATCTTGACTATATCTGTGATAACTCTGACAGCATAGAAAACACATTCAGTTGTAGATGCTACAAGGAAAGAAAGATGAGCATTGTGGACAGGTACAATTATTTCATTATAAGGTACAAAGTCAGTAATAAGAAAATTCCACTTTTGTGAAACCAAAATAATCCACGGTCACAACACTGGTGTCCACTACAGAAACTAAAGAAAAAGAGTAAACCACAATTTCTCTTTCCTTTTTCCTTTTTCCTTTTTCCTTTTTCTTTTTTTTTTCTCTTTTAAATACATTTCAGGATACAACTCTCCTGTTTCCATGTCTTAGGAAAACATGGACTTCAAATCTTTTAGGTTTACTGCTGAGGACTAGAAATGACTCTGGCATGAAGGCTGAGGGGTAATTTGCAGTACCTGACAGTTATACATGATGAACAAGATGTGTCAACCACCCATTTCCAGATTCATTAATAACCAAGAAAGCTACAGATACTTTCCACCACTGTAATCCATACTTTAGCAAACAACATTATGACTTCTCTTATTATTTAACCTACTACTTAAAAATTCCCTTCTAATAATTCAGAAAGTGGCAATTTAATAAAACTTTAAAAAGTATAGACACGTATGGACAGGTATAGGTGGATATCAAGTCACTTTATGCAAGTGAAAGAACAAAGTGATGCAAGCAAAACCACAAAGCAATTCAACGCCAATACTGAACCTCTCAAAACCTCAATCCTGATGCAATATTAATGTGCATCCAAGATAATTTCTGCCAAGATTTTCAACTAATGAGTTAGATTCCTATCCAATTAGATACCAATGCATTGTTGAAACGTTTTACCCAAGCATTACATTTTCTATCTGACTGTGACATGTTGGGCATGTTTTCTGGATTTTTGATTATTGAGAGAGTTAAGGAATCATGGCTTTTTCAGCACAGATGTTCCATAAATGGGAATTAATTTAAAAATATATTAACTAAATTTACTATCCTGAAAACTTATATCAGATAACTATTCATACAACTTTATTGCATATTATTATATTTAAATATTAAAATTAAACTATCAATTGTTCTGCTAGGTAAAATTAAATATCAGAAATTTAGATGTAGTATACTCAGATAGCAATAGCTTTGCCATAGCTGAACCATAAATAGTGAAAAAAAATTAAAAAGAAGAATAGTAAAAGTTCAAATGTTCCAACTGTCATAATTTTGTAAAAATTACTGATCATTGTCAATACATTATCGGCAAGGATTTATGTTGGTACTTTATTTACAGGTGTAAAATTCTGACATATGTAATAAAATTATAGCTTTTAAGTTATTCTAATAAAATCTAATTCTTCTACACATTATACAGTGGGAGCTACATCAAATATTTGAAAATTATTCCATTCCTCTGAAACTTTTTTCTTTCACAAAAATTAAAAAATAAGTATTTCATCGTTGAAAAAATGATAGCTCATTAGTACAACAGAGCTTCCAAATTAGCTGGTCAGCCAATCATTTTCTCTTAATAGCAAAGCCTAATCTTTTATGTAACATTTAATCTCAAAATAATCCTTTGCATAACCTAACTTCACCTTAAAAAAACCCACAGGAAGTCAAACAAAATCACCTAGAGCTGGTTTTGAGCAGTCTGAAGTCAAAAAATGAATTTTTGTTTTAATGTGGTCTGGGGTGACACCCATTTCCTCTAAGTACCTTCATCCTGATCACAAAGTAGGAACAGCCGGAAACTGACATTTGGAGAACATCAAGCTCACTTAAATCTGTCAAACTTCATTGCCACATACTAATAAAAAGTTCATTTCTTGCATCTTTAGGCTTACAAGGCTACAAAGTGTTCAACAACTGTCATCTGAATAACTGCTGAAATTGCTGAAAAAGCTAACATATTTGTTCATAGATAAACATGATTTGACACAGGTGGAATTAACTAGATAAAATATAAGTGTTGCTTCCAATCTTAATGTAAAATGGAAAAGTCTAATTCTAAGTAAGGAAGATATGGCTCAATGTGAGAAGGCTGAAATTTAATGTAAGAATTAATGTAAGAATTTCTAACCATTGCATTTTTTTAGACAAAGAAATGCCATTTTCACTACCACTACAGCCTACACATAAAACAGTGATTTACTTGAAATAATTTCATAATGCCAGCATTAATAAAAAGAAACATTTTCACCAAAGCTGGTGTCAAAGAGACTTGCAATACATACTCAAATTCCATTTAGATCAGTCTTCAGCCAATTCACCTTCACCCATCAGATCCAGGCACTGGAAGAAAGAAAATACTCTTCCAGTTTTTTAGGTGTAATGGTGATGACTTATAACAGGAAAGAATTAACCATTAGCATAATTTGTGATGTTATTGAACTAAATTAGTAAAATTTATTTTTAAAATTGAAAACTGTCTGATTTGTCAGTCTTCTAATCACTCCCAACAACATCTTTATTTCCCTACCTGATCTATGTAAATATACACAAATGAATATTCAGCTTTAACAGTTTTCAGTCATCAAGTGACAGCCATATGATGCAACATTTAAAATAACCATCTTCAAGTGTATATCATATACATGTATATATCGTACAAGAAAGGATTTTTTTTGCTTTATTTTGTCTAACAACTGTTCACAGGGAACTTTCTACCCCATCTAAAATTTATGCTTAAGTAACATTTTTCTCTATCCATAGTGTTTGTTTGTCTGTTTGTTTTACCCAGGACTAACAATCTATTGGGAACTCATCACCCCACATGGAAGTAGAAAACTATTTCTATTATGATTCATTTCAATTATCTGTATTTTATTGCACTCATAAGAAATCTTTAATAGGAAGAAAAACAAAAGTCACAGGATCCATTCTGAATCAATAATTTTTGTTAACAACAGGTCTATGACAAATTTTTCTTTCAGGCTAATCTCAGTTTCTAAAACTTGATGCAATTGGTTTTTGTATTATACTGAGCTAAATGCATCACACTACATGCTTCATTTACCTGCTCTGTGACTGTAGTCTATTTTATATAATAAACACAAAGCTGCACACTAACAATTCTGTCTGAAGAAATAAGTTACCTGCATTATTTTCTTATAGAATCTCCCTTCCTCATCATAGAATCATAGAACAATTTAGGCTGGAAAAGACCTCTAAATTCATTGAGTCCAACTGTTAAACCAGCTCCAAGTTCACCACTAAACTGCAAGTGCCACATCTACACATCTTCAAAATACCTCCAGAGATGGTGACTCAACCACTTCCCTGAGAAGCCTGTTCCAGTGTTTAGCAACTCTTTCAGTAAGGAAATTTTTCCTAACATCCCATCTAAATCTGCAATGGTGTAACCTGAGGCTATTTCCTCTTGTCCTATCTTGTTGCTTGGGAGATGAGACTGACCCCCACCTCTCTACAACTTCCTCTCAGGTAATTGTAGAGAGTGGTAAGATCTGTGCTTACAACGGATTAAGCCACAGGAACCTCCTGTGAATACTCTGAAGCCTGAAGGCATTCAAAACTCTCTGAGACCATATAGATAAGATTAGGGTTAATGGGAACCCTTTAACCTGTAAGTAAATTCTTGATTGAGATGAGAAAATTGATTATTCATTTCTTTATTGCTTCCCTATAATATATTACCTTTTTTTTATTTTTTTGTGCAAGGATAATGAGGTAAAATTCCATCACCTCTCTTAAAAACTACAGCAGTGCAGTCTAATAATATTCATTCCCACACTACACCAGAAACATAAGCATATGGAAATCCATTGCATACCATTTAAACTTGTAATCACGATATATTTACTTGCTCAGTGCTGGGCTAGCCAACACAACAAAGAGGTCTAGCAAATACAGCAGTACTAATCTGATGGAGGAAGGAAACTACAGCATCAAATATTTGCTGCAGAGAATGAAAATTGCCTACTCCCTGTCTTGTAGATATCATGGACTCAATCAAGACTTACAAGCATATTGGTATGAACAATATGGTTAGACAAGTTCATATAAATTTCTTCACAAATGGTCACAGATATATGGCCTTAAGATCTGCAGAATGCTCAGATGTCCCATATATTACAACTACATTATTTAAAAACATTAATTGAAAAGGTTTAGTTTAAAACTAGCATAACATTTCAACCAATAAACATGAGGATATGCAGAAGAGATTCCCTAGGCATCCTTCTTTACTACCAACCCATAAATGATATGTTGAATAGTAATTACAGATTTTTTTTTCTTTTTCAGCATGCAATCCCACTAGATCTGACAGATCCCTAGATCTGACCCCTAAAGGGTACATACAAGAATAACTAAAATACATACTGCATCAAAAAGTTTATACATTGTAGATCTAAACTGGAAGTGTTTATTTATGCAGAGAAAGGACTTCTATTAAAAAGTAAACATGCTTGAAAGAAGATAATTAAAAGTTTTTTGATCATCCTGCTTCCAGTTCAGTGAGTTAAGACATTGCAAAAAACCTTGAAACAAATGATAATTTATTTATGAATGTAAACATATATTACAGAATCACAGAATGAATAAGGTTTGAAGGGACCACAGTGGCTTATCTGGTTTTATGTCCCTGCAAAGGCAGGGTCATCCCAGAGCACACAGCACAGAATTGCATCCAGGTAGTTCTTGAACATCTCCAGTGAGGGAGACTCCACAAGCTTTCTGGACAATCTGTTCCAGTGCACAGTTACCTGCACAGTAAAAACTTCGTCCTCATGTTCAGGTAGAACTTCCTGTGTCTCAGTTTCTCCCCATTGCCTCTTGTCCTATTGCTTGGCACCACCAAGAAGAGCTTGACTCCATCCTCTTGACACCCTCCCTTCAGATGCTTCTATACAGTGATAAGGATCCCTTTCAGTTGTCTTTTCTTGAGGCTAAACAGGCCCGGTTCCCTCAGCCTGTCCTTGTAAGAGAAATGATCCAGTCCCTTAATCATCATTGTCACCCTCCTCTGGACCCACTCCATTGTCTCCGGGTCTCTCTTGACCTGAGGAGCCCAGAACTGGACACAGCACTCCAGATGTTCCTCTCTAGGGCTGAGTAGAGGGGCAGGATCACCTCCCTTGACCTACTGGCAATGCTCTTCCTCACACTACCCAGGAAATCATTGGCCTTCATGGCCACAAGGGCACACCACCTTTTTGTATAATACTTATTATTATTAAAATCAAAAAGACACCCAAAATTCTTCTTGCAGAACATGTCTCAAATATTTCAAAGGACACCTTGTTTTCTTAAGGAAAATATTGCCAAATAAAAGCAGTGTGGTAAAGTTTCTTGTTCTACATATTATCTGTGTGCAAGAGTGCAGTACACATGAGAAAAAATAACTGTGAATAACCCTTTGGTCATTTCACACTCTTCTGTTTGAGCTGAATAGTGCCTAAGCAAATACTGGTTTCTGGAACAGAAGCAAAAAGAAAAAGTAGATAGAACAAACAACAGACAGACAACGAGCAAGTGAAGTGTGAAATGAATCTTCTAATAGCAAGAATGGATTCATTGCAAGGTCAAAGTCTTTTCTTTCCTATGCAACCAGTATATATTAAACCCCAGAAGATTTTACCCGTGATTCCTGAATAGACTCGTGAAGCAAAAGTGAAACATCCATACTTCCTATCAGCTCTTTATTGCCTACTCTTATATGGTAGGTGCTAGTGAATTATGGTATAGTGAATGAGGTATAAAAACTGCATTTGTTATGCCTTATGACTCTACTGGACTTAATTATATCGTATGACCAGATGGCATCACAAAGCGTGCAAGTCACATGTATTTGTCCTCTCACCTGTTACAGTGGGGATACTGCAACACGTGTATCAGACAACAAGGCCCGTGGAAAAGAAATATATATATAGACCAATTCCTGATAGATGTTTCAGAGAGATGTTTATTTCTCCAGCCGCATGGCCGGGGCTCTGCCGAGGAACTGTTACAGTCACCTGACCAAGGGTCCTTTGCCCGCGCAGGGGAACACAAACCAACCAATGGGGAACGAGGCCGACCAGGGGCAGGGAAACCCCGTGCCTCCCCCCCCAGCGTCCCTCTCCCAGGGCTACACGGCGGGGGAGGAGACCCC
>NW_008246058.1:9267029-9275785 GCF_000691975.1 Corvus brachyrhynchos
CTCTCTGAGCATGCTTTGTGGGGAAACTGAGGCAGGAGAGGGTTTCTTCTAGTTGTACCTGTTGGAACGCTAAACAAAAATAGTTAATCTCTTCCCTCCCCCTTTTCATCCCCCCTCGGCATTGGAGAGGAGTTGTAGGGGAAGGGAATTCTATAGGGAAGCCATGGGGTGAAAAACAGATTAGGAATAAACTGGGGATGGGGTAAACTTAGGAAAGGGTTCATATTGGGTATAGGGTAAAAGGGGAAAGTAGGTAGGGAAGGGTAGGGAAGGGAAGTTGCTGGGATGGATATTGTTTATAATTTTGTGCATAACGTCTGCCTTTGACTGGAATACCTCCAGGCCCAGTAACATTTGCTGCTTGTAAACCCTTCCTTCCTTGCACTATATCAAATTGTACAACTTCCCCATCTCCTACACTTTGCAGGTAATTTTTAGGGTTATTCCTTTTAATGGCAGTTCTATGAATAAATCTTCCCCTGTATAAATCCATAGTTGTTTTTGACATTGTACCATTTCACAGTTCCTGTGATTTTCATTGCTACAACTTCTCCTATCACACGCTTGCGTGATTGTCATGGCTGCTTCTCCTGCGTGGCTGCTGCCTTGCTGACTCCAATGTCTCAGCCAGGGCCTCGCGTTGCGGCTGCTCCGCGCCCTCCAAGCAGCGCTGCTCCGGCGCGTGTCTGGGCTCTGTGTGGCCCCGCGTTGCCATCAGCACCAGCGCGGTGCCCTGCGAGTGGGTCCACTCCACTAACTCCACGCTGCTTTGAGAGTGGCCTTGTTCCGGCTCGGAGCTGCGCTGCATGGCTTCTCGTGTCGCTATGGAAGCCGCCTCTTCTCGCTCTACAGGGCTCTCCGAGCCGTGTGCTCAGAGCGGGCTTCCACACCAACCCCCGGATCCTGGCTGCTCATGGGGGCCGCCTCTCTGCTGCACGTGGCCCACGGCACCCACGGTGCCTGTGGCGTCACTCCCTCACTCTCGGTCAAGCGGCCGGGGACCCCGAGACAGGGATGGGGTCTGCGATAAGGCGCGCATTCCCAAGGGGGCCGGGCCCATCCAGCACAGGCACCTCCACTGGCACGGCTGCAGTCACGTGCTCCTGGGATGGCTGCCATGCGGTCTCGGCCACGGGATTACAGTCATCCTCTGCTCTACGGGGAATGGGACCATAAAATTACAAATGCTCCTCAAGAGCTTCACTGATTACAAGGGATGCACGGAGAGGTTCTATCACTAATGCATGTTCTGTTTGATCCTTTATCTCACATAAGATCTTGGACCAAAAACACCCGTGACTAGTTCCAGAAGGATCAATATCAAAAAGTAAGTCTCAAGAAATATAAAAGAAATTTTTGAAAAGCCAGTTAAAAAAATGTTCTAGATCTCCCGGAACAAATACTTTCCTGTTTTGTTGTTCAAGGATTACTTTAACTTCTTGATACATTTCTTTCTGTGGCTCAGAGAGCCACATTTCCTACGATTCTTCCATAGTCCCGAGAGAATATCCAAACCAAGGCGAGAAGAGAGAGATCTAGAGTGGGTTTTACTCACAAATAAATTTTCTGTCCTTAGGGATCGGTGATCATTCTGCTCGCATTACCACCATTTGTTACAGTGCAGATACTGCAACACATGTATGAATCAATGAGGCTCATGGAAAAGAATATATATATATGGACTGATTCTTGATAGATGTTTCAGACAGATGTTTATTTTCCCAGACGCATGGCTGAGGATCTGCCGAGGAACTGAGGCAATCACGGGACCCGAGGGTCCTTGCCCACGCAGGGGAACACAAAACAACCAATGGGGAACGAGGCTGAGCAGGTGGTAGGGAAACCCCGTGCCTCCCCCCCAGGACCCCTCTCCCAGGACCCCATGGCAGGGGGAGGGCCCCAACACTCACCAGTTGGAAGTTGGGGATGTGTAAGTATTTTATTGTGTTACATTAACTATTCATCAATAATAGGTTTTTTGGATACCTGGTGGGCTTCATAATCTAGCTTGATAAAGACGACATGCAAGGACCTCCTGGAAATGTTTACAACACCCAAGCTTATCCAAAAACTAATTGTTATGCCAAAACCAGACAAAATTTGGCAGTACCTATTTAACAACTCTTCTATAGAGAACAGTATCTTACCCAAAACCTTCTGATTTTAATAGATGTCTGTGAACTGTGGCAAAAGCTCTTCATGGTTAAGCTGACTTACAGTGTTCTGTGCTCTGAACAACCATTAGGAAACCAATCATCCACAACAGGGACAAATGGGTAAAGAAATGGGTATTACTTCATACTGTACTGGATTTGATCCTGAGGACAAAGCTGTATTCACAGTAATGAGTAATGTCAGGGGTTAAGAGCAAGGCATTTAATTTTTACTTGGTTCAATTTTAATCTGTATCATGGAGATATTAATACTACCCCACTCAATATCAAATCCCTTAAAATACTGGAAAGGCATTAAATGAACTTTATATAAAAGGAGTTTCTAGAACGTTATGATCAATCTCTCTATGCCTACCACACATCATTTTTATGAAGAAGTAGGAGAAATAATTCCTCTTGCAGACGTAAAAAAGTTTCATAGCCAGTAACTTGACACATCCTACATTGGTTTCCCTGTTTTCATTCCTGAAACTTTTCTTTTGCTTGTAAAATACAGTTGTTTTTTTTGACTTGTTTCTTGCCAGTTGCTAACATACAGTGAACATCCATTAGTTAAGATTCCATTAATTTCCTTATTTCAATAGAATTATAGGACTGCTGAAATGACTTTAAAAACACATCCCATTCATTTTTCTATCCTAAGATTGACATTGTACTGTAACTTTTATGGGTTTTGTTTTGATTCTTTATAAGAATTTTCATTTGCTTAATTGAACAGTTTCTGGTCTTGATTAAACATAAAAATGTGCTTTTTAATATATTGTTCAGTCATGTAAAACATATATAATGATTACTTTTATACATATCTTCTCTTATTACAAAATACTTGTTTTCTTATGGGAGGCTAACTGCTTTAGTGTACTATTCATTGCTTATAGTGTTCTCATATCTTTATCTGGGCTGCACCACACAGAAACTTAACACATCTATTAATGTGGATTTTGCTAAGAGAAGCATAACAAGTTCTTACACATTTATGGTAATTGTGAACTTATTTGTCAACTAAGAAATTGGTTAAGAGGAAAGAAAAATTTAATAAGCTTTCAGAAACCTGCTGTTTTGAGGTGGCATGAGATGGAAGTCAAAATGTTTAAGATTAGTGGAAAACAAATTACCTCAAGAGTCATTCTTTCCTTCATTTCTATGATTTGCATGTGATAAGAGAACATTACAAGTGTCATGATACTTGGTGTGTGTTGTGTAAGAAATTATGGTTAGTATGTCTTAATTGTTTTAATTAAAACTGGATCTTCCTCAGATAAGTGCTCCTGAATGGTTGAATATCTGTGCAAAATGTTCAATCATAGTTATTTTAGAAAAACTTTCAGTGTAGCAGTGGTACTTTTCTCTCTTGTGGTGGAGTCATTAAATGGCCAAAGGAGAGATGTAATTGCAGTCATAGGTAACCCTCATTAGAGTGTATTACCAATATAGAAGAGAACAGTTATTAAAGGGAAATTGTTGAGAAAACTGCCATAGAATATAATTATTTCAGAATAGGTATAAGAGTTAATCTCTCTCAGTTAATAAAGTCCAAAGAATTGCACCTATCCACAGGAAAAAAAAAAAAAATCTGCATTGAACTGGGATTCAGGAGTACAAGCTGGATAGCTAAAGCAGTTCCTGACAATGTAAATCCTCATGTTCAGTGCAACATGCTGTGACAGATCATTAAATGACTTCACTCATATTTAATGATAGACTAAGAGATTCTGCGTTTTCCACAGACCAAGGAACTCTAGAAACTAAATGTGATCAGAAATGGCTGCAGAAACAGATTTTATCAGTAACTTACTTCAGCAAATCTGTCTGTGGTATCTCTGTATCCTAGGCCCTTTTCTCAATATATATTAATCATTTTTTCTAACTTTCATCAGTTCTAGTATAAGATATTCATGAATGTGACTGCTGACAGCACAAGTAATCAAATAAGTAGCATTTAGATAAAACTATGACAAACTATGACAGCAATTTATAAAGTACAGAACTTTTATATTGTGGTTATTGTACTTTAATCTGAGGTTGTTGCAATTGTTTTACTACATTAAACACAATTTCTTTGTTTCTGTTTCACATAAATTAGAGCATACCTTGGCTCCTCAACTATCACCTGGTTTTGAAGTGCTAAGTGAGCATGACACTGGTTGAACTTATTTCTGCTTGTTTTATACATACTTTTTTTTGTAGAATGTGTTAGAAAAGAACTTCCTCAGAAGAGAAATTGCAAAAGAATAAGAAAAAAAGAATATGTTCTATTTTTGAAATTCCAATGGAATAAAAAATTCTAATCACCAGAAGATTGTGACTTGCAAAGTTGTCACACAGGTCGAAGCCAAGGAGTGCAGCTTGTCTTAGTACAGTTCACAAGGCTCCAAGCACAAAAACTGACAATCTAAAATCCCTAGACTGGATCAGTTCAGAGATCTTAGTTTTCTGAGTTCCTTGCTGCAGATACAGAAGCAAAAAGGCTAAATGAAGAGTAAAGTAGCAGATCTATTACCAGAAGACTGAAATTACTTTAGATTTCCTAATTTCACATTGGATTAGCATTTCTGCTCCTAAAGAAATGGTCATACTTGCATTTCTCTTCAGTAACAAAATCTTCATGTCTCTGAAAGCTTTCAGCCCTATGACAAAACAGGATTCATGTGGAGATACAGACATATTTAATAGGCAAAATTCTGAAATTGTTAGATATCTTCCTAGGCTCAAGAAGTTTAAAAAAAAACAAAACTGGATTTCATGTCTTCCCTTTGAGAGAAGTGGTAAGTGAAATAGTTCAAATTGTTACCTGTTGAAAATGCAGAGAATAAAACCAACTTCTACTTCCTTGAATGGTTCCAGTTGCCAGTTACCAGTTACAATAAAGATAATTAGCTATTTAAGAAATTAAACAATAGAAAGAGAACATATTTAACTTCCAGCCTGGTTTTTTCCCAGCTGAGTGAAATCTTTTCACCATATTTATCTATATGAATCAGTGTGATATTATTTGAACCATACCACTTTTCACACTAGGTTCTCATTTCTTCATATTCTTCTAACCTAAATAAAAAAATATTCTCTTATTTGAGCCTTGGAACTTTATCATTGAATGAGGTGGCATGGAAAGACAAGAGAAAACACTCGGGCATCAAACATGTGACTAGAAGGCAGCTATCTGATTTGGAATCAGTCATCAGCACTCTTTTTCTCTCCAGCTGAAGACCTCCATCTTTCTTGCTCCTGTCTCACCAACTGGTCAGAAAGGGGAGATATACCACAGCCTGGATAATGAAGGGGAAAGGAATAGGGATGCAGCAATCTAAATTTAATTTACTTACTGCAGAAGAATACCTCTAGAACCTTAAGGAAGCACTGAAATCTGTCTAAATCATCTAATTTTTCACAAAAATTCAGCATATGATGTTCACATCCTTCCCATGAGGTGTTGATCTGACACCAGGGTAAATGAAAACACTTATGGGTTAGTGTCTATTTTTCTAGACAAACTTTCATGGACAGACAAGCCTCTCTTTAAAATTCTAATTATCTACATGATGTAAAACCTTGGGGCTCAGCAATTATGTGTACAAGCAAATGTGATGAACAGGACTAGGACAGTGATTGTCCCCCTGTATGAAACATAGATTTAGAAGAAACATAAAGATTTTTGTTATAGGCCAGCTGTGTTGAGATTAGTTGGAATAGGAAAGAACTTGGGCCCAGTGAGAGTTAATTAAAATAGTTAGGAGAGCTGGACCTGAAATGGGTTTTAAGATGTTAGTAACTGATTACCAAATAACTGATGATCTGTCATTTGCATGCTTGCTTACCTGTGCTTAGAATGAGGAGTAGAAACATTGATAAGTTGGTGTAGAGAGCAAGCACAACCACCAATTTCCTCCCTTTGTGGGAACCCGTCCAAAAGTCGGAAAGAGGAAACTTAGAGGTCACTAAAGTAATTAGGATTGTTAAAGTTCAGAAAGGCAAAAAGGTCAAAATGAGGAAGATGAGTTACTTCATCTTTTTTAGGACCACTGACCCAATTCAAGTCCACAGACTCAGTTGAGAACACACACTACACATGCTTAATGACATTTAAGCTCATTTCCATATGAAGTGGAGAATGGGAGGTGTTAACGTTATGAATATACATTTGTATTTTGGATATTCATAATATTTGGAAATAAAAGGTATTGTGTTTGCTTGTTTCAGGGCCCTGAATCTTAGGGAGCTGTCCCATGCAGTGCCTGGCGCCAAATAAAACATACACTTTCTAACTCTAAACTGTTAGAGAGTTTTTGTCTGTCTCAGTTGGATATTGATATTAGATCAATATTCATATTTTGGTAAATCATGTATTCAGCGCTGGTGAGGCTGCACCTTGAATCCTATGTTTGGTCTTGGACCATGCACTACAAGAAAGACTTTGAGGTGCTTGAGCATATTCAGAAAAGATGGTGAAGGGTCTGAAGCACTGGTCTTGTGAGGAGTGGCTGAAGGAGCTGGAGTTATTTAGCCTGGAGCAAAGGAGGCTCAGGGGAGACCTTACCACTCTCTACAATACCAGAAAGGAGGTTGTAGCCAGGTGCAGGTGAGTTTCTTCACCCAACTGAAAAGTGAAAGTAGAAGAGAAGATGGCCTCAAGTTGCACCAGGGGAGGTAGAATCATCGAACATCCACAAGGATCATCAAAGTCCAACTCCTGGTCCTGCACAGGACAGCCCCAAAAATCACACCACATGACTGAGCGCATTGTTCAAATGCATCTTGAACTCTGTCAGGCTGGTGCTGTGATGACTTCCCTGGGGAGCTGTTCCAGTGCCCATCCCCCTGGGTGAAGAAACTTTTCCTGATATCCAACCTAAATCTCCCTTGACACAGTTTCATGCCACTCCCTCAGGTCCTGTCACTGATCACCAGTGAGAAGAGATTGGTGCCTATCTCTCCACTTCCTCTTGTCAGGAAGTTATAGACTGCAATGAGGTTTCTCCTCAGTCTCCTTCTTCAGGCTGAACAGGGCAAGTGACCTCATATGGCTTCCCTCCAAAGCCCTTCACGATCTTCCTTGCCCTTCTTTGGACACTCCCTAATTTCTTTATATCTTTTGTAAATTGTGGTACCCAAAACTGCACATAGTACTTGAGGTGATGCCACACCAGTGCAGAGAACAGTGGGACAATCACCTCCATTAGGGTGATTTTGTTTGGATAATAAGAAAAATTTCTTCACTGAAAAGATGTTCAGAGATTGAAACTGGGAAGTATTGGAGTCACCATCCCTGGAAGTGTTTAAAGGATAAGCATATGAAGCACTTGGAGTAATAGATTAGTGATGGATGTGGCAGTGTTAGGTCAGTGGTTGGACTTGTTGATTTTAGAGTTCTTTTCCAACATAAATAATTATATGAATATATATTTTTTTTCTTTTACCATCAGTAAGTTGCTGCTAGGGGTTGTAACTAGAAAATACAACTACAAGGTTTGAATGCTTGAGAGATGTTTTACCAACTCTGTAGATTGAGATGTCTCTTTAGAAAAAGCATTTGAAGGGTATTTCCATGGGTGTAATATTCATCCTTGAATTTTCTTCAGTTCTGCTAAACACAGTAAGAAGGTGTATCCATAGAAATATAGATGGTCACCAAATTTTTACGCACCACTTCTGCCTTCGTTTTTTCTTAAAAAAATTTTGAAAGTCATCTGTAAGGTAAAGACATTTTAATGTCAGAATTTCAAAGTCAATCAGGAGTAGAGTGCACATCAATGTCCTTGAGAAAAAAAGAAAATTAAATACAGACATGAAAGTAAGCCTTATCATTCCGATGGATTATTTTTGAATCAGCATCTCTTGTCACTTTACAAAATGACAAAGCTAAAATTTTAGCAGATCAATCTTAATCATTGTCGCGGGTTCGGTTTGTAACCAGGCGGAAACACCAATTTAGTGTAGTGGTTTGGTCCAAAATACTCATTACTGTTTATCTGCTGTGAGATAAGAATTAGGAGAAATGCAAAACAGGCACCAAACTTGAAAGAATATAAAGAAGTTTATTAACAGACCTAAAAGAAGGAAAAAAAATTATACCACCTTCAGAACTCTCCTCCTCCCCCCACCTTTCTCCCTTCTCTCACTGACAATGTGAAAAGACAACCCATAAGATGTTCAGTCTGTTTACCACTTCCATAATAACCTTGTTCAGTCCATTTAGAAAGAGAAGTCTCTTCTTGCTCATGCTATGAAAACATTATCACAACGAGACAGCCGCCCACTTCCAAATATTGTTCAGTCCATTTAGGAAGAGGAGTCTCTCTGCCTGCGTGTGAGTCCTTTCCCCCGACTTGCAGCTTTTCCCGCAACTGCTTTTCGAGGGTCCACTCTTGAAGTTTTTTGGGGTACAATTTTAAGGTTGAGCCGTTCAGAAACAAAAACAGAGGCCCCTCTCCTTCCCTGGGAGCAAAGGGTCTTCATCATCTTCATTGTTAGGACTATCTCTGGGAGCATCTTTAGGAACTGAGGTTTTCTCCTTTCCCATTTGGAGCAAAAGTCCTCATCTGGTTCATCTCTCCAGACTGAGGCTTTCTCCTTTCCCGTTTGGAG
>NW_008246058.1:9276047-9282853 GCF_000691975.1 Corvus brachyrhynchos
CCCGCAGCCACCTGTCCCAGCGCCGGAAACGAGAGAGAGCTTGGTGGGGGAGTTTGCCTATTCTTAAATGTGGATCACAGAGGTGATCACAACTTTAAGTGGCTTAGAGAATTGTCCATATTCAAACTGGCCAGCTGATAGGTTCTATCAGTTCCCAGAGGAAACTGTAAGCACCCCTTAGCAAGGACGTCCCTTCCGGGACTATGCTTGCTAACCTATGACAATCATAATTACTGCGTGCTCAGATTCCAAGAGATGGCAGACTGTATATTTGTTTGCTTTCCTGAAGGGCAAGTGATGATAGGACTTTTAATATTTTGGGGTAAGATGTATAACCACCATTTCTTTTAAACCCAAAACTTAGTCCATATGCATTCCAAAATATGCTGAACACTTCCAGAAAATCAGTATTAGCCTCAGCTTTGCGTCACTTCTTTAGTCTGTTTTGCAAGGAAAATAAGTGGAAAGAAATATGCTGCATTTGAGGTTTTAATAAGCCCTTTCCTCTTTGTGAACTCAGGATTTCCTTGGACCATACAGAAAACAGGCTCTGTGTAACTATACACAACAGTAAACTAATGAAAACTAAAAGTGACTGATGACATGCATCTTAAAATCCCAACATTTTTTAATTTACCATTTAACAAACAGCACATATCAATTATTCTTGGGGTATTAGTACTTCTTGAAACCTGAAATCACAGAATTTAGAATACCATTTGATCTTTCTCCCTTAAATTAAACAAGATATGCTACCTTACTCACATTGGTTTTCCATCTGTTTGGAAAAATTTTAGCAGTTATTTTTTTGATCTTATTTAGGACCATACTAAAATAATACTAATGTATTTCTTACTAAACTTCTGTTGTGTTCATGTGAGTTATCCAGAAATATCAGTGGGCACACTCTGTGGAACCACAGGATTATTTTAAAATCTGAGATCTTTTATTATTTGATTTTTTTAAACTCAGTTTTAAGTTCATTAAGAGTATAAAGACTTTCTTCATAAGGAAAGAAGTACCTAGATATAAGTAGGCTATTACTGTCTCTGTCCAGCTCTGTGGGGTCACATGCATGTGTGCACAAACGCACAGCTAGCTTCAGTATGAAGTTGGTGACAAAAGAGATGGGAAGGGTCTCTGTGTGGCATTCCATAGGAGCACTTTATCACTTCCACAATGTGAAAGGTTCCAGAGGCAAAGGCAAGGGAACAATGGCAAACCAGGGTTTTATCTGGGGGCGTGGAAAAGGCAGGACTAGGGAATGGGGACCAATGGGGAAGCTCTGGGGGCGTGACAAGGGGTAGAGGCCAACAGCCTACCAGGGAAGCCAAACTGGGGTAGGTTAACATAACAGAACAAGCATCCTGGGAGAGACTTCTTTTCCTCATCATGACCGGTAAGTCTCTGGCACCAGAGACTGTCTTACCAAGAGCTCTCTCTCTGTCCCTTGTGCTACAGGCTAATCAGCCACCACAACAGGCTATTATCCACCTTGTTGTGTAAGGCATAATCTTGCAGAGGTTGAAAACAACCTCTGTTGTTGGCTGGAGAAGATGCCAGAGCTACATCTCCTGTGTATGAGTAAGCATCTCAACCAGCATATTCATAAATAAAGGTTAACCACAGCAAGCAAAACTTCGGTACCTCATATGAAAGGTCTGATTTTGCTAGAACCTCTTTTACTTTTTTAGGCGGGTCTTGAAAATCAAGTTCTTATATGATTTGATATGATTATATTCTCCTTTTAGACCTGAGACAGAATTCAGACCCAGCTAGGCATCAATCACTTAGTCTTGCATGATGATTTTTAGTGACAGCTTTAAGTGTATGCAAAATCACAACTCTGAAGACTCTGAATTATCTTTAACTTCAAAACAGACACATAAATTACTTAACAGATAAGCAGGGATTTTCAACATTCTAATGTTGATTTTGGGCATCATTTATCTAAGTCTTTGGCATTTGGGTACTAAAATATTTCACTTGACAAAAAATATGTGGGGAAAGAAATAGGGCAAGGAACTGGGACTTGTATCCTGTAAGATTTACTGTTATAGAAGCATGAGATTGAACAGTAAAAGGAGAAATATACTATTTTTCATTAACAATAACACCATCATTAGGAATCTCTGGGACATTTTCAGTACTGCAAGCAAGAATTTGTACACTTAACTCAGGAATGTAGACTTGGTGTCAGGATGTCTTACCCTGCCTCTCAGCAGTAGGCTTGCTGAAAAAGCTCAGCAAATAACTTGGTTCACCTTACAAAAAAAAAAGAGCCCTTTCAATGATAAGAAGCATTTTCATGCCAGGAAGCAGAATTTCTACCACAGACTTATTAGTCAATATTCAAATATTAAAGAACTTCATAAAGATTGATTTAATTAATAAAAATGAATGTTCCTATTAAAAATTCACAAACATTTTCTACACCTTTTCTCCCAGATTGCTTTCTTACCAAAACCATCAAAATTTTTGTTCAGCTGCTACAGTGTAATAGACCATAGATCAGCTGCAGCCCTTTTCTTCCCATGTGATTTACATTATCTGTAATTCACATAATGAATGTGGTTACTAAGGGCATTGTCACTCATGTAATATCCCAGTAGGTCTTACCTTCTGTGACACTTATAAAAATTAAAATGTTCTAAAAATTAAACCATAATATGTTTTACCATTCCTGTTATGAAGTACCCCAAAATGGGCTAATTATTAGCTCCGTAAAGTGTTTTATTAAATTCCTCAATTTGCTCTAATCACCTTTCATCCTGAATAAAACATTCAGAAGGCACTTGCACAAAACAAAGTCTGTATATCACTTCTTTTTAACAAGTTAAATTCTTGGGGTGGTAGACCTGCCCACCTGTTTATATCATGTTAAATTCTGATTGTCATCATAATGACAAAATCTTTTTCTTACAAATAGCAGTTACTTTTTAAAATCTTTTCATTGGCATTTTACTGTAAACTCAAAACCAAGAGCAAAATATATCTTGGTTGCAAATAGATATTTCCCTTAAATTTAGCTTTTATTAAGGTATTCATAATGGCAATTTTAAAAGAAATATAAAGGTTTGAAACTCAAAAGGTCACGGTGTCTGTTTTGGTGCTATACTCACAGAATAGCTCTCTAGAATGAATCAGCACCTGTACTAAAATGTAGATTTTTTTTTTGTAAACACCTAATTGACTGGCAGCTCTGTTATTCAGCAAGTCCTCAATTAATTTGCAAGAAGGCACCATATCAGTCTAGCAGATGAGTAACAGCGCTGGCAGGAAAAGCAGTATGTGAGAGTAGGTGTAAAGGCATGATTCCCAGCTTGAAATGCTTCTTTACTTGTGATTAAGAGGTTGTGTAATCACTAGCCTAGCTCTAAGCCTAATTAGCTTTGAAAAAAAACATCCACTGTGCAGCCACATAAGGTGAGCTTATGACCTTGGTGAATTAAATGGATTCCTGTGCGGTTTCCTTCTGTGAGCTAAACCTCGACCTTATCATATTCTATTCGGCTGAAAGCAGGGATGCAGTTCCAGGATAAATCAATAAAAGGTCATTTGTTAGACTAGAGCTTACTCTTAGCAGGGAGCCATTTGAAAGACTTAGGCAAACAAAATTTATTCATACATCCTTTGAAATAAGCATAGGAGACTTAGAAACCTTAATCTTCTGGTCATGTATGCAACAATTCCAAACAAAAATATTGGCTTAAAATAACTTAACTGTAATGAATGGTTCATTTTTCCATTCCAGAAGCCTGTTTTAGGACAGAAGCCTCAATCTTCTCAGAATCTCATTTAAGCTTACAGGGCTTTGTAGGAACTTGCTGATATACTCACAAACACTGGGGGGGTTTTTGAGACTGATTATCTCCTTTTTTTTTTTTTCCCCATTTTGTAATATTCTGTTTGAGGACTCTGGAACAAAGCTGAATAATCTTAGGCCAGCTGAGCTTCTGCATGCATCTATGGGTTGGCTCTGAACAAAAATGAGATGGAATGAACTGACTTGCATATGAATCATTAACATATAAGTAGTTATATTTTCTTGCAAATTTGTGTGACAGCTAACATGCACACATTTAGCAGGTATAGTTCAGCTAATGCTTATTACTGTCTGTGCCAGATGCCTAAGCCTTTATGGTTTGCGTCTTTCTCATAAGGATCTGTGATTTCATCTGAGAAAGATGACAGTGAATGGTATTTTGGAGAATGGGTAAATTTACTACTGCACATCTTTCATGTTCTACATGAGGAGCCTTCAGCCAGCAATTACAGGCTGTCTGTGACCTGTTGTGCCTGCTTTTGAAACACTCCTTCTCAGGAACAGTCCGCAAGCCAGTGGAGAAACACAGCAGATCAGGTAGCAGCAGCAACCTATCCATGAATGACACCTTTCATGGACCCTATTCATCTATGGGTATCACTGCACCCAGGCAAATGGTACTCAGCTGCCTCAAGGTCCCACCATAGAGCAGGAAAAAGGCTGTGGTGGTTTGCAGCCACCCTATGATGGTACAAGATATTAAAAGACCTAAGCCATCTCAAAGAGGAGGGTGTCATCATGGAAGTACTAAATGTGGAAATAAATCTATTCCCAAAAAATATGCCTGTTTTAACAGAGTTACAGTGAAAATAATCAGGACAGAGAGAGAAAAGGTTTGTAATTAATGCTGACAATACAGAAGAAATGACAAAATCACTACCAATGATCTGTATTGTTACTACTTTGTGGGAACCTAGAATGCAGAGAATATTTCTCTGCCTGTTTTGAAAGGTTTTACCCCCCTGGACAGTACTGGTTTTGACCTTTGTCCATGGGAAAGTTTGCCTAGCCTCTGGGAAGAATTTGAATCTACAATGGTGTGAATTAGGTGATAGAATACTATGTGAGATTATCACAGGGTGAAAAATCACTTAGACGTGAATCAGTGTCAACATTGTTGTTGATGCCACAGACATTAGTTATCTTTCTGTGCAAGAATTGTGGACTGAATTTTATGCAAAAGTGTGAGAAAACTAAGGGTGTAAATTTTGTATGTAAGAGCGTGGTATAAGTTATGTTGCAGATCAGAGATTCCTATGTGGGATAAAGCTGTTGAACATTAAGCTCAATCAGGTATTACACTTGTGCCTTATCATCTCACTGATTGCCTTAAGCAATGCAGCTTTCCCAGTGAAACAACCAAAAGAAAATGTCTAGGAGACTCTGGCCAATGCATCAGGCTTAGATACCATTTGTCTCACTCACTCAAGGCCAAAGAAACCATTCTCAACATGTTTGGTTGGTTTACCAGCAGACAAATGGCCAATTTCAAAACATGCCCATCTGAAACTTCCACGATTCAGTTCGAATCCAGTGGAAAGTTGGGATGTTTGGATCAAATCCCTTCTGGAGGCTCCTTATGAACCTCAGGAATTGGAAATTCTTGGTTCAATAAAGATGGAGTTTTGTGTAATATTCAGTTCTCCAGGGCTGAAACAAAATAAAAACAAGATAACAGATGTCACTCCAAATTACAAAATATATAGAAATGTGACATCTTGGTGCAATTCGACAGTAAAGATGAACACGCCATTCAACCAGGCTCCATTACAATTGCCACAAGGGATGTTTCTCATTTGTGGGGACAGAATTTGGCCTGCAATCCCCTCAAATGTCAAAGGTGGTCCATGCAGCTTTGGAAAGCTTTCTTTGCTAACGCCTAATGCAAAAATGATAAAAGAACATAAGCGTACAGAAAAAAGATTTGTTGAGCAATATACATCTGATTGTAATGACAAATTTACAGCTTGGAATTTTGGACAAAGGTTTACTACAGCTCTCCTTTTACCTGGTGCTGCTGCAGGAGCAGCCTTAAGACAATTGGATCAATTAGGCTGTTGGCTAAGTAAGAACTCTCATGCTGTCTCTCTCGCACTGAGCGATATGTTAACTGATGTTCCGAGCGTGAGACAAGCGACTCTGCAAAACAGAGCAGCAATTGATTGTCCTCTATTAGTGCATGGATGTAATGAATTTGAAGGTATGTGTTGTATGAATTTGTCAGATCATTTGGAATCCATCCATGAAAGAATATGGCAATTAGAGGATGGAATAGCTAAACTTGGAGAAGAAAGTGGATCTTTACTGAACGATATGTTCAATTGGTTTGACCCTACACCCTTATGGAGAAAAATTTTGAAGATAGGTTTGTATGTATTGATTATTGTTGTAGTTCTTCTAGTATGTGTCATGCCATCATCTTTTCCATCATTTCCGGCAGTTTGGCTACAGGCAACTGGAGCTATTTCCTTTTTGGTAGAACTTCCTTTCTGAGACTTGCGCTCCTTCAATTCACGCACTGCTGCAAGAACAGAAGTAGATTGTCCACCCCACTTCCTCATGTTTTCCCCACTGTCACACAGGAAATCCCACAGCTCTCTTTGTGGGATGTACCTTCTCTCTTGGGAACGTCCACGTTTGGTATCAGAATCTCTGATCTGTACCACCGAGATTTGGAGAAGGCCCTCTTTGATCTCCTTCTTGAGTTCCTGGTGATTCTTCTCTATCTTATCTTCCATTTTCTGCATACGTGTTTCCACAGCTGCGATTCTTGCATGTGTTGGGCCATGCACAGAATCTGCATATGCTCAGAGTTTCACTGCCATATCCTGCACAGTCTCATTTGCACTGTAGTTTGGTTTCATTATTGCTAAAGCAGAAGCTTATTCTTGTGGCCCAAGTCGTATGAGTTTTCGCCACATGAATGGATTAACTCTGGCCCAGTCTGGACTCCTCAATCCTGGGTCATCTGTGAAGACAA
>NW_008246058.1:9283030-9284391 GCF_000691975.1 Corvus brachyrhynchos
TGCTGTCTGTTTTGGCTGCAGTCTGAGTGACTGAGGTGTCTGCAGGCTTTGCTGATTTATCTTCCTGCCCCTCTATCTTTACCTGCTGCAGTGTGCGATAGGCATATGCCAAAGCCCAACATATTGCAAGGAGCTTGTTCTCATTAGAATTGTCATTGTATTTCTCTTTCAGATATTTCGCCACCTCAGCTGGTTTCTGAACTTGTTCGGTGGGAAATTGCAAACCATTGGGTCAGAGAATTTCTTCAAGGTTTGGTCCATATCCTCCCATTCCCCACACCACTCAGGATGTTCCACCTTTGGGTCAGGTGTCTCAGCAGTCACCCTGGAAATCTGAGCTCTTATTCTAGACAAGCTGTGAACCACATAGAGGAAGATTACCAGATTAAATACCAGGAGGGTGGTCTCTTTAACATCCAGGGGAAACTGAACACTCTCAAAAGATAACCTATCAAATTTAAAGGGAAGGGAAACCCTGTCTCCTCCTCCTCTAACAATCCGGGTGCAATTACTAATAAATTCCCAAAATAGGCTACTGAAGCTAGGACTGGGATTAGGACGGAGAAATCACTTATCATACACACTTTGGACAGCTGCCTGTACCTCTGTCAACTTCTTATAAATCATTATCACCGAGCACATCAAAATAGAAATCCAAATTCGTGTCCCTGCTCTGCAAAAATTCCTTATCAAGGATATGATCAGACCAAGTTGTGGATAGGCAAATAAGCCTAGGGACCAGAAAGGCATTAATACCTTAAACAAGCCTACGGACCAGAAATACATGAATATATCAAGCCAGAGAAACGTTATGAACTCAACCAACATGGTGACTATTTTACCCCAACACAGAATAAACGAATTCAAACCAAAATGTAATTAGCACAGGTTTTTCACTTTCCTTCAAGCCCTGCAGTTGGGCGCCACTAAATATGATCTGGTTTGGCCAAATTTAGAAATATATCCTCGTAGAGAAGGCACAACTACCCCTCCCCCACCAGGTTCGAGAAAAATAAATTTTCCTCAAAAGGAAAGTGAAGGAGAGAAAAACTATTTATTTAACAAACACATGGGAAAAGGAAAATAATGCTAAATAATAAAATCTTTTGCTGTGGAGGAAAAACCTGGGAAAGTGTTAGAGTCCTCCCCTTGGTCTCCTTGGAGGTTGGGCTTGGTCCAGGGCCAGGCCCTCTGTGCCCAGTGGAACGTCCTCCCGATGTGCTCTGATGTTGAAGCAGTCCAGTAGAAAAGGGAGAAAATCTGAAGTTCCAGGGAAGGAAAAAAAAAGTTCAACTCTCAGTCTCTCTCTGGAGAAAAAGAAACTGAACAACTGGCCAAAAGCTGACTGGAAAACAGCAAGC
>NW_008246058.1:9284451-9288801 GCF_000691975.1 Corvus brachyrhynchos
AAGCTGCAAACTGCTTTGAGAAAGTTTTGCTCAGTTTTTCCTTCCCCCGTCAGGCTCAGTTTAAAGGCATAGAAAGGCACAAGAATTAATTTCTGGGCGTAGGGCAGCAATATGGGATACACATCATAAAGTCACCCCAAGACATTTGTATGCTTCATTGTGCTGGACAAGCCATGGACAAAGCTGTCAAATAACTGGTTTTGGTTCAAACAGGAGGGGGAGATGTGGGAACCTAGAATGCAGAGAATATTTCTCTGCCTGTTTTGAAAGGTTTTACCCCCCTGGACAGTACTGGTTTTGACCTTTGTCCATGGGAAAATTTGCCTAGCCTCTGGGAAGAATTTGAATCTACAATGGTGTGAATTAGGTGATAGAATACTATGTGAGATTATCACAGGGTGAAAATTTAGAGGTTTTAGGTCTATTTGCATAGTAAATAGATAAAAGTAGAAAACCTCAAAATGGAGGATAAGTTGTAGTTAAAAGCTTCTTTCTCCTTCTTCACTAAGTCCATATTTTGCAGCAATAGTGGTCTGGGATGATTGGATACAGAATTCCGCAGTTCCTGTCTATGTGATTTAGGAACTTGTTGGACATTGGTAAAAAAGTGAAAATATCTTGCATTTTAAGCTTTCATTGGGTAATTTACCTTTAAAAAGGCCATGAAATCTTGATAAGTTGTCTTCTTGCTGCATTCTCTGCTCTGTGCTATGTCTAAGCCATGCCAGTGGCTTGTACTCCTTAGATAAGAATTAATAAACACCTATCTGGAGACTGAGAAGCATGGAGTCCCATTCACCTCCTTTTTTCACCTCGCAGGAATCTGAATGTCTCCCCCATCAGGGAAGACAACAATTAATGACGCGGACAGCGTTACTACTTGTGAGCTCAAGCAGCAAGGTTAGTTTCTTTTTTACAAGTTAAATTGTGCTAGAAGTAATAGTCACAAGACTTTACTGGCTACCCTGTTCTGCAAGTGATTTAAGTTAGAAGGTAATTTTGAGCAGAATGGATGGAAGTCACTCTAATTATCTTGGTAGCAGACAATAGCTGGGATCTCATCATCAGTACCCTTGTTAAAGCAGTAGATAGAAGCTGTGCAAAGAGAGGATAGTAGACAAATGTGAGAGGATGAAGTTCTAGAGAGCATTGAAAAGATACACAAGAAACAGTATTACCGCAGGCCTAGGCCCTAGGGTATATCACCGTGTCCCGCAGCCGTAGGGAGGAGGAGGACAGAAGATCCAGCAGGCAGGAATTGTGCAGCAAGATTGATTTATTTAATTATTTTACAAACTCTTTTATAGACTTTTTTCTTCATAGTCTAATTGGACAAAGGATCAGCCACCTCTTGGGGTGATTGGCTAAAATCCTAAAACATCCATTGTCAAAATATTTTTCTACTATACCATAAACAAGACTTTTCAAGGTTGCAGGTGGTTTGGTTGTTTACATAACTGCTACCTCTTCTGTGAGAGAGAAAAGTCTCTCACGGACTTAGAAAATAGCAAGAAAATCCTTGCTCGCAGCATTTTTGTATCTACAAAACAGTTTCACTAAAGGGTCTCAGAATAAGAAGTCTGCTGAATGTCACTTCACTGAGCAAAGATAAAGCTCTTAATTGAACCCAAAATCCAGCAGTGACAATGCACTTCTGAAGACCTCATAGGCCATTACTCCAGGCCCTGATGAAAAGTCTACTCAAGGGCCAGAGAAAAGATGAAAATAGCCTGAAGAAGGAGTTACAGACATTAACTTAATGAGATAATGAAAATGCTATACTGCCTCAGACGCTCACCGAGTGGCTAGCCCTGAGGTCGAGCTCTGGGCAAGTCTTTGTCTGCTGCTGCAGTGAAGGACACTTGTCAACAGAGGAGCAGGAGGTTGGGCGAGAACTGCAGGGAGGCTTGCTTCAACCACCATTGACCAAGGCGCAAGGGAGAAGAATGAGGCGAGGGAGGCTTTTTGGAGAAACAGAAGCAGGTTTATTGAGGGTTGAAGGAAAACTCTGAAAAGCCCCGAGGGGCCCCTGACAGGGGATTTTATACCCCTCTTACAGAGGCAGAGCACACAGAAGTAACCAATAGGGACATGGCAAAGGGGAGGAACTGAGGCGGGGAAATATACACCGAGACCGATGGGAGATGGAGTACGCGTTGAGGGCGAACCAGGGCCAATTAAAAACAATGACGTAACCAGGGGAGGAGAGGGTGGTGGCCATTGCAGACATGCAAGGTGGCACATCTTTCCCACCAGGGCCAACGGCTTTTCCGGCCAAACTGCCTGAGGGCTGCCTGAGGGCGGCCATGTCAAGGCGGGCAGCCATTTTATGGTTCCTGGGCCCCTGGGGTGTTCAACCATTGGACTTTTTGTCCCATGGGGTCCAGTACACCCTGGCAAGAGCCGTGGCTCAGCGCAACACTATACCACTTAAACTGGGTATCAGAGAAAAATTCCAACAATTCTGAAGTAATTTTAGCTGCAGATTGAAAAAATACTCATTGTTTTCTAAAGCAGATTCTACTAGAAGTAATTTAAAATGTCCTGGAAGGGCTGAATTTCATTTTTTGCTCAGGCAGAGCTGAGAAAACATTCAGGTCCTTAAGAGTTTTATGGCCTACCTGTAACTGCTGGAATATTTTTCAAGCTGTTTTAAATTATTTTGATGAATTAGCTTTTATAAGTTTTCTCATGAAAAAAGTGTCATTTCATCATGTTTTTTAGCTGTTTTGAACTTGGTGGTGTTCTATTTCTGTCATTTTAATAGTTATAGACACATTTAAATTTATTAACATCTGGTGCCAATTCTTTGTTCAGAAATTATATGTGACAATTTAAAGTCCCTAGGCATCCCACAGAAGCTGAAGAGATTGATTTTGGAGTATGCAAAAGAACAGTTATTAAAACTGTCATAAGACAGATGGGAATGTATTACTTAGATTCCAAAAAAACGTTAGCTTCTTCCTTGCTGTACATGTCCCCAACTCACAGGGTATTAACAACTTACTCAGCTGACTCCTCAGCTCACCATAGCAGGTAGAGCTTATTCAGACTGGGGCCACTAGAGAGTGTGACTGCAGCCCCACCACATGAACATTTTTGTCACAGGGCCTGTCTGCAACATTGTTCAGACTCTCAAGTCAGATCGGTTTTGGCCTGTACACCTGTTGCATTAAGAGTATAGAAATTTGGCAGAAAATAAATTCCCTTGTGTTCTGCCTGGTCCTGAGAGAGCAGAGGGGCTGAGTGCATCTGGACTTAAATTCTGATTAGAATCAATTTGGCACTATGAGTATAGTCAGGTTCATAAGAACTTTCATGTTCACAGACTCCTAAATAATGCGCTTTATTAAAGTAACAGTCTATAGATTCTTGTTAGATTGCCATATAAATAAATGCTCTAGACCTACAAAATATAAGTGTGTAGTGCTATGTGCAAGGGTATGCTCTGGCATAATCAGAGGTTCAGATCTTACAAATGAGGTGTCTCTGGGGAGGAGAGAGGAGCAAGCCCATCGACTTGTCTGCAAGGTATTCTCATCCACTGCCATGGAGGATTTCAAATGCCAAATTTATACTTTTAGGAGAAGTGGAGTTGAGAATGTAGTCAAATATTCTGTTGCTGGCATCATAAATGGGAGTAAGGATACATGGAAAGACAGTGAGGAATACGGAGAATTACAAAGAGACATCACAATGGCTGTGGATCTTGCACAAGGGTGGAATGGAACAGCAACATGTCGGTATCACTCACTCTTTCACATGGCTGATTGCAGCGATAAGGGTCATCTGGTCTTCAGCCTGATAACCTGTCATCCCCTCAGTATGCCACTGTGCACACGGTACTCCCTCACCACATATCTCAGTGAATATCTCATGGCTTTAGCCCTCACTCCTACAACATCTCTCCAGTTTATTTCAGAGCTGTGTGATCATCGCAGCATACAGACTCTGTTTCTGAGGGTATATTAGAATTTTAGAAATTGGTTTAATTCTAAAGGAAAACATAAATATCTTTCTCTCTTTTTTTTTCTTTCTGTATATACATCGGTATATTTATATGCATGCATGTGCATATGAACATTTTGTCAAAAAAGCAGTTTTACTTTCAATATATTTTAGTATAAAAAAAAGACAACCCGCAAGTACTTCAAAATATTTTTAAAAACATTCTTATTTTTCAAGTTAAGTTGTTTTTTTATCAATCAGAACAATTCCTTGACAGGTATGAAGGCAATATACTTGTAGCGGGTTTGGTTTGTAACCAGGCAGAAACAGCAATTTAGTGTAGTGGTTTGGTCCAAGATACTCATTACTGTTTACCTTCTGTGAGATAAGAATTAGGAGAAA
>NW_008246058.1:9289425-9291447 GCF_000691975.1 Corvus brachyrhynchos
ATAGCTTCACAACAGAATTTCAGCTTTAAGCATCTCCTCTTTCTCTTCCCTCAGGTTTTCAGCTCTTCACAGCACTAAAAGGGTTAATCTCACCTAGGCCTTGCAGCTGGAATGTGGCTTACCTCTGTTGGTCACATGACCTCTTCCAGACAGCCGTGCAGCTTTAGCTGAATCTTGGCAGCAGTGGAGAGGGGGAGCCGGCTGTCTGCCCACAGCAGGGCTATAGGGGGAGGTTCCACAGCTGGAACAGGGCCCATCGGCTCCAGGATGGCCGTGGCCTGGCCCGGCCTGGCCCAAGCAGGGCCTGGGCTGGGCCCACTGGCCCCCGCACGGGGCCCGCAGCCACCTGTCCCAGCACCGGAAACGAGAGAGAGAGAGCTGTGGGGGGGGTTGGTTCTTAAGTGTACATCACAGAGGCAGTCACAACTTTAAGTGGCTTAAAGAATTGTCCATATTCAGACTGGCCAGCTGATAGGTTCTGTTAGGTCACAGAGGAAGCTGTAAGCACCCCTTTGCAAGAACATCACTTCCGGGACTATGCTTGCTAACCCATGACAATACTGCACCTACCAAACAGTTTTCCTAAAATTTTTACAGTTTCCAAATTTTACAAATTGCAGTCGGTTGGTCAGCCACCTCAGTAGCAACTCCAAAGAATAGTACAAATTATGAAATAATTAAAATACTTCTCAGTCAAAGAAAGACTCTTGGTAAAGTAGCTGTTAGAACTGTCCTTTTCAATGTCTATAATTTTTGACAGAAAACATGTCTTAAATTAAATGGACTTCTAATCATCAAATATAGTTTACTCTAATACATTCTGCCTACCTTATGCAGAAACTTAACTTTCAGGATTCATGCCATACACTGTATTAGAGGGCAAAAAGCATATTGGTGCTCAGATTGAAAAGTTTGGATATTGAAGTCCTCATTGAGTCCTTTCCTCATTGTGCCTCTTTACATGAAGAATAAGTGGGGATTTGTTGGGGCCCTCCCCCTGCCATGGGGTCCTGGGAGAGGGGCCCCGGGGGGGAGACATGGGGTTTCCCTACCCCCTGGTCAGCCTCATTCCCCATTGGTTGTTTTGTGTTCCCCTGCGCAGGCAAGGACCCTCGGGTCCCGGGATTGAGCAGTTCCTCGGCAGACCTTCAGCCATGCGGCTGGAGAAATAAACATCTCTGAAACATCTATCAAGAGTCGGTCCATATATATTCTTTTCCACGGGCCTTGTTGATTGATAGGCGTGTTGCAGTTTCCCCACTGTGACAAATGGTGGTTAATGCAGGCAGAATGATCCCCGATCCCTAAGGACAGTGACTGATTTACTCTGGATTTCTCTTCTTGTTTTTGTTTTGCTGTTCCATCTCTAAATTATGGAGGAGCCATGGAAAGACTCTTGGCTCTCAGAGCCGCATATGGACATTTATCTTAAACTTGAAAAGATTCTTGAAGAACGATTTGTGAATTTTAGCTTAATTTAAGCTCAAAAGGAACTGAAACACTTCCTGGCATGGTTGTTTAAGAACTTTTTCTACGTTTCTTGGGATTTGATTCTTACCAAAGACTTCTGGAAGACTGTTTGGACACAGTTAATTTCTGAGTAAAAATATATGCTGATGGAAGAATATTTTAATAGTAAAATGCTATAATGTTAAACAAAATTATGGTTTTATAACAAGATGTGATAACCAAGAAGACATATTCATTCATAGAACTGCTATTAAGAATAACCCTGAAAAGTACATCCCAAGTTTGGGAGATAGAGAAGTAGTAGAATTCAAAATTGTGCAAGGTAGAAAAGGGTTACAAGTAGCAGACGTCACTGGGCCTGATGGTGTTTCTGTAAAAGGCAGTATAGATGCTAAAAATCATAGTCATGTTGGACAATATCTCCATTATAAGCCCCCCCTACAGTCTCCCTTTCCTAATCCCACCTTTGCCTTTTATCCTATATCCTATTATCCCCAGTGCATTCCCAATCCGTTTTTTCACCCATGGTTTCCCTCACAAAACCATGCCTTT
>NW_008246058.1:9291891-9295887 GCF_000691975.1 Corvus brachyrhynchos
CCCTGGTCAGCCTCGTTCCCCATTGGTTGTTTTGTGTTCCCCTGCGCGGTCAAGGACCCTCGGGTGCCGGGATTGAGCAGTTCCTCGGCAGACCTTCAGCCATGCAGCTGGAGAAATAAACATCTCTCTGAAACATCTATCAAGAGTCGGTCCATATATATTCTTTTCCACGGGCCTTGTTGATTGATAGGTGTGTTGCAGTTTCCCCACTGTGACAGGGATTTCAATTTTATTTTTTTTTAATCAATGCCATTTTAACAATGGAAATAAAAGGAAAATAATGATGAAGCAAAACATCTGGTTAACTCATTATTTTCATCTGTTTGTGCACTGTCAGGGTGTTCTAGCAATAATGCAATTCTTTAGAGTATTTAGAGAATAACTCCTCCTGAGTTGGGAGAAATATTTTTACAAAATTATATCCAAAGCACAGATTAAATAATTTTTATTTGGGGTTTTGTGTTGAATTCTTCTGGGTTTCTATTACTATAAAAATTGGTAAGCTATATATCCCGCACTTTACTATGTAGATCAGTGCTAGTTGATAACACTGTAAATTCAGCTTTGTCCTTGCCTATACTGCTTTAAAAGTTTTGATCAACACCATGTTAGTTAACTTTCCTCCAAAGGTTGTGTTTTAGCAGCATAAATTCTTGCAGAGAAGACATAGGTCTTTACAAACATTGTGAAGATACAAAGAACAGAGAACAATTCCTGATAACATTTGGGGGAATGTTGTTGTGATAAATGAATGTCAAACTTAATGGCTCTTACAAAAGTGATCTTCAAGTATGTGCTGGATTTCAAACGAAAAATTTATTCTGACATTATATATAACCATTGTTATTAGTTTCCAAAAATAGTTCTGAGCTATTTTCTTTTTGTAAGAATATTGTCTGAGAGGGAGTTTTACAAACACTTTTGAAAATATATTTATTCAGAGATCCTTGACAGAAGACATAGTGTAAACATCTTAAAGTTACTTTGATTTCTTTCTTATTTATAAATTATATGGTGATGAGAGAAGGGAGTAGAAACAATTCTCTATAATCCACTTTGCCTGGTGGGTAAATAAATAGCCTAATAATCTCAATATAATTTTTGTCACCCAAGGCTACAACAATAATGCATACACCTAAAAAAGGTGATGGTTCACCATATTACTTTATGACATGAGAATATGACCCTTTTTGAAACAAATTGTAACAATCTATAGACTGGAATGAATTAGCATAAAGAGTTTTTTGTCAGTTATGAATAATGAATATGCTTTTGAATTAATCCTTCTGATAAAAAAAATCTTAAGAGATAATGAAATAGTTCTTCACTACATTTCTTATTCTTAATAGTTTGTAGTGCTAACCACTGTTTGGACCGATGTTTCCTTTTTACTAGTGCTCCTTATGATGAAAGCATAAGTGTAAAAGCAATATGGACAATTAGAAAAAAGTTAAATAATTTGTTTGCAGTGTATATTGTTTCAAATTCCTTATACTGTATAAAGATAGATATTGTAATAAAATTATTTACTTTGAGTGGTGAGGGTAGTTCCTCAAGGGTAGGAAGACTCTACAGAGAGAACCGGACACAATCAGTGGGCAGACGACAACTACAGGAGGTTCAATAAGACAAAATGCTGGGTCCTGCACTTGGGTTATAACAACCCCATGAAACCAGCTGGGGAGGAGTGGCTTGAGAGCTGTTTGTCAGAAAGAGACTTGGGGGTGCTGTTTGACAGCTGGCTGAATAAGAGCCAGCAGTGTGCCCAGGTGGCCAAGAAGGCCAATGGCATCTTGGCCTCTATCATGAACAGTGCAGCCAGCAGGACCAGGGAAGAGATTGTCCCCCTGTACTTGGCACTGGTGAGGCCACACCTGGAATGCTGCATTCAGTTCTAGGCCCCTCAGCTTAAAAAGGACATGGAGATGCTGGAGTCTATCCAGCAATGGGGAACAAGGCTCCTGAATGGTCTAGGAGACATCTCTTATGAGGAATGGCTGAGGGAGCTGGGTTTGATTAGTCTCAAGAAAAGGAGGCTCAGGAGGGACCTCATCACTCTCTACAAGTACCTGAAAGGAGTTTGTAGTGAGGTGGGGGCCAGTCTCTTCGGCCATGCCTTCAGTTAGAAGACCAGAGGAAACAGCCTTAAGCTGAGACGGGGAGATTCAGATTAGACATTAGAAAAAAGTTTTCACTGTTAAGGTGGTCAGGAACTGGAACAGGTTGCCAAAGAGGTGGTGGAGTCACTACTCCTGGAAGTGTTTGATCCATTTGGATCTGGCTCTGGGTGTTCTGGTTTAGTGGTTTAGGGGGTTGCAGTGGTAGTGCTGGGTTGATGGTTGGACTTGATGATCTTAGGGGTTTATTCCAACCTTGATGATTTGATGATCCTATGATTGTATTTGATGATATTTTTTTCAAATCCACTCAGTGTTTGGGGTCTTTTTTTTGTTGAAAACCAAAGGAAGAACTTTATAATCTACAGTACTTGGACATCTGTTCATTACATTGATTCAATTGGAAAGATACATTTCATTTAATGATTAACTGCCAGATTGTATTATTCCACAAAAACAATGATCTGTCTTGTTTTGGACTGACCAGTAAAAATCCATAAATTAACAACAGAGTGAAAACCATGGCAAAGAGGATATGTTTTTTTGTTCGGTGGGTTTGGGTTTTTTTAAATATAGTTTTCACATCGATTAAGTTGACAGCAGTACATGTGACTTAACAAATTCTTACAGAAATAATGACAAGTTCTGTCACTGCATCAAAAAATAATGGTTGGACAAGTTATTAAGTAAGTACAGCTTTTGAAGACAAGTGTTTTGAAACATAATGGCCTAGATACAATATAGATGGGGGGGGAAGGGGGGGAGCTAGATGTTGTTATTGAACTGAAAATGTAGAAGTACAAGCCTTTTTTTTTTTTCTCTTCACAGTGAATGTAAGTGTAAGTAAAAGGACTACAGTATTGTGAAACAAATAACTGTGATTTGATATCTGGGATCTTAAATGTAAAAACATTAATCTTTGAAAGTATACTTCACACTTATTCCTATACAGCTGAAGAAGAATTATGCATTTTAGTTCTGGGACAGGATCTTTTAACGTGAAATCCAGACAATTTTATTTTATTTATAAGTTGTGTGGGGAAAATTCTGAGAAAAAGATCTGCATGTTCAAGTGTTCTATTTTTTAAACACCTCAACCATATAAACAATAAAATGGAGAAGGTATTAGTATTCAAATAGTGAAGAGCAAATAGCATTATCTTGGTGGAAAGGCAAATGTTTCTTTTCAGGAAACAAACATCAAAATTGATAAAAGTATTTCTGACCATTTCTTTCCGGAATGAATGTAACATCCTCTCAAAGGCATAAAAAATCTCAAGAAAAACTTCCTTCCTTTTCTGTGTCTGGTGTCCAGCCTGTAGGTAAACACACTGACATTCATGATAAAAGCTTCTTCACCAACACAGAGTTACAAGGTCACTCTTTCTAAATCCTTTCCACTGTCTCCCTCTGCTACCTAATAACTGAGGAAAACAAAAAAAGCAAACAAGAAAAACAAAGAATATGTCTGACCATTTGCATAACACTTTCCCAATTCCTGACAATGAAGTGCTACAGAATATTGTTTGATTACTAAATCAGCAGGCAGAAAGAACTGAAACTATTATGATAATATTGCAGATATTGTGAAAAAAACATTCTGTTACTGGTCTGCAGTGAAAGAGCTACATAAATTCCCCATCCAGGAGAGACTGCCTTCAGCATCCAGTCTCATTCTGAGAACATGTTTTTATTAGAATGAGTTTTGAAATAATAAATAACAAAATAAATAAGAAATAAGTAAATCATAAATAATAAAACTGTATTTTAGAGTTTATCATAAATACTACTGTGTATAAATAGTTTATTGTTCTAATCCCATTGCTAAGAATGTGTCTTTTTTCATGACTGCATTTGGCTACCGATTTGGCATGCTGTT
>NW_008246058.1:9295952-9316666 GCF_000691975.1 Corvus brachyrhynchos
GGATTTGTAATAATCAAGTCACAAATCTGTTTCCTTCCTCATTCCAATTAACGTCAGCTATGTTAGCCATATATCATAGTCTCATTTTCCAACTCTGTGATTAAATTCTTCTTTCTTCCATAGGCAACAGAACATGAGAACTTTTAATGTTCCAGTTGGTCTTACACCTATGCTGCATAAAGAAGCAAAAAAATGCATACATTCTAAAATAAACTTTTAGTTATTTTGAGATATGCTTCTGACCATTAGACCACAGGTGGTCAGTCTGTCTCATATGATGCGCTACGCATTTTTGATGTGTCCGGAAGGTGCCAGACACTTGCCATATTTTGGACACCCAAAGATGTCAACCTATGCTACCTATATGTCTTATTACTCTCTGTATTATAAGCTACCAGAAGCTCACCATAGTACCCCTGCTGTTCAATTAAACAACATAGTCAAGTGTGGAAGGTATCTTTTCAGCTTTATACCAGCTAGCGCTTGTATTTCAATGCCTTAGAAAGCCTCGAGCAGCCTTGAGAGGTAGCAAGGGCGATCTAGCACTTTAGTAGCTCTAAAATCGGTACCTGAATTAGCTGCAGAGCAAATACCATCAGCAGAAGCAAAGAGGGAGAAATATAGCTCCCTGCTCACTCAATTCCCTGCAGTTAGAAGCTTTCAAATGAGAGAGACAACCAGAGATGTTCACAGGAAAGTAGCTGAGCTGAGAGAGAGGCGGAGCCTCCCCTCGACCATCTTTTATTAGGAGAAGGGGGAAGGGGAGGACTGGGGGCGGACCCGGGGTGACCGGCCAATCAGACACTGCTAAAGAGTCTGAGTTACATTTGGCTTTGCCCGCGCTTGGAACAAAGGAGCTCGGAGCACATGGGCAGGAGCACGTGTCTTTGGGAGGGGGAGGGGAAGCTCAGAACAGCCAGCAACAGTCAAGGTATGAGATCCACACTTACACTAACAGGTAAGAAGCAGACCTACAACAATAATTTGTTACCTCTTTTCAATATGAAGTTAGTAGTCTTTGTTCTGAATGTATGATCTTGTGTATTGCCATTTATGACTATTTAACTGGGAACTTCCTATCCCTGTATGGAGGAACACAATCTTGATATTATTAATTACCCCAGCTGTCACATGAAAGGGATGTTTCCTTGAACCCTTTATGTTTGGTCAGTCTGGTGAAGCCCCAGGAAAGCCAAGACCCTTGTGACCTACCAAACCGTCAGCATCTTGTTTTGGGGACTCCGCTGAAGAGCTCACTGTATCTGAGGGCAGTTTGATTAACTGGTTAAGGCACATGCACCGATAGCACATCAGAGTCTAATATTTTATTACAGTTTTGAAAGAGGGACTCCCTAACAGATCTGTCCACTTTTGTTGAGTATGTCATTGACTGCTGGTAACTGCTAGGACCCTTGCAGGACTTAGGCAAAACAGTTTACAGAATAACCCACTTAATTAATAGGCACATTGATAATAGAAAATTGTGCCAGGTTAAGGTTTGAAAATTGCCATTGATAGTAACTGACTGCAAAAACGTATTTAAAGCAATATACAGACCAGCTCTATCACCAGGTTAGCTTGAGATAATAACAGAACATGCACACAGTAAGTTTCTTACCCAATATGCATCCCTATAAGGGAAAAGACGGGCTCAGCCTGTCACCCAACCCCAGAAGCTAGAATTGAGTCTTCTCTAACTTTTCCCTATCCTTAACTCACTTTTACACAGCTGCTTTATGTTTAGGTGTACCTTGAGTGACTCCAGTGCTACATATCTTTGTTACTGATAGGTGTAAAATTCTGTCACTTCTCTGTTAAAGATATAGTCAATAAAATATAGAGCACGTGCCCAGTAAGAAGTGGCTGTACCTTGGAGGTGGGTAACGCTGGGATGGAGGCATCTGTTAATATTAAAATTACCTTATAATGAAGCAATTTCATTTGCAGGAAAATATTTTGTCACAGTTGCTGATTCAGCAGCAGGACATCTTCTCCAGTTTGGCAGATGCTGTGCAGTTTATCAGACACATGATACCGTCGAGTTCCCATCCCTGCAAGGATTTCAATAGTGCATGGCTGCAGTCTTTCCACCCTGCTCGACACTCTGTTTCATCCTTCTTAGGATGTGCTTAAGGGTGCAGCTTGTGTTGCGTGGGGAATCATTGTGAAACAGATTTCATGCATGTCAAATGCATTCCATACAGGAAGTTGCAACTGCAGTTTACCTTTTCATTTCCTATTATCTGTGATGTTATAACCACATTCTATTAGAATGTGAATATAACTTTGCAGATTTCTCTAATTTTACCCCCAGTCATCTTCCCACAGCAAGTTTCTGTTTTGCAAATTGTACTTGCAGAGAATTTTTAGTCTGTGTTTTTGATAAACTAGGTAAAAAAATATGTTTAGTATTCCTCGTTGCACGGAGACAATTTAAAAAGCTCTAAAATGTTATTTTAGTTTATAGGTCATTTATTGTCAACAAATTTAGTACTTCAAAGCATTTTTCTATAATACTCTGACAGAGACATATTTTACTATATCATCACAAAATTATTACTCAGTTTTGCATGTCCTTTATTTCAATTCTACCTTCTGAAAGAATAGCATGTAAAGAAACCATGTATTTTTGAGAGAAGCAGTGGGACCAATTTAACAAGTGATGGTAGAAATACAGTCAGGAAAAAAAAAAAAAAGATGATTCAGCTTGGAAAAGTATGAGGTTATACATCTGGGGAGAAATAATCCAAAGTCAGATTCTGTAGAGGAGCACTGTGGAGAATAAGAATGCTCAGAAAGACATAAGGACAGTATTATACAGCAAATCTTCTTCTAAACCTTTTACATTGGATTAACATAATCAATAATGCAAATCTTTTTCACAAATCTGCAAAGATCAGGAATGTTTTTGAATCTTAATATCGTCTAGTTAGAGCATACTTTTCCAAAATAGTCCTCCTCAGGGGAGCATTTCTGTGATATAGAGAGCACTGACATAGACATTGCACTCTTAACATCACAGGTTTCCCACATACAACAAACAAACAATGACTGGCATCACAATTCCACCAAAGCAGCAACTGTTCAGAAGATATTTTAAAAGATCCATCACTGGCTGCCTGGATAAGAAGAAAAATATCTCAATTTGGAGATGGAATTCAAGCAGAGCTGAAAGTGGAATAAACTGACACTTCGAATGAATATAATAGGCTATCCAAAGGTTTTACCCTCAAGACAGCTGCCTGTAAAATGACAAACTCTTAGAAGAGGAATAGTTTTGCACCTGTAGTTTTTGTATGATGTTCAGTATTTTTCCACATGTTCTTCATCTCTCTGCAGTAAGCTAGCATAAGAGCACATGCTTGACTCTTCCTCAGAATCTTGCTTTCAATAAACCAGTATTTTCTAAAAAAGAAAAATTTTATCTAAATTCCTGAACAGCTTCATTTATAAGTTGTTTATATATACAGTAGTATTATGTAGGGAATACATCTTCCCTGAGAAAATTCTAAGATAGGAATAAAGCTTTTTCTCCTATATTTAGCATGGGCATGTATCTTACTATTTAGTGCTGACCAGAGGACCATTTTAGCCACCTTCTCCACTTGCTTTGGTAAATCTCCTGTGACATGTGCATCACTTTCCTTAATGAATATGATCATGGAAGCCATTTAATTTATGCAATATTTTAGGACTGATTTAAATGTTAAGTTTGATTTTAGACATGGAAAATACATGGTAATTATTTTTGTTGGTTTTATTTTTTAATTAAATTAGTATTAGTTTTCTTATGCAGTGTCAGTATCCCTGTACCATGGATACTGAGCAAGAATATTTTGCTAAAATTGGCAAATGTAGATGTACATAAATATTAACAGTTTTCACTGAGTTATTTCATCAGTATTGTGAGAATTCCAAACACTTTAATCTGAATGAACAATGAATATTTTGCCCAAATCAAAATCATATATATATTAAGTATGGGTTTATGTGAAAGATAAAAAAGCAATATTTGATGTTGTTTGATTTGATTTATTATTTTAGTTTATTGTTTTATTTTATGTGAATAAATAAATTTTGAAATTTGAAAAAGCTCAATTACTTGCAAGTAGAAATTAATGAACATTTGGACCTGTTAAATCCACATAAATAATTTCTATATCTGTTGAAGCTCACCATGTTCATCATTTTCATGCAATTTTTTTGGATGATTTACCATTATTGCAATGGGCCATATATTAATTATTTGGACACTGCCTTGAGGAAGGCATTAGTGACATGTGGGTGAATAGACAAAACTTCAAAACGAGTTTCATAGTATCATGATAACATAACAGCATGACACAGCTAAAATACAGTGGATGCCAGATTTCATATCTGAAATAGTATTTTTCTGTAACACATAAAAATATACATTAATGTGGATAAAATTTGACCTTACTAAATATAGAAATTAAATACATATATTTATATATGACAATATTTTTTATTTGATTCTTATGCATGCATATATTTCTGAACTGAAACTAAATTTTCTAAATTTTAATTGCCTAAAGACAACAGGCCTGGAAATATTGGAAGAAAAATAACCCTCTTACAAACCAAAGGAACTGTATTGTAAATATAGCTTGCTTGAAAAAGAAGATGAAGACATAAAACTCCTAAAGGAGAAATCAATACTATTGATACTATAATAAATGGAATGACAACATGATCCTAACAGACAAATTTTCAACAACTTACTACCTAGGAAGTTAAGTAATA
This sequence comes from Corvus brachyrhynchos, assembly GCF_000691975.1. NCBI lineage: Eukaryota > Metazoa > Chordata > Aves > Passeriformes > Corvidae > Corvus > Corvus brachyrhynchos. Next base: position 9,300,717 of record NW_008246058.1, read on the forward strand.
TCAATATTCTCCAAATCTGATTTTTCAAACAACATCTTCTTGTGATGAATGAGGCAGCTTTTGCTGAGTCTAAGTAAGTTTTATATTTAATAAAAGAGGAAGAAATATGAAGTGTAATAAAATAATATAGAGGTTAAATTACCTGGAGACACTGAGGTGTATGCATCATAACATTGCGTTCTAGATAGAGGAAAAATCAAAAGGAAACAGAAAGACTCTATAAGGAGTAATACTTTAAAAGCTATCAGCACTGAAGCTATACTTTCAGTGGATAAAAATGAGTCTGAAGCAGACCAAATCCAGATTATTTTAATTATTAACAAGATACTAATCTCAAAAATGAGAGAGATGAGTGTGGAAGAAAGAAAAAGAAGAAAAAATTGTTTCTGTGTATTGGACCCAATTTTTTTGCCATTTTTCTGCAGCAAAATTTTCACTGATTTCAGTAATTGTTTCGATATAATGAGAATTGCAACCCTTCCTAATATCCAAGACAGTGACAAAAGAAATAAGGAAAGTTGCAGCTGCAAGCTGATAAAGTACGAGAAGGGAGATACGAAGCACATGTAAGCCTTTCCACTTTCAAATTGCTGTTATCACTCCTTCGCTGGGACAGTTTTTTCTAATCTGCTATCTTCAGATGTAATTAGAATCTACTTTTGTGTAATTAAAAACATGTAAAAAGATACACAGAAATGTAATTCAATGTATTCGGTCTACATCTGCTTTAAGTAACTCTCAATTAAAGCAGTTTGATTTGATACCCAATTTTAAGTTTTACTTCTACAATAGATATTGTGATCTAACCTAATTTTCATTCTTTGCCATATTCTTCCAAAAATTAAACATAAAAACTAGTTTACCAATCTAACTGAACATTTTATCACCAGAAAAAGTTTTTAAGGGTTTAGTGATTCCAAGTTTACCAATGTTCATCAGTCATTTAAACCTCAGTTGAAACTTCACTTGAAAAAAAAAGTGATAATAACCCTACGTTTGAAAGATGTTTTGATATGTTGCATAAAGAAATAAAACAATTCAAAATAGGCTGCATACAATTCCTGTAAAATGAATCTACTTAATTTTATCCATTATCTCAGACTTCCTGTCTTGAATATGTATTGTCATAGAAGACTGTGACTCTGGGAAAATTTTAGCAAAGGTCTTCTTCCCACCAATTATTCAAAAGGCATCTTTACTGTTCATGTCATCCAGAAGAGAATTCAAATGTCCACCAAGTTGACAGTATCATTACCCAGTTGACTGTAGCTCAAAAGTGTAATTGGGAGAGGTCTATTAAGCTGAGACAAACCAAGGTATAACCCTACTTTTCCAGCAATTATAAAAGGCCTTCCAATCATAGATGGCTCTCTTTAGATAATGTTTCATGTTTGCTTTCCCTGAAAGCTAACCGTGAACAAAACTAACAGAGCAGTGGCATTTCGGTAGAGTAATTGAGTGACAGATCTCATGTTCTCTGATAATGATAGCTAGCTGGGAGCCATGCTAGAGTGCTGCTGTTTTTTAAGTCTTCTTTTTTCAAGATCAATATTGCTGGTTTTTAACACATAACTACTTTTAATTATCAGAGAAGGAAAAAAAAATTGTTCCAATTCAGTAGTAGAGGTCCCCTCTTAGTCATGTCTTCTCAAGGCAGAACAGGCCCACCTCCCTCAGCCTTTCCTCACAGGAGAGGAAACTCTTCAAATTTTCACTCTCTCTGGTTAACAGTAGACAGGTAAAGAAATGTTATGCATGAACTATTTAAGCTTTCAAAGATCATAATTTTGGTAGTTCACAGGGAGGAGAGTACTGACACTGTTTCAAACATTAGCTGTTGAAACACTGTTGGATAAGTGCTGCTAATAGGCCACTTAATTCTTTGGGAGTTTCACCATTTACTCAGTAGGTTCAGGATTGCGTCCAAGGACTTTGTGCACAAATATGGAATTCTGTGCTGCATCCATGAGCTGTAATCTCTGACTTCTTTATGTATTCTTTTTGTGCTAACTTCATTGATATCTGTGCTAAAATAGGCACAGATAAGGTGCAAACTGATATGATGCAAAATTTTCAAATAATGCTTTTCTAGCCAAAACATCTTCAACCAACTCTTCAGGTTGAATGAAGCTTTTTTTTTGTAATATTGCTATCATCAGATGAGATAATAGGAACCTTTTTTTTCAAGGCTTTGACGGAACAAAACTGCAGTGGAAAAGTTTAACTTGATAGACAGTGAACAAATGAACATACCTGAAATATGAGCTCAAATGTTTGAGTATGAACAAACTGGTCATAGAAAAATACCAATAAATATAGAAGCAATTGAAGATAAGTAACACACTAAATTGGTACCTTTCCCAACTGTTAGCTCTCTGTGTCTGACAAAATTTAGCCAGTGGTTTCTCATGGATTTACTGACAAAAGGCAAAGTGACCTCATAGTGGCAAGTTTATAAGTATTAATCTGTCAATGAAAAATATTCTTCCTTCACATTTATTGTAGAAAAGACTAGTGATATAAATATTGCACAAGGTTTGATCAGAAATGCTGCTTGTGACAAAATCAGTTATATTTCAAAATCTTGTCAATTTTGTTTACAGGTTAGAACTAAGTGGACTTTACATCAGCCAGCTAGCTCTATGTAGATATCTTAGATACTTTAGGAAGCCTCAAATGTTACTGGATGTCTCTGCATGGGAAACTGATCTGAATCCTGGCTGGCTGACAATTTATCAATTAATTTTTCACTTTAGTCCTTTCCAATATTTTGTTACCTTTTTTAAAGGATCTGCTTCTTGTTCAAATGCTAATGCTGTTCAAATTATCTCTCCTAATTGAATTGCTTTTTGATGTCTCAGCTTTGGAGGCAGCTAACAAAGGTCAACTGGATGTTAAGGTCAACCTCATCACTTGTCAGTCCTCAACTCTACAGATGCTGGATTCTATTAAAGGGACGTCCTCTTGGCTACTCCCACTACAACGAAAGGAAATCTGACAAACCAATCTTTACTAGAACCAAGTGTGAGGGGACTATTTTATTATTTCCGAATTTCCTAATTTCCACCCCCGACCCCCCACTCCTTCCCCTCCAACTTAGAAACATATTCAGATATGGGTGTAACAGCTGAAGCAAAAAAGTGACAGGAACAGATGTTCTAAGTGTTTTCAACCCCTCTTTCTCTGTATTAAACTAGTCCTCTTTCCTATTGGTACAGTGGCTTTAAAACCTTTTGTTAGAGAAGCTCTGAAGCAATGATTGCACTCTTGAAATGTTCATTTTGACATATTGACTTCCTTACTGAACAAACTTTTGCACTATGATAAAGTGCTTGAATACTTAACAAACAGATCATACTTGTCTTGAAGTTCAGTTAAAGAGTGACAATGTTCAATACTAACAGAGACTTTGGAATTTTTATTTCATATAATTCTCTCCCATTAAAAAAGAAAACGTTTCAAGTTTTATTTTTTTTTCTGTGAGATGACTTTATTGGAAGTAAAGCACAGAAACACACAGTTCTACAATATGACCAGTAATGCCCGACAAATCTGGTAATACAAATGTCTAACCTCTTTTAATAGTTGAAAAACGTCTTTAGTTTTAGCGAATGTCCTGGGGTGATGTTATAAGTGTTTTGTTATTCCTTAACCATCTGCTTAATGCCCAAAGACGCTGTACCTTTAAGATGGACCTGGCGGGAAGGGGCCGGAGCCACAGGATCGGGGTGCTGGTCGGTGGAACAACTGGGGCCCAAGGGCTCATGCTCCAATGGTCTCGATGATGCTCGGGAGTGCGCCAGGAGCGCTGTGCTGCTCCTTGGCTTTTTTTTTGTTGCCGCTAGCTGGAAAAAAGTTGTGTTGGTTTTTTTATCTTCCCTCCCCCTTGCCTCACTGCCTTCCTTCCCTTCTCTCCTGTCTGGGGAGCCTGTGGGGTGGCCCCGGTGGGCCCATGGGGTGGCCCTGGCTGGTCCAAGCCCTGAGGAACACTGAACTGTTCCTGCTGTGGGGAGGAGGACCAGCATCCGAGAGTTAGCAAGTTTTTTTCATCTGTCGTGCTGCGGGCTGCTGCATGGACCTCACCTTCCCCTTCCCTCCCTGGAGACTGGTGGAGCCCAGTTGCCAGCCCATGTGTTTGTTCCTTCTGTGGGCATTTGTGGTATTTTGTTGGGTTTTTTTTCCTGTTCTACTCTGTTTCATTCCATGTTAATAAACAGTTCATTTTTTTTCCACGTTCACCTGCTGTTATAAATTTACCTCACTGGTGGAGGAAAGGGGAGGTCCTTTCCCTTTAGAGGAGATGCTTATTCTGGAGTGTTTCCTCCTGAAGTTTTGTCTTCAAAACTGAGACAGCAATCCTTTAAAAATGAGAGGAATTTGATAAAAATAACTTACTTTTATAGAAAATATAATAAAAATAATACGTTGTGCTTAATGCTAATAAAATCTTCCTGTCTCACAGGCAAATTGAAAAAATGTATTCTGTCTCAGTAGTAAGGTCAGAAACAATAGATATCTCTGATTTGCTGTCAACATTACAACCGTAGAAAATAAACTGCTGAACAGCCAGGAATATAATATTTGAATCTTTATGTTCCATGTAAGCAAATTCTGAAACTTCATGATCTTGGCATAAAATTGTTTGTAGTATTAATAAGTACATGGCAGTACCTCAAATTCTAATAATGTTAGTGTCAGAAAATAATTTTGCAGAACATTACAATAAAGAAGGAACTCAAGACATACTGTAAAATGTTTGTCAAAAAGGTACCTGGTATCCTGCTTGACTGCAACTCACAGGGTATCACTGTGCTGAGCCCTTTCAGTGGTGCCCCAGCCTGACTGAGGACACCATGGAACTGTAAGCTATGGACACTGAGTATCATTTTCCACATCCCTAGAAAATGGCAGCTGTCTTTGCACTGGGCTTGAGTGCACCCTCAGTAAGTTTTCCAAGGAGACCTAGCTGTGTGGTGCAGTTGACATGCTGGAAGGAAGGGGTGCCATCCAGAGGGACCCGGACAGTCCTAAGAGGTGGACCCATGGGGGTCACCTAATTGCATCTTTCCAGTAGATTAAGGGAGCCTACAACAAAGCTGGAGAGGGACTTTTTGCAAAGGCATGTAGTGATAGGATGAGGTGAAATAGCTTTAAATTGAAAGAGAGTAGGTTTAGACTAGATATTAGGAAGAAATTCTTTACTGTGAAGTTGTAAGACACTGGAACAGGTTGCTCAGAGATGTTGTGGATGCCCCATTCCTGGAAGAGTGCAAAGTCAAGATGGATGGGACATAGAACAACCTGTTCTAGTGGAAGGTGTCCCTTCCCATAGCAATGAGGATGGAACTAGATGATCTTTAAGGTCTCTTCCAAATCAAAACATTCCATGATTCTATGATAAGCTCTATCCCAACTTGCAGTGAATGCCTGTTATTTTCACTCTAGACATAAGGATAACGTAACTGCTTGATAAATACACACGTAAATTTTCTCTAACATGATGCAGTCATCATGTTATGTATTGCTCAGTAAGTAAATGGTTGGTTGATGGTAAATTTAATGAGCTGCTCTGATATCTGTGATTAAAATAGCCTATCAGTATTCCAGCATGAAAAAGAAATTATTTTGTCCATGTGTAACTGATTCATATACTAGTAGAAAACACAGAAATATGTCTGAATTGACTTACCTTAAGAAGTGGAGCATATATTCAAAGAATAGTGATTCGTACAATTTTCCCCATCTCTATTCCCCTCCTCCAATGCAGTTGCTTTACTGACTTTAATGAATGTCCTGCACTCCTTCTTTCAATTACATTTCTTTCAATCACCCTTTCAATCGTCCTTTCTTTCAATAACCTTATTACTTTCTTTTTTTCAAATTTTAGAACATTTTCAGATTTTATCATCTCCCTCTAAGTTTTTTACAAACAATAAGGGATTTTTATACCTGGCGATTTTTTTTTGTCTCAATCAAGTTTTTTTAAATTGTGTATTTAAAAAATAAGGAATTTGAGCTCTAAGAGGATACCACAGAACAAACAAACAAATAAACCAAAAGGAAAGTGATTAAAAACTCCAGGATTTATACTATCTAAATTTTATTCTTTCACTGAAAAACAATCAAGTAATTATATCACAGTTCTGTAGTTCCCACTCTGTTAACATTTTTTTTCTTATCTAGACCTTTACATTGTCTTCCATACAGTTTTCCAACTCACTCTAAATTTGAATTATTACCACACAATTCCTTCTGGGTTTATAATGTTAATCTTGAAGAGTTTAATTTTATTTGTTAAATGCACAAATAACATTTCATTTTTATAAGAGTGGTAAAAAACCCCCTACGAGGAGCAGGAAGGGAATATTAATTAGAATCTTGAAGCATACTTTACCATATCTAATGACCTCAGGTATTTCAGGCTGTTATCTGAATGAAAAATTATGAAAACCTGCCTACTCATTACATTACACAATATCAGGGCAGCTACAAATTTATGTACAATGCTTACTCAAAGTGAGTCACATTTTTAAAGCAGTATTTTTGTCATAATTTTTAGGCTTTTACTTATTCTGTCAATATACACTGAATTCAGTAAGTTGTTTGGGATATTGGCAAGTTTATGAGAATTATCTATAGCTTGTGGGCATTTGTGTTCTGTATTCAGCAGATTAGATCTCTAGTGACAAAAGACTCTTTTGGCAGCTAAAAGAAAGAAATTCTCTGATGTACTATGGTTGTTTTTAGATAAGTGAAACACTGCTAGCCTTTGGCATGTTCTAAACAGGTCACAAAAGTACAAATGTTTCCTTGCCAGCTTTCCAATTAGACTACAACCTGAACACACTGCAGCATGAACCAGATTTGCTAAATAAAACCAACACATCACCATGTAGGTGGCTTGTGACAGACAATATGCACCTGCTCATACTAATCAGGGTGCTCTTACCTTCCCACAAACATGCAATAAATCTGTGCCTACTCATCATTCGCAGTGTGTCCATGAATGAAAAAAAATAAACATTTAGCTGATTACTTCTTACTTTCAGCAAAAATCAAATTTTTTAAGCTTAAAAAGTAAAAAAAAAGCTTTTGAAAAAGATAAAAAATTGTCTTAAAATTTAACTCTGAAATTATTTTTTTATAAATTGAAATTTCAAATTAATTTTCTTGGACCAGCAGAACAATTACATTATATCACTATTGATATGGCATTTTGGTACATTCAGTTTTCACTCTTGCATATCCCTTGTTAAATAAGATATAAGCAGTTTAATATCTTCTGGATGCTCAATTTACACTAACTATTTAGTTCAAGTATGAGAACTTTGCAAGTTAAAGACTGAAGACATAATGTATTTTGAATGGAAACTGTGGAGATAAGTGTTGAAGTTTCTCACCTTCTTAAAAGAAGACCAAAGTAAATCCAACTAATCTTGAGATTTCTGGAAAATTTGATTAAAGATCTTTCTACTGCTTCTTCATATCAGCTCTTTCTCTCCCTTCTTCTCAACAGTTAATATCTTCTGCTAGCTTATCTGAATCGATGGTTTTTTCCCTATTCCCACACATCTGCATCTTCATACTTCATACTGCCTACTTCATATGTAGCCTACCATTTTACAGTATATCAGTCTGTTCTGACTTTCCATTTTTTTGGTACCTTTCTAGATTACAGCTAAGCCCAGTATTTTGTAATTTTCTCATCTAGACTTGTATCAGAGAATCAGTAAGGTTGGAAGGGACCACTGGAGGTCATCTACTCCAACCTCTCTGCTCAGGCAGGGTCCCCTAGAGGATTTTATTCAGAGTTGTGCCCAGATTGTTTTTAAATATCTCCAGAGGAGAGTCCACAACCTCCCTAGGTGGCCTGTTTCAGTACTTTGTCATCTATACATCATGATGAATTTCAAATCCTGAATGCCTTAGGACAGACAGTGATTTTTCATATATGGCAGCTGGAAAACAATGGAGAACTGCTCATAATTAGCATAAATACACACATATTTCACTTCAGGATTTTTTCAGTTTTATTCTTTGTCTTTTCATTTGTTCAAGTAATTACTTCAGCTGAGGTATATTACAGATAGTTTATAGCATGTTCAGTGACCTTTGACTTAGCAAAAGGCTTCTGAGGTTTGGTGTTATCTTTGATGGTCCTCAGGTGAGCCTAAAATTAATCAAACAGTCATGGCTTGGTTTATTAGAGAAACATTAACAGTCAGACTGAGTCCTAGCAGTTTATTTCAAAGCATGCTGTGATTTATTGAAGACATTGTCTAACTTAAGAAGAGAGACATGCCCTTACAACCTGTTTATATAATTTTCTTTTGGCAGTCAGTGCTGATTGATCAGCAGGACATGATAGCAAAAGGCAGTTATTTGTCTCAGCTGCCTACAGTTTTGTTCTTTCTTTAGCACAGTGATGGCATGTTCTACCATAGGTCTTTTATTCATATCAAGGCTTTAACTTGGGTAATATTTCCCTTAAATCAGTTGTCAATAAACATAATTTCCTGATCAGTATTAGCAATATTTTCAATGTTACATACATTATGAATGGTAATATGCAGTTTTCCATATATTAGTTTTCACTTAGATTTTTCAATTACAACTTGAACAACTATGAATTGAGATGCAAGTTAAACTGACACAGTTCACAGTAAAATTATATGTTTGGCTAGGTAGAGTTCGTCTATGTGCAAATAATTAAGGTACTAACTGAGATTATGGTAGGATTGGATTCACTATATCATCTCTCTGTTAAATTCCTAATATCCAAATGAATTGTCTCAGACATCATATTGTACAGGACTTGGAAGGCATTTCATTATTTTCTTCTCTTGAGGCTGTTTTAATTTAAATATTTATTTAAAATATTCATTGATTTAGTTATAGAGAATGTAAATAATGCTAATATCATATATCCTTTTTTTTCCTAAGACTTGATTTTTGCATTTTTTCCCTACCTCAAAAGCTTGAATGAGGGGTTTTAGATGGCTGTTCTATACCTATCATCTGACAGATAGTTGTCAGAGGCAACTTTCTTATATGCATACAGAATTTTTAATTGGGATAGCAGACCTCCAGGTAAGGCCATAGGGAGGTGAGCTATGTCAGCACAGACCATTCAGACTATCTACTGCATATGGAAACACTGGGCTTATTACGAATGCATGACACAGTCATTCTGCCATTAGTAGGGCTGATGCTTCTCCAAAGTGCCAGATGTCCAACACATCCCAAAGGACTGTACACATCCACAAACCAGTTGCAAAAACTCTGCTTTCCTAGTGCAGTATCTCCTTAAGTATTTCTTTCAATATACTTGCCTTAAAATCTGTTTCATCTTCGAAACAGAGAAGTATCTGGTAATATCTGCTGCAATGCAAGTTTAAGTACTTCATATAACATGAAACAGTGTCAGCAGGGAAATCTTGTGAAAACCACCTATCCAGAAATCAAGGGGACTCACAACAAGCTTGATACTCATGCAAGCATAGTTAAGAGCTTAATTTGGGACTCCCACAGCCCAGGATATTTCTCGACATGTATAACTTAGATAAAAGTCTTGTTTACTGTGCCATTCTATTCTGTTAACCATGAAAACATATTACAAAGGAAATTATGTGGTGCATTGACACAGAATCTGTAAATAACTTATGATTTATTAAACATGCTTCTTTTTTTCCTAGTATATATTCCAAAAATAGTTTATAGATCCATATAACAATGAGATTGTGGCAGGAAATTATAGTCATTGGGAGTTTGAGAAATATATACCAAATTTCTTGTAACCAATAAAAAAATCTTCCACAATCTCAGGGAAATCCCATGGTTGTTCTGTAAGAAAATGCTGGAGCCTGGAGCTGCCTTCTCTATATACTGTTGCTTCATAGGTAGCCTGTAGGTAGAAAGAACAGAATTGCCTCAGGAAAAAAAGCAATACTTTATTGCAGTTACACATGCAATACTTCATGTGTCCTAAAAAGTGTGCTTCATTTCTATCTGAGACTGTCCTTGGGCTCTAATGTAGGTGACAAGCCAGGCCAGTCTTTTGCATATTTCAAAGCTTGTCATCCTGTGTAGACATTGGGAACTTGGGCACAGTGCTATTCTGCAAGATCATAATTAATGTATGTTTTAACTCACAAGTGTTTGCAGGAATAAATATTTTGAAGATTTCAAAATCCTACTGAACCTAAGTACTGAAAGCCCTACTTATATTTTTACATCTTTAATGATTTCTACATTTTACAGAATCTTATGTTTCTATGTAATTTTTTTCTTCATGTAATAAAGTTGTGAAACTACATGGCACTTACCCACATCATGATCAGAACACAAACACAACTGAAGAGAACTATGCTAATATTTGAAGAAAACACAAAGCTAAAGAGAGGTACAGTAAATTAATCTAAATAATAAACTATAATAATTGGTTTCTTGTTTCCTGAAAAAACTCCCCCCTATTTCAAATTACAGAAATTTTCTATGCAACTGTTCTCACTACAGTTTATATAACTGATAGCTAATTGTATTGATGGACCTTGGCTGAATATAATTACCTCAGCTAAGTAACATTCTGATTAAATGAATCATAATAGCATTTCTATTTTACAACACTCTCACATCAGAAAAAGAGAAAACATCACATTTTTAATTAATACATTTTATTGCTTCTGTTTACAAATGCTGAATTATGTCACAATTGAATTTTAGCTCTTCAGTTAGTATTAAACAGAATATTGATTATGCAGCAAATGCAGATAACTCGGCACCTACTTATAAAATACTATTATATACCAATTTCTTTATGAAAGTTGCACATCCTACTCAAAGACTATAACTATATATAACTCAAAGACTATAACTATATATACTCCCACTCTCATGCTACATAAACCAGAGAAATGAGAAATTAAACACTGAATTTCACATAGCTTTAGGACAAAAGATCCTGAGGTACTTGGAAGTTGAAAGCAGAAGCTCTCACAACCACATTGTGGCACATCATTTTGACAGTTCAAACATAACAGACACATTTAAGTTTCTTCAGGCCCTTGAACTAAAATGAACAGGAATACAGTAGTCTGTAGGCATCCATTTGCTAATCAAGCACATGAAGGGACCAAATATAAAGATGGACCACAAAACTGAGATTGAACTTCTGTCCTTAATGTGAGCTTTGGGCTACAGGTGTGGTGTGTTGTCCCTTAAGAATCCCAGGACTCCTTCTGTTACCTAAACATAGGCTTCACCTGTGCTGCTTGAGATTGTCTCCCTCTGCCTCCAGCTGTGGTGGGAGGCAGGTTTGTGTCTTCCAGCTGCCAGCATTGGGCAGTTGACTTGAATGCTTTTGAGCATCAAAAATAGCATGGAGGTTTGTTTGTGGGCAGCCAAGTCAAGTTTTATCAGTTAGCAGAAGTTTGTAAATATATATCTAGTAAACTTTCCAGGAACCTGTTCATAGGGGTTCTGGTCTTTTTTCCTTGATTATGTTCTGAACTATAAACTCATCTCAACTATCTGGACCTCTACTGTAGGATTAGTAGTTCCTTATGCTCTCAGAGCTGCCTGGAAGAGGGGGGAGGTCAGTTGGGCATCTGTGATGCTGTTTTCAGGTCAGTCAAATATGTCCAAATTTTATGTGTTATCAGAATCAATAGATTCCTGACACTGAAGTTCTGAAAATATTATTTCTTTTATTCCAGAGAATGAAAATTCTGAATTGCATAGTTTTAAAAGAAAACTTTGTCTCCTCTGTATTCTTTAGCAAGGAGGTAACAAAAAAGAAACAGGTTGGTCTTGCTGTCAGGAAACTTGCATTTCATACACAGAGCAATCCTGAGCACAGCTGAGGTCCAGCACATTTGTCTTTCCATTTTTTTTTTCCCTTGCTCTCCAGCTCCAGGGAAATACTGTCAAGTCCACAAGAGTTAAATGGCCACCAAACCATAATGTGGCTTATCAATCTTAGTGACAGCACTGCAAGGAATCAAGAATGTTTCATGCTTAGTGCCGCAACATCTTCAAAATCAATGCACATGTCTGAAGAGACAGATTTAAAAACAAGTCAGGAGAGAACTGAAATTCCTTTATGGATGTTCATGAAGCATATACACATTATAGGGTTTTCTTCCATTACATTTCATTACAATCATGTAACTCCAAATACGTATTTTAGAACAAAAGATTTTAAATTATTTTCTTACACTCTCACAAATACTTTAAGGCAGGTTCACATTCTTTTTGCTTCTCTTTTGAATTAAGTGCTCTATAACTTTCAAAATCAAGACTGTGCTATTAAAAAAAAGAGCAAAATAACTACAAATTTCTTTAACAGGCACATATCTATTAAAAGCCAATATACAATTTAAAATATTTTATTTAAGATTTTCTTTATTTTTTCTTTCATTACAATTTTTATTATTTTTTGTCTATTTTCATAAATATATTGTATGTATGTCTACATGTATATATCTATATATAATATATATGTATGCAAGTTTTCACAGAATCACAAAGGACCATGTGGCTTGTCTGTTCCAAGCTCCCTGCTCAAGCAAGGTCATGCCAGAGCACATGGCACAGGATTGCATCCAGAAGAATATTTCTAGTGAGGGAGACTCTACAGCCTCTCTGGACAATCTTTTCCAGTGCACAGTCACTGCCCAGTAAAGAAGTTCTCACTCATGTTCAGGTGGAACTTGCTGTGCATCAGTTTCTGCCAGTTGCCTTTTGTCCTGTTGCTTGGCAATCCCAAGAAGAACCTGGTCCATCCTCCTGACATCCTCCCTTCAGATACTCATAGACAATGATGCAATCCCCTCTCCAAAGTCTCAAGACTGAACAGGCCCAGCTCCCTCAGTCCTTCCTCATAAGAGAGATTCTCTTATGACCTTGACAAACTTAGTAGCTCCCTGCTGGACCTGGTCCAGGAGTTCCAGGTCTCTCTTCTACTGAGGAGCCCAGAACTGGACACAGCACTCCAGATGTGCCACACCATGGCTGAGCAGAGGGGCAGGATCACCTCCCTTGACCTGGTGACAATACTCTTTCTAGTGTAGCCCAGGATTACTTTGAACTTCTTGGCCACACGGGCACACTGCTGGGCTTGTGGACCCCCAGGTCCTTCTCTGCAGAGCTGCTTCCCAGCAGGTCAGCCCCCACCCTGTACTGGTCCTTGGGGTCATTCCGCCCCAGGTACAGGACCCTGCACTTGCCTTGGTTGAATTTCAGACAGTTCTTCTCTGTGATCTCTCCAACATATAAAGGTCCTTCTGAAGGGCGGCACAGCCCTCTGGGGCCACTCCTCCCAGCTTTGTGTCATCAGTGAACTTGCTGAGGAGGCATCTGCCACTTCATCCAAGACATTGATGAGTCATTTCTATTGTAAATTAGGAATTCATTTGTTAACTTGAAGTGAAATGCAGGTTAGTTTCAGCTGATGGAAATTTCCAGTGTAAGCGCCACTTCTTGCAATTCAGGAAAGATTAAAAATATTTGCAACAGCTAATGAATGAGCATAGTGTAAAGATACATATTTGAAATTAAAGATTTATGCTAGGGGAATATAACAGATTTTTTTACATGAAGACTTTGTATATAGGCTGTACTTTTTAAGCCTGTGATAGTTTGAAAAACAGGTTTGATTGTTTTCTTAACAGTATAGTACATTTTATTTTCAGCCTCACAGTGTCTCAATGTGTAAAAGGGAAAGAAAATGCTTGCTCTTGCACAAGCAGTCTTTTGTTCTTTGGCTAAGTGTTAAAAAAATTTTGCTTTTGTTTTCACACAGTTCATACCAATTCATACAAACAATTCCATTCCATAGATTATGAGATATTGAATGATAAATCATAGAATCATAGAATCATAGAATATCCTGAGTTGGAAGGGACCCATAAGGATGATAAAGTCCAAATCTGTGCTTCTCACAAGATTATCTGAAACTAAAGCACATGACTGAAAGCATCATCCAGATGCTCCTCAAACACTGCATTTCTTATTTGGGTTCTAATCCTCTAAACACTTTTGGTTTGGTCAAATATCCTGGATTATCTGCTGCTTCCTTCATTTTATTCTGCTTAAAACTTTCCCAAGATTTAAAAATGAGGCTTTAATGTGAATTTTCTATATGAACTGTACATAAAGCATTGAATCATTAGGCAATTAAATCTAAATTAAACTGCTACATATGATGGTTGCATGAAATTTTCTTTGAACTAGTAGGTAGCTGTAGCAATCAAGGCCTCCAAGAGAATATATAGTGCTGGAAGCATGCAAATTCACTCATGCATCTGACCAATGTGGGCAGAGGACTGCTGTTTGGCTAAAGGTATCCGAGGATATAGTTCTGTTTTTGGACCTAATCTCCTGTAGGATGGGGAATTTCTGCTCTGCATTTTTTTTCCACATCTTTTTGCAAACTCTTGAGACTGCTCTTTTCACAAGTGCTTTTAAAATGAGTTGAATGCAGGGAAGCAAACAAGAAAGCCCAGGAGGTAGAGAAATGAGCCAGCCAGCATCTGTGAGAGACCCACATTTAGTTTACGTAAGGCATAATGAGAAACCACATAAATGAATGAAACAGAAAGAAATTCCAACACAGCCACCACAGGAAAAATAAAGAAACATAATTGTACAGCAAGAATATATCCCAAGAACATGAATATCAGAAAAAGTCTGGAGAAATTACTTTTGGAAGTAACAGCTTATTGAACGCACTTATATTATATGTAGACAAATTGTTTTGTGGTTCATTTCTCAAGAGCATAGATAAACAGGATTTTGCATTTTCCTTTACAACTAATCAGCTGTATCAAAGGAAAATCTAACTTTTATCACTTTCTTCACTTAACTGAAACAAATATGTACCCAGAATTTCTGAGGATCTAAAAACTTAACTTCTTTCTTCAACATATGCTAAAGTTGGTGATAGTGAGATGAATGAATTTAGAATACATACACTAGATATTTCATGTATTTTGAGACAACATCTCATGTTAAATTTTTTAGAAGACCAGACTTACCTATTCTTTTCTTTTTTCCTTTCTGTTGTTTTTTGTTTGTTTGCATTTTGTTTTGTGGTTTCTTGGTTTTGTTTGGTTTTTGGTCAATCTTAGAATCATAAAATCATAGAATCATAGAATGTTAAGGGATTGAAATGGGCTTTAATTATCGTAGTCCCAAACCTCCCTGCCATGAGCAGGAACACCTGCCACTAGACCAGGTTGTTCAAGGTCTTACTCATCCTGGCTCTGAACATTTCCAGGGTTGGGGCATTCACACCTTCCCTCGGCAACCTGTTAGTGTCTAACCCTCCTTCTATTATCTAACCTAAATTTATTCTCTTTGAATTTTTACCCATTAATCCTTCTCCTATCACTACAGTTCCTAAGAAAAGTCCCTGTCTGGCTCCCCTGTAGGCCCTCTTCAGATTCTGGAATGCTGCGATGAGGTCTCCATGCAACCTTTTCTTCTCCGCGCTGAGCAGCCCCAACTTTCTCAGTCTGTCTTCATAGGGTAGGTACTCCAGTCCTCTGATCATCTTCATGGCCCTCCTCTGGACTTTCTCCAACAGTTCTATGTCCTTTATATTTCAGGGAAACCAGAACTGTATGCAGTACTCACAAAATGTTCACAGAATGTGCTGAGTTGGAAGCCAACCACAAGGACCACTGAGTCCGGCTCCCAGCCCTACACAGGACCATCCCCAAGAGTCACACCACGCGCCCAAGAGCATTGTCCAAACACTTCTTGAACTCCGTCAGTCTTGGCGCTGTGACCTTTTCCCTGGAAAGCCTGTTCTAGTACCCAACTACCCTCTGGCTGAAGAACCTTTTTCTAATATCCAACATAAACCTGTCCTGAAACAACTTCAGGCCATTCCCTTGGGTCCTGCCACTGGACACCACAGAGAAAATATCAGTATCTGCCCCGCTCTT
>NW_008246058.1:9316750-9355811 GCF_000691975.1 Corvus brachyrhynchos
CAGCGCATGGCTGGCCCTCCTGGCTGCCAGGGCACTGCTGACCCATGTTCAACTTGCCATTGACCAGGATGCCCGGGTCTCTTTTCATGCTGCTGCTCTCCAGCCTCTTGTTCCCCAGTCTGCCAATACATGCAGGGTTTCCCCATCCCAGGTGAAGAATCTGGCACTTTCCCTTGTTGAACTTCATGTGGCTGGTGATTGGCCAGGCCTCTGATTTGTTGAGGTCTCTCTGCAGGGCCTCTCTGACTTTGAGGGAGCCAACAGCTTCTCCCAGCATTCTATCACCTGCGACCTTGCTCAGTATCCCTTCCAGTCCTGCATCCAACTCATTTACGAAGATGCTGAAGAGCACAGGGCCCAAGATGGAGCCCTGCAGAACCCCACTAGTGACAAGTCACCAGTTTGATGTCACTATAACCCTTTGTGCCCAACCTGTGAGCCAGATGCTCACTCATCATGACATGTTTATCCAGCTGTGTGCTGGACATTTTGTCCAGAAGGAGACTGTGTGAGACTGTATTGAAAGCTTTACTGAAATCCAAAAAAGATGACATCAACTGGGTTCCCTTGATCAAGCAGGTGGGTTATTTCATCACAAAATGAAATCAGGTTTGATAAGCAAGACTTTCCTCTCATGAAGTCGTGCTGGCTGTGACCATCAATTCAGGTGTTTTTCAATACCTCCCAGAATAATCTTCTCCATAACTTTACCAGTCACTGAAGTGAGACTGACAGGCTTGTAGTTTCTGGGGTCCTCTTTCTTGCCCTTCTTAAAAATTGGGACAACATTTGCCAGCTTTCAGACAGCTGGAACTTCTCCAGATTCCCAAGACTGCTCCTTCCAGGCGGAATCTCACAAGAGCAGAGTACAGGAATCACTTCCTTCGACCTGCTGGCCACACTCCTTTTGATACAGCCCAGGATTTTGTCAGCTTTCTGGGCTGTGAGTGCATACTGCTGATTCATGTTAAGTTTTTCATCAAGGCTCACCCCAAGTCCTTCTCCACAGGGAGGAAGACTTTATTATGTCTTTATTATGCCATGTAACTAATCTTTATTCAAGAGGTATTTCAATTTTTTAAATTTTCAATGTAAAATTCTAAACATTTTCGACTATACATGTCTGTATCAGATACTTAATCTATAAGACATTTCAGTTTGAATTTTAGTTTATTCATAATGTTATTTATCATTTAATAGCTAAAGCAGTCAGTGTGATCCTAACAAATATTTGTTCCAGGTTGCAATTGAAGTTCACTATGATCTTGTTAAAATGAGGAACACAACCCCGAGGCTGTTCAAATTTAAACAATGAAGTGTACGTTGTCATGAAATTATTGTATGTTTGTGTATGCATTTGCTGTCAAGGTTAATGTTTCAGCTTAGGTTCTCTTTGTGGTTGCATTATTCTATTCTGTCAACTGATAACTGAGAAAAGCCCCAAAACCTGAATGTCATTCAGTGCTGCATACAATCCACAGAAAGCACAGAAATTTAACAAATACATGTCCTAAACCCTACCCTTTTTAATAAGTACCATAGTCAAGGTTGATTAGTATTGAACACAGTATATGTATTTGTTTGGTCAAGCTTTCAATTGATCTCTAGCTACATTAAAGTCTACAGTGAAGGCATCGTCCAAAGTCAGTGGAAACCTTTCCAATTTCTTAAATAAATAGAAATAGTTCTGGTTTTTAAGATTTTTATACAATTGCTCAAATGTAAACAACTTTATTATATAAAGGGATTTAATATCTGAATATGGGAATACTAAGTATTGATCCCAATTCAGCCTTACTAAAAGTCTACAAACACCACTAACATAAACCATTTCCTTTAAAAAGGAATCAAGCATTACAGCAATCAAAATAAATATCCAATTCTAATTACATAACAGAAATGTATCAAAACAAGGCTTCTGCTAGCAGACAACATAAGTTAACATAATTTTGCCACTTTTACAAAAAGCATATGTGTACTTACTTTTCAAAAATAAAAATATTATTTGAAAGCATATTTTCTTGCAAGAGCACAGCAAAGATATTGGAGCAGATATATGCTACATTAAACAATACATACAAATGGAAAGAATCAGAGTAACTTTAAAACACCTAAAACTTTAGATTCACAGTAGAAACCGGAATACCAGGATAATTCCATAGAAGTTACCGTCTTTAAATTAAAACAGAAAACCACATTTTCATCATGAGATCTTTATTTTACAAACTGAAGAAAATCCCCATAACTCATAAAAGCAGAGTTCAGGCATCTATCAACCAACCCAAAGTAAGCATAGGTCAGGTACATTTTATGATAGGAAATCTCATGATTACCACTAAATTGTAGCTAAGCTATTGGCAAAGTGCAGGCAATAATTGACTAATTTTCATAGATAGCTTAATATATATGACAATAAATTAAAATGACACATCAGCTTATTGGAATGTAAACTAAATATTAACCATGAAAGGAGAGGTAAAAAACTCAAGATCTTAATAATTTTTAAAAAACCTTCTGTTTTGCTTGTAAATTCTACATGCTTTTTTTTTTTTTGAGAATTAGAAAAGTTAAGTCTGAATTAAGCCAGAAATAATCTTCTATACAGTATTAAAAAGTACATTAATATTTATATCTGCTTTCTGTGCTATCCAGTGAACCACAAGGGAAATGGAAATTTAGACAATTATTCTAAAACCCTGGGAATAAAGAATCTTTTGTTTCTTTTAGTTTTGTTTCTTTGTTCCATGTCCTTGAAAATCAGTAATATTGAAAGATTAAGAGTTTCATACTATACAGATTTTCTTTCCTTGCTCAGTAAGCTTTATTTCAGACATGAACAATGTTGATACAAATGAAACATATTCACTCCAATCACCATGTCTTTCAGTATCCTTCCACTAACACCACTTAGAATAAAAAAAAGGCTCATTTTTAAGCACCTCCTTTTTTTTATATTTAAGAATATAAATAACATGTTTTATTTCTTAAAAGAAAAAAGTAGTCTCTTAAATGTTGGAATGAGACTGACAGAAATCTCACTTCATATATAAGGCCAGAAGTCCAGCCTTGTTCTTCAAGACATTACTTTCTCAAGCATTGCTCAGCCTACAGATAAAATCCTCCTTTTCAAAATAGGTCAGTGATGAGGGAGCATCATTGAAGACAATGGAAGAATAAGAATATAGTTTGTAATACCATGAAATGATTGATTACTTTGTGTAGTTTTATGTATTATGTTTTAGGATTTTATGTTTTCATTCTATGTGAAGACTGACAGCTTTCACGATTTCTCTTCTAAACTGTATGTGTGACTTTCTGTATTTTTGTTGTATTCAGGCAAAAAAAACCCCTAAACTTAGGTTTCCCTTTCATCAAGACAGTGCTTGAATTATTTTCTTCTAGCTATTTTCTAATAAATTTTTCCCCAATAGTTTAAAATGTTCCAACACATTTCAATACCTATCTATGATTAGATAGGTGATAGGAAGCTTCATTTGACTATTTAATTTATTGCATTATGTAGAAAATTATTATCAGCATTAAAATTATCTACCCACTCCCAGAACAGGATCATTTGTTTAAGTCCCTATTTTCTCAGTTAACAGTGTTGTGTCTCCAGCCCACTGGCTAATGCCGTACTGTAACTCTCCATCTCTCTTTCCTGAATCCATATGCTGTTGACAAGAAAAATTACCTTCTCTGCATGCTTAGTTGATATTTTTTTTGGTTATGTTTTATTCAAAAACTTTGCAAGCTATGCTGATGTTGTACTAAACAGAAAGTATTGACAGGTTTCATCAACAGGTCACTGGTCTGTGGTGATATTAGCCTCCCACAGAAAGTAGACATCACAAAAACTTTACCTAGACCTCCTTACTCATGCCTCTTTCAGAAATTGGTGGAAGATATTTTTGTTGAATAAGGAGAAAGTATCCCATACCAAATGCCACCTCTCTTCTTAGCTTCCAATTGTCTTCCAGGTCTACGTCCAAAAATATAAAGAACAAGGGGTTTTTTTAAAATCAGGAATCAGCCAAAGTACTGGTGACTCAAAAGTCATAATTTCCTTCCAAAAATTTAGACTCTGAATAAGTCTTCAGTCATGAAATTAGATTCATGCCTATGTGGTTGGCATTATTAGATCAAGCAAATGGATGAACATATCACACATACAGCTTTTACAATCACTCCTCTGAGTTAAAGCATGTTCTGCACTTAGTTTTCAACTATGGCATGTCTTTTTACAGCCATTTATGACAAACAATACTAAGTTCTGCAACTTCATGCTATTTTTCACATTTGTTCATATTCTTTCCACTTCATGCACATAAAGACCTTTCTGTTTTGTTTTGTTTCGCTATTCCATAAAGATTAAATATAAATCTTCATAACTTCTTATTTTTGAAAGACCTTATTTTGATGATGAAAGCTGTGTAAATGCTGAAATTTTTCCTTTCCACCAAAGGATAGAGTAACATACATTTCCAAATGCCCAGATTAGCTGCTAAACTTAAGTTTCCAGAATGCTTCCAATCTACTATCTACTTCTGGTTTTCTTAGGCACTAATAGCTTGAAACAGGCACATAACTACTTCTAAAAGTTTCTCTGAAAATTTTGATCTTTACCTCTTACTTTTGTAATACGTATTTCTATATAAAGTGGCCTTTTAACATAAAACGTATTTATGACTAAGGAAGGGCCCTTCACTGTTTTACTTAGAAAAGACCTGGATTACTTTTCTTTCTGCATCTATATTTTTGCTATCCTAAGGATCTCGTCTTAAAAGATCTTTGAGGCATGCCTTGACTTTCATGTCATACTTCTTCATTGTCTGATGCTGGTCCAAAGCTTTCCACTGTATAAATAAAAACTAATGTTAAAACCTACTCTCAGAAAAAGTAGCACGCTCTCAGAGAAATTAAGATGAAAAGCCAAACACAATGCATCCCTAGTGAGCCCAGCTCCATCCAAAGTCCTAATTTAATATGGAATTATTCTAAATCTGTACCACTGTCTCAGAGTTTGAGATAATAAAGTAAGGAAAACACATGTAAAATTCAGCTCCTGGGTCAATTTAAAAAATATTCTGTCACACAGGTTTCCAGCTGCTTTCTTGCTCCAAACTGTCTGCTTCTGGTCTCTGTTAGGAAAAGTTAAGACACCTCTCTATGGTTCAGCTAATCTGCACATAATCAGTCCTGTGACGCATAAACAAAAGCTGTGCTTTACATAGATATGAATTGTCATTTGACAGGAAATTTATTCTGGGTAAAATGCTTTGCATTTTGCAACTACAGATATTCCAAATCTTTTAAGTGTAAAGCTCTAAGGCAGAAAATGACCTTATGAGGCTTTCTATTCAGAGCTGTATGACATCCTGAATGAGTTCAGGAACATGCAGATGGCAGCTGCAAAAAGACAGCTGATTGTGTAGCTCTTCAAGATTACCATGAAGAACAAATATACAGTCCATTTATTTCAAAAAGTTTAAGTGCATTTTCAATTTATTGGAGTGCCTTTTTTATTGTGCCTCAAATAGCAGTGCTATTCCAAGTAGAATATCCTGTCAGGATGCAGAGTAAAATGCTGAAGTAATATGTACTGACGTTCTAACTTCAATGTGTAAAGAGAATATGTGAGAATCATAGTTGTGAACATCATTATTTTACAGCTACCACTGCTCTGCCATGATGAAAGTAATGGCTTTCCCTAGAAGTTGCTGATTGTGGTTAACTGCTGTCCCCTTGCACAAGCAAGTGAGAGAAGGTTGAAGTAATCCAGAAGAAGAGAGGAATATGCACTTTGTAAAATCAAAATATTAACCAGTGTAAGACTCTTGAGGCATTTTTTCTAATATGAATTATAATATTAATTAATTTCTTCTTAGATTACAATTCAAACTACCTTTTCAATTCAATTCAGGATTTTGTATAAAAATTTCATGCATTTTCTAACATGTATTTGAAGTGGAAGAAGTGTTCATCTTCTGGTTATTTTACGAATAAGTGAATATGAAAGAATTTTCATAGAAAATGGATTTTAAAAATATTACCACAAATTTTTATTCTGGAAACCTCATGTTAAAGGTACTTTGCTGCATGCATGAGCTGATCAACCTCAGTATCAAATTCTGAATGAAAATGCAATAGTTTTTCTTATTAGTAAACCTTAGAATTAAAGAAATTAAGAATGGGAGTGCTGTAAGAATGTTTTCTTTTTCATAGTGGAGCCTATTAACAGTAACTTTATTCTCAACTTCTTTTTCTTAATGAGTTTTTGTTTTGATTGGTTTTGTTCTGACAGTGCAATGCTATAAGGCCCTACTTGGATATAACAGTTCATAAAAGAAACATTCTTTCTTGTCTTGAATTTTTTTTGAAAGAACAGTATCAACATGGCTTAAACCAAGGATACGAAAGGAGATTACCCTCTTCTTCTACATACCTATACAGAGATTACATAGAGAAAGACAGTAAAAAAAGCCTGTGAGGTGGGGAGTAAAAAAGGAACTTCAGGGAAGTCAACCATTTACTGCCGTTGTGTAAAAAATGCAAAAGTGAACCAGAAATTAAGACATCAAAAAATCATTACTTTTCATTAAGCTTATTCAAATTGTCAGAACAGCAACTTTTTGAAGAGACAATCTCAGGAAACGTAAAAATACAAAGACTGCTTTTTTAGGTGAAATGAATATGTTACTAATTTCCCATTTCTAATATGGTAACGATTGCTGATAGAAAAGTTTTAAGTAATACATATAGTATATAAAATATACTATATAAAATAGTATATGTATTACTTAAAACTTTTTTGTATATACCATACTATGTGTGGACATTTTAATGTCTATGTGTACTCATGAAATTCACAAACAAAAAAATAAATTAATGAGTTTGTTTTAATAAATTTGTTCCATTCTTTAGATAGTATGTGTGTATTGATAATTTGGATAAAAAATTATAATGCATTCATGTATAGAAAAAATACTAAAAAAACAGTGAAAAATTCAGAAAACCAGGCCGAGAGTGCATATTAGTCAGAGCAAAAATGCATATGTCATTATATCATATCGTCATATATCAATTTCTGGATACAAATAGTTTTGAAGAAGTTCTGAGTTCTTGTATTCCTACTGTACTAACGTTTATTTTGACTTATGAATTGACAAATTCAAAATCCAGAACAGGTTTTGCGGGTATAATAACTCAGTTAGAAAGGGAGAAATATTGGTGGGGTTTTTAGGTTTCTTTTTGTGTTATGAAACCCCTCAATGCTGGTTTGATCTGGGATTTTTTAACTGGACATTTTTACTTCCCTGACCATTTAATGAGATAACATTGCATGGTTTCATAATGATAAAGTACTTTCCAATTTTTCATCACATTTGAGGTTTTAGGAATAACTTTTTTTAAATTTGTTATTTCTTATAGCATTCAGCCTAAGGAATGAGTGTCTTTGAAGGAGACTCTGAAGTGTTCCCCTGTTTTAATTATTTATATTTTTCCATAGCTGTTTGCTGCATTTTCTGAATTTGCTTGGCATTGATTCATGAAAGAGCTTTTAAAAATCTTAGAACCATGGATTTAGATGCTTTTCAAACTGCAGTTTTAGCAAAAGAAGCAATGGGCCATATCTAAATAAAACACTTGGGGCCTTTTCTCTGAAATCAATCATCTAGGATCCATTTCAGTTCATGTGGAGTCAGACCTGTCAGAAGGATATTGAAATCTAACAGCTCACTGATCAGCAACAGAAAAACAAGGAAAACAGATTTAGCTTTTTAATCCCACTCCTAGAGGGACATCCCTGCCTACAAAGATTACAACTCGTTGACACAAGTGGGGAATTTTCCTTGGAGTAGAAACCTTTTTTTAGGAAAACACAGAAACAGGAGTGGGAAGAGGACAGATTTTTGGTATTATCTTGTGAAGATCTTGGAGGTGGACAGAGCTGGGCATCTAACCACCCATGCTGCAGTATTGTGCTTCTGGTTCTTCATTCCCTCTCCTGAGTTAATTCTGTCCTGAGCAAAGTGTTGGATATTGAGCTCTAAAGGAGCCTACATCGGCATAGCAATGCATAGTTGTGATAAGGATGGTAAGATGAAATCTGGTTACACTGAGCCTGATTTGGACTTCACCTATATTAGCAAAAAACATTTGATAAGAGTGAATCTGCAGAGACAAAGAGTTGGCACTGAAGGCATGATACCTACGCTATCTACGTTTTAAGATGATTACTTTAGATCAGCTCTGGTTTGATCCTGTAGATTGGATGTTCACCAGTATCTCACAGTGAAAGAGTTTATTACGAGGCAATGACATATTGTTATTGTCCCTTACTTTATCTTCTACCACTATCAAAAGTTTATCCCAGAAAAGATGTAGCTCTTTAAGTGCCATTCAAGCAGTTGTATACTGCTCTTAAACCACCACTTAGCATCTCTTATTCAAAAGAAATAAGCACTCCTTGTAGATGGTCTGCCCAAGGCCCCTTACCAGCACAGTATCTATCTATTGTATCCACTCCAGTTTCTTAATGCTCCTCTAGAAATGGACACAAGTGTCCCAGATTTAACCTTATTAGCACAGGGTAGAGCTGGAAAACAACTTTGCTGAGTTTCTCCTAAAGGAAGTCCAGTATGTGGTTTGAAATGTGGACTCCAGTACAGCATCCAGTTTTGTTCTTGAAAGGCTTCCTCAGTTTTATGCTTGCTTAATCAACTTTATCAAGGTCCCTCAGAATTGCAGATCATTCTTTCAGAGTGTCAACCAGTCATTTTGCTTTATTGTTTCTGCAAATTTACTATGGGTGCTCTCTGTCATTGTCCACAGCACCAATGAAAATAATGGACAAGATGGATCCCAGTGTCCCCCTGACACTGTTACAGTAACCAAGAGGACACAAGCTCATTGATTCCCACCCTTTAAACTTAGCAATCCATCTATTTTTCATCACACAAAACAGTGGTCTGTTCAAAACCTCAGCTCCCAGCTAAGAATGCACAGTGGGAGTTGGTGTCACAAGGCCTTGCAGCATCCAGGAGTGTCACAGTGAACTCTCTCCTGTCATCCATAAAGTCAGCAATTTCTTTGCAGAAGGCAAGAAGACTGGATAAGCATCATCCTTGAAAAATTCATACTGACTGCTCCTGATTTCTGTCCTGGTTTTTTACATCTAAAGAAACAGATTGATTCCATTACTCCAAGATATGCTTAGGGACAGAGGTGAGGCTTACTGGTCACAATTTCCTTTCTTGCTCTTTTGAAAGAAATATGCATTGCACTAACTTTATTCTGGTTGTCCTGAACCCCTCAAAGAAATTCAAGGTCTTCCACACAAGAGAATGTCTTGCTCCAGTTTTCTCTGTTTTCATTAAAACTCGACCATCTTTTTCTCTCCATAGCAACTTCCCAGGGATTCTGATTAGATGAAATTAGCTGATGTCTGCTCTTCTAAAACCTTTTTCTAGCATTTCAAAACTCAGATATAAAAATACAGAGTCCTCTTTTTTGCTAGCTGACAGCTAGAAGTGGGGAGGTTGCCAAGCAGAAGGGAAGTGGAAACTACTTTCTGTAATGCAGTCAACAGTCCTTAATCAGGCCCAGAACCCTGAGGGCTCTAAGGTGATTCATTCCACTCAGCTAAATGGAGAATTATTAAAATAACATCACATACTTTTATAATGTCTTCTCTCCAGGGTTCTCAAAGTGCTTTGTAATAATTAATTAATTTGCTAAGCCTTGTAACATGGCTTTGGCATAAAATACTACTGTACTCCAATCTACAAATGAAATTGCTCATAATGAATATGTATGTCAGCTGAAGAAAGGTGGTGTGCCTGTAAGCTTGCCTATTCTTTCAGTTAATGTCTAAGAAAAATGAGATTATTGTTTTTTGTGATGACAGCCTTTCCTCATTGCCCAGAGACTAGAGACATACCTTAAGCAATTCCCTTATATCCAAAAAGAAATCCCATGCTAAATATCTATTAATTCAAAATGTAACCACATATTGTAGCAGAAGAACACTTCAATAAATTCAATAGTAAAGGATAGAAAACAAAGAGAGATGAGGTTGCGTTGGGGTTTTTTTTAAGTATTATCTATAGTTATGATGTTAACTCCCAATAGGAAATAAATGCCAAATTCTTTTTTTAAAATCTGAAAGCAGCAAGAGGAATAAGCAGATGATTCTGGCACTCAGCTAGGAATTGGAACATACAAATTCTGGGAACTATTCTTCCAGGCTGGAGCAGAATCCTGAGTCACAATCCTCTACATAGTTCATCAGAAAATATGTTGGCTTTTTTTCAATAACTATTTCAGTTCTGATTGCTGTAATAAAAATATTATTTGATGTAAAATTTCCTATGATATATCTACAAAACTCATAGATATGAAAAATCAGGAAAACTAAATGTTGACTATGAAACTAGGCCCTTCACCATGATACAAGTCAGGGGTTAATCTATAAAATATAAAATTTTTAGAAAAAAAGTATTATATGTATCTATAAAATCCACATTTAGCATTAGGTTCCAAGATTTCATAAATTGATTGACTTTTCTAGCACATATCTGCTCTAGTGACATGGGATAGTGTAATGTGTAGACACATAAAAGAATCAGATAAAGGATAAATATAAATGAAGCTTTTTAATGCACAAAACTTGATTGCAGAATAGTTAGTTCGACTGAATGAATGTCAAACACATGAAAAAAATCAGAGAAGACACATCATTATCGAATTAATGTAGCATTAAGTCTAGTATTACCATACCAATTTTATTTTCATTGGCATGGTTTCATCATGCCAGCCGTGACCTTAGTTGAGATAAACATACTTAGAGGCTGACCTTTTACTATGTTTCAAGTTTTATGCTGTAGAGAAGAACCTTAGCTAGTTTTAATACTAATTTACCAAAGTTTCTTTTAG
Organism: Corvus brachyrhynchos; assembly: GCF_000691975.1. Taxonomy (NCBI): domain Eukaryota; kingdom Metazoa; phylum Chordata; class Aves; order Passeriformes; family Corvidae; genus Corvus; species Corvus brachyrhynchos. The sequence goes on from NW_008246058.1 coordinate 9,327,689, forward strand.
TTTGTCTTTTGCAAGAACAAACCCCAGATAGTCATGATATTTCTAAAGTAATATTAAAGAATTTTTCAACACAAAACATTTATACTTATGGTTCAAATGGACTGAAAACACAAACTATTCTACAATTCTAGAAAAGAGAGACTCCATATTATTTCAAAAGTCAAAGAAGCAAAATAAAACATCTTTACAAGTACCAAGTATTATGACATCCAAAATTTCCATACAAAATTCTTGCTTGCTTGTACTGAGCTCAGAAAGCTTTGGCTGATAAGGAACAATATCTAGAACACAAAGCATCAGATTTGCTTAGTTTAAGGTGCAAGTGTAGCCTATTGATGAAGAATTCTTGCTCCACCTGCAGAAGGCATCCACTCATAGCTCTTGTCATACTGGGGGACTTCAGCCACCCAGACATTTGCTGGAAAATTAGCACAACAAGCTGTAAGCAATCCAAGAGACTCCTGGAATGCATGGAGGATAACTTCTTGAGCTAAGTAATAGACAGCCCTATCAGAGGGGATGAATTACTGCATTTGCTGGTCACCAATATAAGCAAGCTAATTTTGAACATCAAGACCAGACGCAGCCTGAGATCATGTATTGGAGGAGTTCGCAGTCCTGAGGAAAATAGGTCAGGTATGGAGTAAAGTTAAGACCTCTGTACTTTAGGAAAGCAGACTCCCAGCTCTTCAGGTAAATAATGGGTTTCCCTAGGAGACTGCCCTCAGGGACAAAAAACCAGAACAGAGCTGGCAGACATTTAAGGAAATCTTTCATAGAATGCAACAGCTAGTGATTCCCAGGAGCTGGGGAAGAAAGGCAAGAGGCACACATGGCTGAGTAGGGAACTGCAGGTGAAACTAAAGGGAAAGAAGCAAAGGCACAGGCAGTGGAAACTAGGACAGGTAATCTGGAAAGAGTATATAAATGAAGTTCTGTTGTGTAGGGATGGGTAAGGAAGGCCAAGGGGTAACTGGAACTGAATCTGGCAAGGGACACAAAATATAACAGGAAGAGCTTCTACAGGTATGTTAACCAGAAAAGAAAGGTCAAAGAAAGTGTATCACTCCTGATAAACAATGCTGGAAAACTGGTAACAACGGATGAGGAGAAGGCTGAGCTACTGAACAGTGGTTTTGCCTCAGTTTTCAATGGCAACCTCTCTTCCCACAGCTCTGAAGCAGATGGATAGCTGGATGGAGATTGGAGAACAAAGTCCTTCGCACTGTAAGTAAAGATCAGGTTCATGACCACCTGAGGAACCTTAATGTACATTAATCTATGGGACCTGATGCAATGCATCCCAGAGTCCTGAGAGAATTGGCTGGTGTCGTTGCCAAGACACGCTTCACAATATTTGAAAAGTCATGGCAGTAAGGTGAAGTCCCAGCTGACTGAAAAAAGGGGAAACATTGAATCCATGTTAAAAAAGTGTAGAAAGGAGGATCCTGGGAACTACTGATCTGTCAGCCTCACCTCTGTTCCCGGGAAGACCATAGAAAAGATCATCCTAGAAGCTGTGTTAAGGCACATGGAGAACAAAGAAATTATTAGAAATAGCCAGGATGGCTTCACCAAGGACAAGCCTTGCCTGACCAACCCAGTCACCTTCTATGATGGAGTAACTGCATCAGTGGACAAGAGAAGGGTTACAGATGTCATTTATCTGGACTTTTGTGAAGCCTTTGATAAGACACTCCACTACATCCCTCTCTCTAAGTTGGAGAAAAATGGATTTGATGAGTGGACTATTAAATGGATAAAAATGCAGTTGGACAGTTGCATCCAAGGGGCAGTGGTCAATGGCTGAATCCCAATGGACATCAGTGACAAGTGGGTCCCTCAGGGGTCAGTATTGGAACCAGTGTTATATAATATCTTCCTTAATGGCATAGAGATCATGATTATTCCAGTTGTTAATATTTTTGTTATGTTCAGTCTGTCATCTGGGCACTCAGCTCACTCTACTTAACTTGCATGAAAATATTTTCAAAAATATAGTGCAGAACTCTTTATATAATGATACCATTTTAAATGCTTTTATGACCAATATCTGCACACAATATTGTATTGACTCCAAAGAAACAGAAATTATCCATAGAATAATACTTTATCTGTCAATTAACTAGCAAACCCATACACAGAACAGCCATATTAAAAGAGTATTAACATAAATTTGCAAATACTGAAAGGCAAATGAAAGAAAAAGGTGATTCTATTGAAGTGAAAGTAAAAGCAGCTGCAAAATGGAAAAAAAAGTCAATCAGTTTCCTTGTATAAAAATCTAGTGTGAGTTTTACTACTTTATTTTTGTATTCTGTCTTCTAGTCTTTAATGCTACTTCTTCCTTATTTTGTTGCTGTTGAATTTTAGAGTGGTTTTTTTGCAGGACTACATTGTCAAACTATTTTTCTGTATTTCACAGTATACATTGGATTTTAATCTCCTTTTTTTATCCTTTTTATATTTCAAATTTGTGAAATATTTCAGGTTGTTTTTCAAAGCCTGCTGATTTTAGCAAGAAGAGGTTTTGATGTGGCCCTTATCCGAATTATTGCTGACCTCATAATATCTGTCTTTTTCTAGCTTGAATGAGCTCTCATTACTGGTATTTTTCTACAGAGTTGAACATTTTTTTTTCTTCTTAAGAGAGTTGCAATGTCATATATTAAGTGTGTGGCTGGTGTTATTGTTGTCTATAAGGAAATGTCAGAAAAGTGTCATTTAATGGACAATATTAAAATAATAGAATTTTTCAAAATTTATAATAATTTAATTTTTATATATGTTAAGTATCAATTTTTAAGTGAAAATAGCTACATACATAAATATTAAGGAAATAATTTAATTAGTATCATAATGTAAGGAAAATTTACATTTTCAGAGTTATTTTCAAGGAAAATATGTGCCACATGACTATTACTTATTTGCACAGCTTTCCTTTCTGAGAAAAATCGTAGTCTGTAGGTTTGGTTTTTTTTTCCTGGAGTAAAGGAATTGCAAATAGAAGCAAAGGTGTGGAGAGCATAGGAATTGAATTAGTGAAAAATTATAGTGTATGAAGTACAAAACACATTTAGTGACAGTTCCACCACCTTGAAAAGCACTAAGAACCAGCTCCAACTCTCAGTTAGGAGCAATGATGGGGGGTAGTAGAGAATACACGAATAAAGGTCGCGCTTAGTGTAAAAAAAGAAGCAATTAAAATCAGGCAGTTAGTTTTAAGTGACTAACAGGAGGTAAATAAGAGGAGATGAGAGCTGATCATGCAACAGAAAGGACATAATTAAATAATAATTAAAGGTATTGTGGACTGACTTTCACATCTCTGATTTTAGCTAGAGTAAATTGCTTCATGCATCTCACCACCTTCCATATGTGGGAACTATTCATAAAATTCACCCCCATTGTGCCTCCAAAGGAATATGTGTGGGAATTTGAGAAGGGGGAAAGCAACATTATCTGGTAACAGTTTTTGAAAAAGGTTATCAACATGTTACCAGAAAATGCAGATGCCTGCATCCAAAGTTCAAAAAGTTTCTTACATTCCTTGAACAATATGAGAAGTGAGACTGACTACAGTGAGACCAAAGATGTCTCTAGAACAGTATCATATCTAAAAGAGTGGGTGAAAACACATATCTGAAGAAAAACCTAAGCACAAGGCAATTATGGAGTGATAATTTCCAAATACCCTCACACCTTGGATTTGTGCTGCAGGGACTTAATGAATCACACATCATTTCTATAGTAAGTCATAAGGTATTTTTTCTTTTCCTATAAGCTTACTGTACTGGCTTAACTCTGTTAGCTTTTATCATACATCACAGCCAGTGTGGGGAACTTCCGTTGTTTATGAAGGGAGTAAATACATTGCATGATGTGTGCTCCACAGACATCAGTGGCAGTAAAGTTCCTCATGTGCAGCTTGGTAAACATCATAAACATCATAACATTTCTGAGGTCACAATTTACAGGTGCAGAAATATGTTTGGAGGAATTTCAGTGCTCAAAATGAGAGGACACACCAATAAAAGACATACTCTGACAAAGTGCAACAGAATATACAACCTGCATCCTAGGATCATACAAACAAGACCATAAAACTGCATTCGTAGATGTGTTAAAAAAGGATAACCTCATGTCACTGAACAAAATTCTGTTCTCATATTAATATACCACAGCACGAAATAAAAAAATCCCAACCAACAACTACGTCTTCAGATCTACAAGAAAACTAAGATTCTAAGTTAAGCTGAGTTCCTTATCCAAAACCCAACCCACTTTTAAATCCAATTAATTTTTAACAAGGTGAATAAGTCATCAATGGATTTTTGATTGACCTAGTTTCTGCATGAATACTGACATCTTCAGCAACAAAAATGGGGACTCAGATTAAAGGATATTTGGCAGGAAACTTCTAGCAAGGGTTAGAGCAGAAGCTCTAGAGAAGCTAGAAGTTAGAGAAGAAATGTGTATGGTAAGTCACGAGCACTTAGATATACAGGGGAACTGTCGACTATATTGCTGACTCTGTGACTATGAGGGTAGGATGGAACACTTTTTGTGAGAGTGATGAATGCTTTATCAGAGCAAAATCATTCCACAAAATTATTGCAATTTCAACAGTGTTTTCACTGCAGTTTTCTTTAGTCCAAGGTGGAGATTCCTGTAAAATTTCAGAAAGAAGTGAGAGGACAAGGAGGAAGAAGCCCCAAAATTTACCATTTTCAGTGAAAGCTTCTGACATAGTATATTGAAAATTATTTGGGAAGTTTTTATTTCATTTCAAGGGATTAAAGAAATACATTTAGAAACCTCACCAGTTAGTGTAACATTCAGGTTTTTTTTCTGGATAGGTCTAATGACAAAGACACTTAAAAAACTGCAGCATATATGAACTACAGATGAAAATAGAAAATGCATCCCTACCTAATAATTCCATATGAACCAGAATAGTTTCCTGTCAGAGTGATAAGAGACTGAATGCATATGGTTAACAGAAGCTAATCAAGTGAAAACAAAATCGTGCAAAAGGCTGTTCATACCTTTCCTTAGTTAATGTGGTATCTTCTTAATGAAAATATTAGAGTACGAACAGCATTAACTGTGTCTAATTAAAAAAAATACTATGCACCAAAAGATAATCCCAGTACCCCCGGACTAATTTATTTGCTACAGCCTGTGATCCATTTTACTATCCCTGAGTCTTTTTGACCAGATTCTGATTTCAGAGATTAGATGTTTTCTTATGTGCTGGATTTTTGTTATGTATTGTTTTACTTTTAATCTTGCCTACTTCTGAAGCCTGTTTTTCAAAACTTGTCAGACTTTATCTCATTTGTCATCTTTTACTGTCTCCCCTCAGACTTAACTTCACCAACTTTTGTTTCTCTAGAATGAGAAAGTTGTGATCTTGGATGTATTGTGTCACTACGTATGTGATATTTGTTGGTTATTTTATTCCTTGCACTCTTGTCTCCTGTCGAAGGTCACTTTTCAGCAGGCTTCACCTGTCACACAGTCAGAAAATAGTAAGTAGGTGGCATTTTATAGGAATAATGTCCCAGCGTGAATCTTTTAAAATGTAGCTTTTGAAAAAGTTTCTTAAAGGGAAAAGAAAATATAATAGCACTGAAGCAAGACACTCCTCTCATTTCACATGTTTTTTAAAAGAACAGTTTCATATGCTTGGAAGCAATTAAGTTTAAAAATGGTATGATGTTCTTTTGAGCTATTAAAGTTCATGGCCAATAATATTTAAAGTACAAATGTTCTAAATTTATATATAGAGAGAACAGATCTCCCAAAAACTTCTGTCAACCAACATATTTCTAACAGGAAATGCTGATAGATTTCTTTTCTATTTTGATACAAAAAAGTTTAAACAACAATATGAAATGCTTGTTCCTACCAAAGGTGAAAATGGAGGACACTTAAGATGTGTTCAGATTTTCTCTTATGCTAATATATTGTTTCAACTCCAGATAAATACAGTTTCCATATAACACAGCTAACATGCTTATTAGTCTTCTGCAAGAGCAATTTCCTTTCTGATAATTTCTTTCACAGATTGTATTATTAAAGACAGAAGAGGAATAGAGAAGAGGGAATCAAGATCAGATTTTTAACTGATAGAAAAGGGTAACCTATTCAAAAAAAATAGGAATATATGCAATATTTTCACAGCTATTCTAAGCAGTAATAGCTATATGAAGATGCTATAAATTCTATTCACAGTAATAGACTCTCAATGGCAAACTTGAAAACATAAAGCTCTAGACAAGTCCACCTGGATAAGACAAAGACAGAGAAATATTATTTGGCCCAAATGAAGCCAGCACTTTATGTATGACACCAGATCCAAATCCACAGTAGGCTAAAGTTTCATCATTTAAGCTTTTGTGACTGCTTTCACCAAGCATAGATCCTTGTTCTGAGACAGACTCTTACAAAAAGTTCAAAACACAGATCTGCCTTAAATGCATGTTTTCAAAAGTCATCTTACGCTACAAGACCAAGAATCTAATCTTCTAAATTAAAAAATAAACACAATAAAACTGATTGGTAGTGTTTCATATAAGAATAGTTATCAACAACACTTCCTAAAAGCATTTTTAACACATAACAAAATAACAGTTACTTGCGTGGTCTCTGTACTACTCATATTTCAGTGCAAATAAAACGACCACTTCAGATAAAATTATCGGAGTTCACAGAATACATGTATTGTGTTTTATATAATTTTCAAGGACAGAAAATTGATTCAGGTATGGTATTTCATTTTTTTACCATTCACAGTGAGCTAGCTATGCGCTGTGCAATCCAGAATCAAATAATCCATTTTGATTCTTGCACGTGTAGGATACCCCAAATTACGTTTATGTTTAACTACATACATTAAGAATTAGTGGAATTATCCAAATATCAAAATTCCTGAAGGACGATATCTCTCTCCTTTACTTTCTTTCTCTGCCCCCAAGTATGGTGCAAGGAACATTTCAGGGTGCATTTACAAAATGTGAAGTGCAAGCAAGTAGTGTGTCATCTCACAGTACTTGTTGGTAAAATTAGTACTGTATGTTACAGCCTACTATTGAAAACAATTTAATGCAATGAAATATTTTTCAGAGAAGTTGTTTCTTAACTAGAACTAACAAAGCCTGCTTCCTACAGGCTTCTTCTACATTACTGCTGTTGTAAGTCTCTTAAGTCCATTAAGACACTTCCATACAATCCTCAGTTTGGTTTCCTCTCTCATTCTTTAATTGGCATCTTTTCTCTTTCTCATTCCTTGAGTAATGCCAGTTACTTCTCATGCTCCCTAATTACTGAGTGAGAGAGTGACAATTTTATGCCTGTCTCCAAACTACGCATGTGCTAACTGGCCTGCTATGAGGTGGAAAGGGTAGCTGGAAGAAGCTTCAGTATTGCTTTGTAAAAAAAAGCAGTTTTCAAGAAACTCACAAGATCTTAATATTTCAAGATGCATTTGCTTTTGCTGATGATCACTCCACAGATGAATGGACAGAGACTCAACAACTCCATGAGCTTGTTTCCTGAGGAACCAAGGCACAGACAGACTCCTCAGCACCAGCCAAGACCTTGTCTCCTAACTCCAACTTTTATTCTGACCTCTAGTCTTAATTTACAGTACAATTTTAATAAGGGTTATAAATTTTTTTAAAAGCTCGTAATTTTATTATACAGTTTAATTATGTCCAGAATAGAGTCAGGCCCACAATATTCCATAACGATTCATAGATTCTACGGTGTTTTATATGTCACCAGAGAAGTTTACCTTAAGGTAAACTTAAAAAAAAAAAATCTGTATTTTCCATATATATTTTTCTACATTGTGTGTAGATATGTTACAGATTTCCAGTCTTAATTCTGCAATAAAAAAAGAAATTATATCCTGATCTCTCCTATACACATCAGTTTTCCGTGACAGCAATTATTTCACTGTAATTAGTACTTAAACTTAATTCATCATAACATACATTTCCAGAACCGGATCCAGACTGGGTCATAGATATTAGTGCTTACATACAGAAATATGACTGCTAGATTCTAGGGTTTTTTCCCTGTCTTTTGGGTAAGCAATCAGTTCTGCCTCCACTCTAATGGGCACACAGTGTTCAGCTGTCCCTCTGCAGCCAGCAGTACGGAATTGTGCTCTTCTGCTGCACAGCTCCAAGACAGCCAGGTGGCAAGTGATTAGCATGAGTCAGATAAGGCTGTGAGCAAGAGACTGGCTTGTATGCTGGTGCACTTTGATTCCTGTCTCTGCATGATAACTCGGTTTCATTTTTCTCCAACCCTACTTCTAACAGAAAACATCTTGTTACTATGTCCTCAAGCCCTCTTGTCTCAAGAAAAAGGTCTCATTTTTACCAGAGGCTTATGGTACTGAAATCTGTTATCTCATTTGCTCTTTGAATGCTTCCAAGATAAGAGGTCACATTACCAGAACACTCAGTCTGAGTCAGAGCAAGCAGCATTTTCTCTTAGTCTCTTATTATCTTAAGAGTAGTTTCCTAAGTTCCAGGTTATGATACAGTCAGCTGATAAGAGAGAAGCTTGTAGCTCTAACATATTCCATAGAGCTATTTCAAATCAGAAGCATTTCTGATTTGAAATTAGGGAGGGGAAAATGACTACAAGAAAGGCACTTCTTAAATAGAAAAAACCAAAAAGTTACCAGCATGGTATATAACAGACTGTGAGGCAACTACACTGCCCAGGATGAGTGGGAATCCAAAAGGAGTATTTTTTCCCTGTATTTTCGTTGATGCTTAGTATTTTGCTATCGTTCTTAAAAGTTTTTCTTTTTCACCTTTTGATCAACAACGGAGTTTTTTATGTTTCATTTGGTTTTGTTGGGTTTTTAGGGTTTTTTAGTTGATTGGTTGGTTGGTTGGTTGGTTGCCGTTTGGTTTTTTTTGCGCTGGTTTTTTTTTGGTGGGTTTTGTTTGGGTTTTTTTTTGGCCAAAGAAAACACAATCTTTCATTTCTAAGCAGGGACTTTTGGGTTCCTTTAAGAGAGCTACCTTCCAAACAGACAAATGCATAAAATAATGACTTACAAGTGAAAGGGATATTATGTGCAACAAAACTAGACTAAGACTATTATTTAGTAACTTTTGCATTAAAATATCAGTGAGATAAGGAATTAGAAAAACAATTAAAGCCATTCTAAAATCAGTGGGCATCTAGAAGGAAGTAGACCCAACATTCAGAAATGTTTATAGTTTCAACCCTTGACATAGAAAAACTGAAATCTGCTTTTGAGTAACAGTGAGAAAACAAAATGACAGAAAAAAAGAAAAAAAAGGTTTAATAAGATCAATTTTTAAATAAGATAAAGTTATCTATTGCTTTATTCAAAATAAATCCATAGATCCTTTTAGACATAAATTTAAAATGTTCCTTTAAAAAATTACAACAATCATAGTTGATTAAATCAAGAAATGCAATGCTATAAAAGACAAGGGTACATGCATTGGAGGGTGGTATTGTCATTTCTCAGCAGGCTATTAAGACTTTTTCATTTAATTAATTATGTCCAACAGAATCAGATTTCAGCAGTTATGTTACTTTACATACCGAGAGAATAGCAGTAAGTATGTTCTTTTTTTTTCAAGTTTTCTTTTGTAGATAATGATTTCTTTTAGGTTTAGATTAGTTTAGATCTAGCATATTTATTTTTAAATTACTTATATAGATAATTTTTATAGTGGAAAATATTTGAAAGGATGTAAATATGAATATGACTTAAAGCAGAAGTGTTTTTATACTTTTTATATTTTGCAAATAAATTCAGACTAGTAAAAACCTGGATTAATGGTGATACCTTTCTCAAGATTTCCTTAAGATCAAGAGCAATGCAGCTAATACAGTTTATTACATCTCCCTTTCAAACAATTTCCTCAAATCTATTTCAGTTTTCTCTTTCCTTCAATTAATTATATATATTAACTAGATAATGCAGTGTCTTACCTGTAAAGACAATGTTTTACAACTGCAAACTATTAATCTGCTCTGAGACCAAATCTATGAAGGAGAATCTGAATTTTATATTATCATAGGGTTTCTTCCCCCTTTTCTGCAACAAATATTTGCAGAAAGGAATTAAGTTCCTGAAAGTGAAAAGTTTCATAAAATCCATTTGAGAGTATAAATGCTGTGTGTGAGTTTTCCTACTTGCCTAAGTAGGAAAGCATAAGTTTTAGGTAGACAGCTTAACTTTTTTTTTTTCTTTTTTTCCAGGGGAAAGGTGATGGGAAGAAAGAAGCCATTTCTTTAGAGATTGCATCCCACAACTAAAATTTGCCATGATCAATATATTGTATTAAAATTACCTGTTAGACTATAGGGACTGAATGAAAATTATTAACTGGTAGCACTAGGAAAAGGTATTTTTTTGCTCCTCTGGTGGGTGGAAAGGTTGATGTCCTGTGCAGGACACAAAAAATCGAAGTGTATAAGTACAAGCCCTGTGTACATTCCTTGGAAATTCTCTGGACATTGCAGGAAATAGTGTTTTATAAAACAGCATTCAACTTGCTGTCTTTCCGTAAACACACTTGATGCTGCTAATATAGCAGTAATATAATAGATGTAATTGGTCAGTTCTTTTTAAGCCATAATGACCAACAGCTTTATACAAGTGCAGATTACAGCCACCCATCTACTCAGTAATGAACATGTTTATGTGTGTCAGAGGCTGACACCTACTCAGATGCACCACTGAGAGAAAATGAATCCTTAGCTGCATCCACCCAAATGACCACTAATTGCCTTTAGATATAAACAAAATAAAAGAGGCTGATCTGGGACTACATGACCAATGAAGCCATTGGCAACTGGTGCAACCCATGAGAATTAGAAAGTGACAAATAATGAAAATGTTAACACCTTAGTGAGAACACATCCACAAGTGTCCATCACTGTGTGGAAGGTTGAGTCCCGGGAGGCACTGCTAGGCCACTAGCCAGGCCTAGGACACACACACAGGATCAAAGGAAGCATTCTGGACCCCAGTGCTGGTCATAACCAGACCAGGGCAGCAGGGGCCTGAGTTGGTGGTCAAGTGTGTTTTCAGGGCAAATTCTGTTAAAGACCGTTCTGGTTTAATATTTGCAAGATCCTCAATATTCAAGTGTTCGCTACTATAAACCTTGGAGTGAACTGCAATATTTGTAAGAAAAGACTGCTCTCAAATGCGTAACAGGAATGAGAAAGAGAGTCTAGCTTGACTGCTTTCAGAATAACTTCTTTGTACATCAGGGACCTATGTTTTTGTGCTTAGTAAAGTGTTAAGGTTGCTGGATGGGAGTCATTACAATAACTCTGGTGTGTCCATGAGGAATCTGCTAGTAATGGATATTTCTTGAATTTTATGTACCTGATATTTTCAGGACAATCAGGGATCAGCCACAGCCAGTATTAGGAAAAGCAGGTCCTACTTAACCAACCTGATTTTCTTTTAAGATCAACCTGATTTCCTTTCATGACCAGGTGATTCTTCTAGTGGGTATGGGAAAGCTTAGGGATTTAGTCCACCTGGACTTCAGTAAAGCTTTTGATACTGTCTCCCACAGCACTCTCCTGGAAAAACTGGCAGCCTATGGCCTGAACAGATGCACTCCTTGCTGGGGTAAAGATTGGCTGGAGGGCTGGGCCCAGAGATCAGTGGTAAATGCTGTCACATACACTTGGTAGCCAGACACCAGTGGGGCCCCCAAGGCTCAATATTGGGGCCACTCCTGTTTAATAACTTTATAAATTATTTTGATGAGGGGATGGAGTATATCCTCAGTAAGTTTGCATAAGACACTAAGTTGGATAGGAGCATTGATCTGCTGGACAGTAGGAAGGCTCTGCAGAGGGATCTGGGCAGGATGGATCAGTGGGCTGAAGACAACAGTATGAGGTTCAATAAGGCCAAGTGCCAGGCCTTGCCCTTGGGTCACAACAAGCCCCTGAAGAGCTACAGGCTGGGGACAGTGGCTGAAAAGCTGCCCAGTGGAAAAGGACCAGGAGTGCTGGTCACCAGTGGCTGAACATGAGCCAGCGTGTGCCCAGGTGGCCAAGAAGGTCAAGGGCAGCCTGGCCTAGATCAAAAATAGCGTTGCCAGCAGGACCAGGGAAGTGATTGTTTGTCTGTATGGGGCACTGGTGAGGCTGTACCTCAAGTGCTGTGTCCAGGACAAGAGGACATGGTCTCAAGCTGTGCCAAGGGAGATTCAGGCTGAACATAAGGAAGAATTTCCTCATGGAAAGAGTTGTTAAGAAGACTTCCCTGTGAGGTGGTGGAGTCACCATCCCTGGAAATGTTCCAAAAATGACTGGACATGGCACTTAGTACTAAGGTCTAATTGTCATGGTGATGCTTGGTCAAAGGCTGGACTCTGAGATCTTGTAGGTCTTTTCAACTGCAATGATTCAATGATTCTGTGTTTCTGTGTTCTTGTAAGTACTATTCCTCTGCTTAAAGGAATAAGCAGAATGGTAGCAGGGTGCATGTATGCCCATGAATGTGATTCTGAGAACAGTATCTTTCCAGTGTAATTTTTCAATTAATCCTAGATACAAAGACAATATATACCAGTATTTTAAATGCCATTAACTATTTGCAACATGTAATAATAATGATTAAATTCAGTGGGTTTTTTTAATATCACTGAATAAATTTTTTTAATGCATTATTTGCAAATAATTCAGTAGTTTCTGGAAAGAGGAGAGAAAACAGTTGATTCTAAATAAAGGCAATAGTCCATAGAGATTTAATTGTACTGTGTGAAAGGAGTGCATATGCATGAAAAAACCTGTGTTGGGAATACTTCACTTTTTATTTTTTATCTATAAAAATATAATTTAAAATCAAAGTTGTAGCTTAGATTCTCAGAAATTTGTCTTAGAAGGCTTCCTGTCTGCACAAATGCACATAGAAATGGGCACATAGACAGCAATCACCTCAGCAATGAACAAGCATCTATGTCTGCATCTACATCTACAAAGTGCTTGTGGAGCTGTACAGAGGTGTGATCTACAACAAAACTGCTATATTGCTTGTAGTGGAAACATTTCTTTGTCCTTACAGTGCAAGATTGTTTGGAGACAACCTTGAACTTTCCACTAAACATCACTTATAAATGAATTGAGGAAAACTACATTCTCTATTCTCTGCTGAGCAGGAGTTAGTAAATTCGAACAGCTTTTGAATGCATCCATGTGTGTATTAATGGTATATTCTTGATATCTCGTTGGTCTGGGAATACAGCTATGCTTTTGTGATAGTACTATTCTGCACAATCTTCAGTACCTGTCTGTGGTATTTAAACATTATCCAAACATAACTTGCAATTAGAGATTATATAAGTACATTCTGTACCACATGGTTATGTTATCTATTACAGGCTATAAAAAGTAAAGCAATAAAAATACCTTATGATCAAAATGGAACAAAATTGCTAGGATATAAAGTTAAGTAAATGTAATTACTTCTTTTGGGAAAGAAAAAAAGAAGAGGACAGAAATCTTTTTAAGGAACGATACTGCTTTTTAAATACTAGAACTAATTTCTTCTGAGTAGATCAAAAATATGCAGAATAGTCTTCTAAGCTACAGATCTGTACTAGAATAAAATGCTTATAAACAGGAATAAGTTTAATAATCACAAGTAAATAATTCACAGTTGAAAAACTTCTGTACTGGAAATAAAAATTTTCCTTATAATACTGGGACAATATTTTCTAAAAAAGAGAGATTGCGGTCAATTTTTACAACGGATTTTGAAGCATTTCCCTTTTGGTCTTGACAACAAGCTCTCTTTAAAGGAAAAATCACCTGTCGAAAATCTTTGATGACACTTTCTTCTACAAAAAGTTTCTAAGCACTCAATAAATTATTAGTTTTGTCTAGGTTTATCACTGGGGTTTTTTGTTACTTATCAGAGGCGGAGGTGTTAAAGGAATTTTCTATTAAATATTTGTCATGCTACTTAAAACACATGGTACTTAAAACATAGCTGGAACTTTGTTCACATGCCTCTCTTTTCATATTTCTTTTGTCACTCTGTAGAACGGCTTGTTAGATGTCTATTTTTGGTAGATGTGTCATAGGCTATATAATATTTACTTCCACATCCTTCACCATTTTCTATACTATACCGCGATAAATAAAGATGGCTATGAAGCCAACTGGAAATTTGACTTTCTTTGTTCACTGGCCTTTTATTCAATGACTCAGAACATCACATGTGCAAAAGAAAAAAAAATTCTGCTTGATCACAATAGCACCAAGTTGCTCTAAGTGCAAAAAAAGAGCACATATCTGCACAATAAATAAATTGCATGTATCAATTATCTGTAACAGTTGAAAATGTTATAGACAATATTATCATCACATTGAAAGGGGAAAATACAGCTTTGGAATGAGAATTCAAGCATTCTCATTCTTATATTGTAAATTATGAAATATAGATTAAAAAAATTCTGACATACATATTTTTATTATCCAGGCTCCATACAATCTGCCCTAAAGACACTTAAAGGCCAACATTTCGCCTGAAAGTAATCTTTAGGTGTTGCAAAATGATTAGAGGATCAGGGACATGGATTATTGATAAAGGGAACAAATCAATAACAACTGTACAAGCAAAAGGCCTGCAAGCAAAGGTTTGTGTGAGAAACTGCCTGCATGAGAAAGCATCTGTGTGAGAAACAGGCCTGAGAACAAAAAGGGAGTTTTGAGGATGTGCAGCTGTGCAGATAAGATGTACTGACCATGAGAAGGGAGGGTGAACTCTGAATTCTTTAATCATAACATAACTAGTAGAAGCTTGCCAATGTAGTCTAATTATGTAGAAGCAGAAATGCGCTTTGATAGGTTTAAGCCAATTAAGAGTTAACAAGCTTGTATACTATGTAAGTGCCTCTGGATTGCTAATAAACTGAGCTTGCTTATCAATCACATTGGTTGTCTGCAATGTCTTCCCCTGCCGAAGTCGTTGAACTTTTTCAACATTTAGGTATAAGAGAATTTTACATTAACTGATTGAAGCTGAAATATTTTCTGAATCCAGCGGCAGCTTTGTAGTAATGAACTGAAGAATTATGATCACAAAGAGAATAGCATATGATGTTTTCATCTTCCTCTACTCTACTTCCCAAATTCCAAGATGCCTAAGAAATTTTATTTAAGATTTTATGTTAACAAAGTTCATCTGAATAATTTCAATTAAATTCTATGTCTATTTATTTAAAAGGCTAATGACATTTTTGAAAAAATCCTATACTATCTATAAGGTGATGAAGGAGCTACTGCTTTTCATATTTTGTCATTGATTAAAAGAGAGAACTAACATCAATCTTACTTTGGTTCAATGAAGAAGAGAAACTATGAAGGTCACTTGCATATGACATTCCAGAAACTGTTTCATCTGACTGCAAAAAAAATTATTTCTGCCACAATATTATGTAATCTTCTGGCCTTTGACAAAATGTTAGCACTAGGAGGTGCTGAAATTCTTTAATTTTGAGTCTTTTAGCTGTGGCAGGAATTTTTGTTTCTTTTGACTTTTATTTTTTAAAGGAAGAATATTTAAGGACTATTGAGAACAGCTGGATTTGGGCTGGGTTGTTGTTATTTTGTTCACAGCCTTGTTTGCTTTGTCACTTCTGCACAATGCAATTTTGCCTTGAGCAGATGATCACGTGAAACTACAAGGAACTTTTATATTCAGCCACTGCAAGGAGTGGACAGAGACTTCACACTTTTGTGAATTAAGAAAAACCTGGCAGCTTTTTCAAAGCTCTGTTTTGATTATGCTATACTTCTAAGAGTAGATGCATAACAGACTCAAATGTTGTATTGGATTGAAGTAGCTAGTACTGAGAAATTCGGGAAAATTACTATAGCAAAGATGTACTAGAAAGTAAAGACAGTAGTTGAGGACAGGATAGCCTCCTATAAAGGACATCATGTTATACTAGAACTGATGCTTTTCAGAGCTGATAAATGGGAAGAGATAAGTCCACTAAAATCCTCTAAGAGCTATGCTGGATAGGTCTCAAATACAGACAGAAGAAGGATCAAAAAATGAGGAATGTCTGTGAAGACAAAGTCTCAAAAGAGAAGATGTGATTAATCAAGCCATGAATTAGTGTGTGAACTGAATTCTGTGTGCACTGATGAAATTGAATCAAAAGATCTATATAGGAAGGAATCATTATACATACACTCCACTAAGATACCTAAATATAATAAAGGAGACAAAAACTAGAAACTTCAAATAAATGCAAAAGTAAATACATATATAATAACTATTTTTAAGATTTTTAACACTGAGATTTTTTTTAATTAATCAGTAATAAAACTTAAGCTTTTTCCTTTTATACTGGAGGAATAGGCTAACTTCTACTTCCACCTCAGGATAAATTCACCACCACCAAAAATCTTATTTATATTGCATAAAATGAGCAAAGAGGAGAGACTAAACTGAATTTTTTTTTTAAAGAAAGGTTTTCATTAAAGATAATATTTTTCTTGACTATAATAATTTTTATGTAGCCTCTTTTCTACTTTATTTCTGAGCAGTTGTAATAAAAGCAAATGAATATATTAATATAGAGCAAATTTTTAAAAAGAGAGACAATAACTTTGCAGCTTTGTGACCAGAGCACTGAAATTATATCCACTATAATGCTGTTTTATACCTGACACTGATCATGCTGTATTTATGCCTCTCCTGGTGGGAGAGATCTTTAAAGTCCTTGCTAGGAGTTCCAGAGACAAACGGGACTCTCAGCTTTTGCTGTTTCTGGATAGCTGTTTATTAAGTCTTATCAGAGAAAAAGAGTCACTAGCGTGATCCAGACATAGCACAAAGCAGAGAATGCAGGAGAAAGCCCAATTACCAAGATTACACGGCCTTTTTAAAGGTAAATCAACCAATGGTTACTAAAAATGTACATTATTTTCACTTCTCTACCAATTATTTAGTAACACAGCCAGGAACTGCAGAATTCTTTGTCCAATCAGCCCAAACTACTTTTACTGCACAATATGGAGTAGTAGAAGAAGAAGAAGGTTTGGAGAACAACAACAATCCTCCATTTTGATGGTTTTTGCTTTTATCTATTTACTACATTAACAAACCCAAAACCTCTAAATTTTTCACCCTGTGACAATCTTACATAGTCGTCTATCACCTAATTTACACTAGTGTAGTTTCTAGTTCTTCTCTAAGAGCAGGCAATTTTTTCCAAGGATGGAGGTCAAAGCAGTGTTGTTCAGGGGGGTAAAAACCCTTCAAAACAGGCAGAGAAATATTCTCTGCACTCTGGGTTCCTACAATACCAAATGGAGAAAATTAAACAGCAGAAACAGAGTACTCGAGAGTCCAGTACTTCAGAGGCTGCAGTTAAGATCTTGACTTTTACAATTGTTATGATGTCTTTGTTCATACGCAAAAAGAGATGCATGTGACTCTCCCGTATACGTCATGTAATAGCTCTCACAGGCTCTAGAACTAGTTAAGGAGGCTCTCCCTCAATGATGTCACAAGGAATTACAAAATCCTCTTGTGAAACCACAAAAAAAAAATCCACAAATTTACCTATTTATCATTTATCACCTGCTTCATGAGGTGTTGGCTACAAAGTACCACACCTGAAATGTTTCTAACATCAATGCATGCATCATGAGGAACAAACAAGAGGTGCTCAAAGCTTTGGCCCAGTCCCAGAGATTTGATATCATTGGCAAAAGTGAAACCTGGTGGGATGAGTCCTGTGTCTGGAGTGCCCCAATGGATGGTTACAGTTGATCACTGTGTCTCCTTTGTTCCCATCATCCTGAGCTTTTAGTTTGTCTACTCCACCTAAAACTTCCACACTTGATTTTTGAGGAGGCTGTCTTCACCAGTTTGTTCAGTCTGTTGGGAAAGATGCCCACTTGACTGCATCAAGATGGATGCAAGAAGGTGTTGATCCTTTAAGAGAGCCCCATGGTTGTAAAACCTGAAGCCCCACTCAAACACCAGCTATGCAATCTGTTGTTGAGCCATAAAGTCTGCTGAGTCCTCCTAACGCTGTTTCTCCTCACTGGCAGGAGTCAAACACTACGTGTATGCTGCTGAACACTGTTCACAGAGCCCTTTACACACATTTGACAATTCCCAGATCACCCCCATCTATATTATTGGTGCTTGTGTGGAAGAACTGTAGAACCACTAAGCTGGAGGAGGCATTGGTCACCTCTCAGGGAAGTCATGAAAGCAAGCCCCTATCAGGTGAGGGCCTCTGTCTCCTGCAATAGTAACTCTCCTACCACCACCACACACCACTTTCTTTTTGTGGTTCTGAGTGGCTCAGACTCAGCCACCAGAGATGCTGTTTGACAGCATTCCCAGTTCCTCATCAGCTACAAGGGTGATGAGCCCATTCTGCAACTGCAAGTAATCAGGATGAAAAAATGATGGAACAATCCTGCCAAAATTCAGCTGTTCATCAAACTCACATGCAATTGTTCTGTGGAGAATAATAGGGGTCCTTTTGTAACTGAGAGGAGGGAAATAGAATGAGTGAGACGTTAGCAGCTGATCTGGCTTGGGTTTTGAGCATTTTTTTCTAAGACACATTGAACCTAAAGTATACAGACAAATCTGGCAGTGCATCAAATGGAGGAAAAGGCTACTGGTTATTACCTTCCAGCTAGATAAAGACAATACATAGAGATTTAGATAGATAAAGATACATAGAGATTTATTTCATGTTAATGATCCATTTGCAGATCATGCCACTGCTTGACACATAATAAATTGAGAAAAAACTACTACAATGCATCCTACCTTGTTGGTTACAGCCAGAACAAAGCAGGGATGCCTTGTTCTCTGTGATACTGAATTCTATGTACTTCATGTACTATATTCCCATGGTGTTTACACAACACAATCATGTCTGTCTTATCTCTTAAGACAGAGGTCATGGAAAATTCTAAAATCCACATGAAGTGTCAAAAGCTTCAGATACCTAAGTACTTAAAATGCACTTCAGAAAATGAAAAGGAGGAAAAATATCTGTGAAAAGAGGAGGACTTCATTATCTTCATCACAATAAAAAGAACCACTTGATTTGTCTTATATTTTGTCAGGGGTTTTTTATCTATACTGGTGGCAACCTTAAAAGCAACTTTAAGCACTGCCAAACAAGGCAACAAAAGTCATACAATAACCAGTGTATTCTGGTTTACCATTTGTTTAGATTATGGCAATCCTAACGTTAGTGAACAAATACAGAGGTATGAGGAATTTTATTGAGTAGGGTATTGCAATCTGCTTCTTTTGTCCCACACCTTTTCCATCTGGTGTCAAAAATTAAGTGTAAAGAATCTCATACTTCTTTCTGCAACAGGGGGTTAACTACTGAGTTTGATGAGACACTTGTAATTCTGAAAGGGGTAAGAAAGAGCAAAATCACACATTGCTGTGTGTTTACCATTGCTCTAAACGAGATTGTCTGATACAAATATTGTAGCCTGTCATAAGTGAAGGTTTCAAATTCACTACAGTTGTGACCTCAATATTGAAGGCTTATGTGTTGGTTACCAGTAATTTAATACAGACCTGCAAACTTACAGGTACTATTGACTGTATTAATCTGCATATTTGATTTCAAATTTCAATATGATGTTAATTTTCAATAGCTAGAAATGTGGGGGGTTATTTAATATACTTGAGAGCTTTGCACATTTTTATTCAGAAGCGAAACAACATTTCTACTTCTCTATTTAACTCCTGTGTTTTAAGCTCAACTTCTTATTTGATCTATTTCTATATTTGTTTTTGGCTTGTAATTACACAGCCTCAAGTACATTGCTAATATTATTGCATGCCATTGCAACACGACTTTTAGGAATATAGTATGTTCATAGCTGTTTAGTGGTTAGGAGCTCAATTTACCAGCGGGAAGAGGTCAGGATAAATTATAGTCTTTCCTGAATTTTGAACCTTAAAAAGTATTTGAAAGATCTTATGTGACATCTTTGCCTCACGAGGAGATAAATAGAATGATCTAGTTAGAGCTGTGCATTCTGGTTTTCTGTATTTATTTTCTAATATGGAACAAGATTTTCTTACTTACTAAAGCCTTAAGACATATTTATTTGCTTATACCTCTAATTGTGCATGGTTTAAATTTATGTCTAGAAATAAAGGGAAACAAAAATCTTCCAATTTTTCAAGATCTTTTAAAAAATGTACATAAGGTTTCCTAAGTTTCCTATCAAGGTTAATGCCAACTGCATGTATATTTCCTGAGGAAAACTCTTGCCTTTCTAAGGGTTTTGATGTTACATTTGTTTACTTGGGAGATGCTGGCCAGTAGAACTCAATCACCTGAAGTACCAAAAGACCCTATTAAAATTCCTTGCCAATTATTTAAAAAAATTAAAATAAATTATTTATCCTCTTCCTCTGGAAAGTAATCCTATTTTGCTACCAAGGCTAACCCCAAAGTAGTTATCACTTGAACATTTCTATGGTTCTTCTTTGTATTGCATCTCTGATTGGACCACTCACTTAACTGTTATAGCAGGGACTGGTAGTGGTTCCATATGTGACAAAACAGGCACCTGGCTGCAGAAGTATTTGACTCATAAGTGGTCTCAAGGCTAAGAAAACAAGAAGAAAAGGTGGGATATCTGGGACATGGCCACAACTCATATTGTGTAACCGAGCAGTTGTACAAGAGGTGCTGCCACTGCAGTCTTTAGTACCATTTCTCTTTTCTCTCTGATATATCCTACAATTCACCAGAGATATGTGAAGCAATGCAGACACCTGTGAAACCATATAAGTGGTTTACAGAATCAGCTTTTGTGGAATACCTAGGAGAATTGTGTTTTTAAACTTCTAGGAACTACAAATCAATATAGAACAAACCAAAGTAAATTAAAGAAATTCTTACCAAATCAGACCAAAACAAGCTATGTTTTACGTCAATTAGTTTGTGCTCACTCCAAAACTGAATTCTGCTAGACACCACAAAGCTGGTAAGATACATTCATGTTATTTACTTTGTTCTGAAGAAGTTTTACCTGACCCAGTCCCTGGTGGCATCAGAGCAATAGTATCAGCCACTTTCACTACTGTCTTTCATTCACTTCTTCATCTCTCATGCACAGTTTATTTCTGTGTCTCAGTCCTTTGTTGTCTATTTCTCTGTCAGCTAATTTAGAGAAATCAGGAATATTTCTTCATTTCTTAAAATTTTGTTGTTTAGAAGCCTCCATTCATTATTTTTGTTTTGTTTTCTTTAGCATGATTAAACAAAACTGGACTATATCTTTCAATAAAAAGGGATTGGTTAGAACTGGTGTAATACAATTAAGACAAATATTAAGATGCACCTGCTGAAAAAACATGTAGAGAATTTTGTCCTAGAGGTTAAAAAAAAAAAATCTACAAGTCATATGTCTAACACCTTATGAGTATCAAAAGATCTAATTCTGCTAACAAGCACTTTTACATTAAAACATATAAAGGGAATATTACCATGGAAGATGTAATGGTACAACTAAGAGCTACGTCTACTCATTTTATTAAGGACTGGATTATATTTTACTAATGATTTACATACAATCACTACTAAAGGAATACCTTCTTAAACACTACATTCAAATTAATAAAACTTTGGAGAACTGTTGATGTCTCTAATGAAACATTTGAGATTACACAAAAAATATATTTTGCCTAAAAATTTAAGGTGATCTTTGCTCTGTGACATCCCTTCTTGTGGAAGGAGCATTCTGTTATACTGGATGTGGGTTTCAGGCCTCGTTATGACTCAACATGTGGAACCAGATTGGATTAGAGAACTCAGATAATTCAGCTAACTGAAATGTAGCAATTTTATGAGATTCAATAGGTCATAAATAAAAAATTTTAGTAACAGTTATCATTTTCTCTTTCACTAGGTACTTACACTCAAAAACAAATAGAAGTATTAAATGGAAAATAATTGTAGAATTCTTTGTATTCAAAATTCCTTTCACCAAGAGGTCAGTATTTTAAAACTTTTATATCAGCAGTAACACCTATATTAATCATAACTTACTTTTAAAAGAATGATAATAAAAGGATTGTTGGAAAATAAAAACAAGTTTGCTGAAAATTTAAGGGAATTATGACAGACTTTTTTTACTCTTAAAATAATTTTTTCTTCAATTCTTATTAGCAGAATGGCAATGGGGATTCATCATCTGTAGGAAATGGTGGTAAATGAAAGAAAACCTAAAAACCCCAAAAAACCCCATAAAAAAATCTAGAATTATCTGATGGATGTCCCGTGAGTGCCCAGTGCTTGGCAATTACAGACCTTCTGAGCCAAAGATTATATTTAGACTATTGTGTGTAGCAGATACTTAATTGTTCTTCAAACCTATTCATATTTTTAGTTTCTAGACCATCCTCTGACAAGGAGCTCCTCTGTTTCATTTCCACTTTATTTAATCCTGGTGCCTGTATTAAACCCATCAAAATGAAACATGACTTCTCATTTTATGTAAGGTTATTAAAAAATATTAAAAACTTTTTCATACATCTCAGGAAGAGCAGAATCAGACAAAAAAATTTTTAGATGTCTACCTTCTAATCCACTGGAAAAAAAAAAGTTCTAAATAATAAAGTAAAACAATCGAGTTACATTTCTCTCATTTTTGTCTCCCCACAAAACTTCTAAAATTATTATAGATAAAAGTGTCATTTAAGAAATAGCATGCTAGATATTATTCTTGATAAGTTTTCAACTGAAACAAACTACAGAAAAGAGGAAAGAGGTGTAGATTTAGGCCTTTTAAGCTCAAAATACCTAGAATTAAAAGAAATTCCCTCATAAAAACACCCTGGTACATGATAACGAAAATTTAGAACTGATAATTAAATGTCACATAGACTTTTCTCATCCATTCTTATCTTTTAAAAAAGCATAACCAAGAATTTTAAATTTTAGGATTATTCACATCTATATTATTCTAATCCTTTATAGGTTTTTTATATATGTCATCATAATAAAGGTTTCCCTATAGAAGTGTGTATTAACACTCATGCTATGCAAAGGATGGTGATTTTTCCTCATCATTTAAGGAGACTAAGTTAAATCTTTCTTTGAAATTCACAGCATAAATATTGTTATAAATGCAATTCAGAGGATTCTTTCTATTAGAAATTTGGTTTGGGTTATTTTTTATGTATGAAACCTTGATGATAATAAATATGTATACAAAATTGAAACATAATTGGTATAGGATATCATAGTTCATCTGAACTGGAATTTCACTTTTGGTGAAAATAGCTACTGGGTAGTACAGATACAGTGTAAGGATGGGCACATACTGTAGAGAATAGGTAGTTAGCACAATTTTAATCTTGGAAATTTTACTTTGTACAAGTTTCTAAATGAGGTGCTGCTGAGCATTTTAATTAATATTGTAGGTAAACCTTTAGTTCTAATAATTCTCCTAGTTTGGATAATTCCAAAAGTATCTTGCACGCAGGCATGGTGGCACACAAAATAAATTGACGTTTGCAAATGCACTGGAGATCTATAGGGACAGGTGGACAGAAGCTGAGGTATGGAGGCAGAAAAATATTAATAAATGAAGATATGTACCTTCTAAAATTAGGATATTGCAGTCAGTCTGGACCTTCTCTTATAAGTTGTGATTTAGCTTTCCTCAGTTTTCTCTGATGAAGTGTTAGTTCCAAATATTGTAAGTAGCATTTTGCTCCTGTTTATAAAAATGTATTTGAGAAAAGCTTATTTTTCCTTTACATAAAGTTTTGATTCATATCACATTACAACCATTAGAGGTGTTTTCATACATTATTTTTAGATTCTGTTATAGAGAAAAAAATAGTATATAGGAAGCTTTGTTGCTTGCAGTGATCAAATACCATCTATATTTCAATTTTGCTGCATATATTCAATGAAGACAGAAGCAAGCACAAGTCTACAGAGTACTTTACAGTGCTTATCTTCTAGAATTTTCTTATGCTGCACTGCCTTATTTTTCTCATTTGAAAGTGTTCACTATGAGGCCAGAGCAATAATATAATTATTTATGAAATAATGCAGAACCCTGCAAGAGAAGATACTTTGCACAGGTTCACTATTAAATTAACCCATTTTAATTGACCTTTTATTTGGCAGGCAATGCCTTCCAGACAGATTAGGAAAAAGAGAAACCAGAAACAGCACAGTTTCCAGAACCAATAATGTGGCTTGGGAACAATAACAGTAAAACTAGATATAAATGCTTAATGCAGTACATCTGACCTTACTCCATTGCACAGGATATTTGTGCTGATATCTGTACCAAAGTCACTTGGAGTGAGAAAAAAATTATAGTGTTATTGCTTAATCCTTTCTGAACTACCAAAAAAATACCAATTTAATCCTAAGGCTACACCTCATATATACTTTGCCATTCCTGTAGCACATGCAGGGGTAAATCCTCTGCCATTTTCAGTCATTGCAGCTCCATTTAAGATAATTAATGAAACTGAAGTGGCAGGATGGTTATATTGATGGTAAGAGCATTTAAATTGCCATAGAAATAGACATGTATCTTGCTTGTCATGTCCACTTTGGAGACCCTTGAAGTAATGCAATCTGATGTCATCACTATTGCATCAGAAAGGTGTGCTGCTATACTCTTTCTTGATTACTGGAACTTCAGCAGTCACGTCAATGAATAGGAAATTCTTTCCTGTGGCCATTGCATCAAAGAGTTACAAGTTTGCCAGCTTATGACTGCTACAGTGCCAAGAACATTCTTTCAGTACAAAAATACGCACAATATCATGATTATGTATCCTCTCCTTGGCATATGCTTTAATATCTCATGCTGCACAATGTCCTAGTAATAACATACTTTCATCACTTCTAACCAAATAGCTTTTGCCTAGGAATAAAAAAAAATTGGTTATTCAAAGGAAAGGGCTTTGTCTTATTATTCTGGGAGAAAGGCAACTGCTAGTGACTTGGGATTTTGGTGATATCCTTGATATGATTTGAAGACTTCCACCTAGAGTATGTTCTGACTTTGAAGACACTGTGAAGATTCAAACATGGGATTAATTTCTGACCTAACAGCAACTCTTTATTGATGTGCAGTTTGATGCATTTCTGAAAAACACATTAATATCCAAGGCAACAAATATTGATAGTACTGACATAATCTCATTACTACAGAACATTTCACATTAAAAAAAAATTCTTTTGTATAATTATTATTATTGTTCTTTTGTTTTGGAAGAAAACAGTCAATCTGAGCAAACTGCTTCTAGAAATTTCTCAGTTTCAAATATTTTTTGATCACATATTTGCAATTATGTGTAACTAATACCTTTGATTACGTATAGGAATATCTTTGCAGAAGTATTTGGTGTTGAGAGTTAAATAAAGCTCTACTCAGTCTTCCAAAATTAGAAGTCTGTATTTCTACAAACCAGTTTAATTTAGATACTTGAGGCAGGTGTCCTATCAGGTTTCCTAAAATGATCTTGAATATTTCTATTAAAAAGAGAATAAATAGATTTATGTTCAGCAAAAACAAATTTTTGAATAAACTCCACAACTTGTACTCCATAATTGCATTGGCAAAAGTAGTCAACTTTTCTTCCAGAATTTGAAAGTCCTTCACTAACATGTGAAAGATTTAAAAGTCATTGTAACACAGCTTAACTGTATTGTAGGTGACAAAATTTATGCCATCTCCACTGTTAATTAGCAGTCCACCTTGAGTTCATTTACTTTGCTCAGGTGATATGAAGGAAACCACTTGTCTGACTCACTGAATGCCTGAAGCTCATTGGAAGAGTTACACACCCTGCTCTGACATGAACACAGGTGACATGCCTGATCTCTTGGACACTGGAATCATTAAGCTGCCAACTGCTGACAAATCAGTCAGAATTCACTTGACAAAAAGAAATGACACTGAGGTTTCCACCATCTCTTAAATAAAGCAATTACAACTGCTCTGTACTAATAATTCATTTCTTCCCAACTTAAAATATTCAATATTTCCATCTTAATGTCACTCTCTCCTGGCAGATATTTCCTCAGCAGAAGGCACACATTACCTGTGTTGTGCTGATGTTCATGTTGTTCAGTGTATATTGACTGCAGGCTGATACGTACTCAGTGTTATTTGTCACAGGGTGTCACAAAAGGCACAGACAGCTTATGAGACACAAAACCCCAGATCTACTAGTACTGAATCCTTGACAGAACACTAATATTTCAGCAACTAAGAATTCAAATACAGTTAAGAAATCAGCATTTAATATTTCAAGAGTGGTTTGTGCTAATTGTGGATTGATTATACATGAATAAACTACAGCCTCAAACAATTTCATTCAATAGGATTTTTCAAATTATATTTTGGGGAATAAAAAACCCAAATTAAATACTAAAAAGAAAATAGTCTTGTTGAATGTCTTTTTCCCATCAAGAAAAAAAAACTAATCTTGCACTTGCAAAATCCACAGGACAGATTGGACTGCAAGATAGCACAAAAAAGGTTGAACCAGTTTAAATTACTAGTTTGGGTACTGGAAGCAGTATTTCTGTACAATAGTCTCAGCTGGGCAAATAATAGCAGATGGCAGAGGAGTGGAGTGAATCAGGCAAGGTAACCTATCCTGTGCTCCAAGCTTCTCAAAGGCCTGTGGTTCCTGGTCCAGATTGCATCAGCTCAGGGGTGGCCAGCCTCCAGACAAACTGCGAGACACACAACGTGTATGGTTTCCTTAGCTACTATTCACAGGTCTGCCTCAGTGTAATCACTAGCTCCCCAGTGCTCCAGGACGTGGAATGACAAACCAGTAACCACAGATAGACTGTGACAAAAAGCCCCAATTTTATAATAATGTCAGGGCGCCCCCTCGTTGTATCTTGGCTCTGCAGTTTCTTTCTGAGACTACCAGCATTTATATAAAATTAAGAATAGTAAAATATGAGGACTGGAAACATTTTTGCTACATCTGTTTATTTAGCATGTGTTGATTTGTCTCCCTGGTATCTCTGTGTATTAAAAATTAGAAATTATAGAGAGTTTGAGGAGAAAAGATTATGTGTAACTTAGTGTTGATATGCAGTAACTAAATTATCCTTGTGGTCTGCTTTGAATATAATGCAACCATAGGTTTAGTAATTCTGAACATAAACAGCTATTTCATTCACAGTATGAACATCTGAGTCGCTCCCTCATGATCACATGCATCATTGCAAATGAGCTGGCATTGACAAACACAATATTCATACAAACGCAGCAACTCAAATTCTGATTACATATTTATGAAAGCTTTATTGTATCAATTAGCAAAGTTATGTTAAACAAACCAAATCCACTATCTAAAAACTACGGTGGGTTGACCTTGGTCGGATGCCAGATGCTCACCAAGCCACTCTATCACTCCCCTCCTCAGCAGGATAGAACAGCTAGAAAGTAAGGTCGAAGAAAATTCATGGGTGAAGATAAAATCAGTTCAGTAAAACAGTAGCAAAAGCAAAAGTCACGTGTGGAAGCAAAGAAAAACAAAAGGATTATTCTCTACTTCCCATAAGCAGGTGATGTCCAGGCACGTTTTGGGAAGTAAGGCTTCAATATGCATAACGGTGGCTCTGGAAGAAAAACATAACAATAATGCCCATCCCCTTTCTTCTCCTTTCTCTTAGCTTGTATTGCTGAGCAGATGCCATACGGTATGGAATAATCCTTTGGTCAGTTTTGGTCATGTGTCCTGGCTATGTTCCCTTCCAAGATGTAGCCCACCCCCAGCCTACTGACAAGGGGAGAATGTTGGAAAACCAACCTTTGTGCTGTGTGAGCTCTCCTCAGCAGTATCCAAAAGACTGGTGCATCATCAGCACCTTTCTAGCTACCAAAGCACAGCTCCAAGGGCACTGCTGTGGGGAAAATCATCTTCATCTCAGTCAGACCCAATTCACAATTTATTATGGAAAAATTATAATAGTATGTTTCTGTCCTCACAGACATGGTAAAAAAAGAAAAGAAAAAAACCCTCTTTTTAAATAGACCAGAAGGA
>NW_008246058.1:9355831-9368441 GCF_000691975.1 Corvus brachyrhynchos
GAATGTTTTCATTTCCCCCTGTTGCCCTCATTATCTCTGAATATAGAAAAACAATAATCTGTAATAATACAGATTGGTTGAACTCTTGTCAGGCTTGGTGCTCCGACCACTTCGCTGGGGAGCTGTTCCAGTGCCCAGCCGTCCTCTGAGTGAAGAACCTTTTTCTAATACCCAACCTAAACCTTCCCTGACACAACTTCAGTCCATTCCCCCAGGTTCAGTCGCTGGTCACCACAGAGAAGAGACCAGCATCTCCCCCTCCTCTTCCCCTTATGAGGAAGCTGCAGACCACAATGAGGTCTTCCTTCAGTCTCCTCCTTTCTAGGATGAAGAGACCAACTTACCTCAGCCACTCCTTGTATTGCTTCCCCTGCAGACATTTCACTATCTTCACAGCCATCCTTTGGGCGGTCCCTAATAGCTTTATATCCTATATTGCAGTGACCAAAACTGCACAAAATATTCAAGGTGAGGCCACCCCAGTGCAGAGCAGAGTGGGACAATCCCTCCCTTGCCAGGCTGGCAATGCTGTGCCTAATGCCCCCGAGGACACCACTGGCTCTCCTGGCTGCCAGGGCACTGCTGAGTCATGTTCAACTTGCCATCAACCAGGATCCTCAGGTCCCTTTCCCCGGCACTTTCTCCAGCCTCTTGTTCCCCAGTCCATACATGCAGGGTTTCCCCATCCCAGGTGCAGACTCAGACACTTGTGCTTGTTGAACTTCATATGTTTGGGGTAAATGGCATTGATAGTACATTTGCAACACAGCAATCAAGACTAGTGCCAAGGCAAAAGTTTGAATTCCCATATCCAAGGAATATCAGCATAGTTTTGCAAACAAGTAATACTATTTTACTTGCAATTGGAAAAGTGACTTAAAAGTTAGCATTCTAGTTTGCCTAGGAGTGAGTTCAGTCTTACATCTCTAACAGCACAGTGCTGTCCCAGACCTCACCCTGCTGGATTAAGGGCCAGAACCTGCAGCGATAAGTCAATATTTGCTAGCTCTAAACCAGGATATCTTGGTGGGAGCAGGGGAGGCAGGGAATATGCTATGGCATAAAATGGGTGATGGTAGGTCTGGGATCTCAGAGTACTTGAAAAGGTAACTTTTATACTTAGATTTCCTGGAGTCATGAGCAGGAATAGCCACACAGTTACAGACACCATGTTTGCTAAACACAGACGCTTCCTGAAACAGTAAGCATTATCATTTTGTAACATTTTTTTGCAACCTTTAGTATCCTCATGAAATACAGAAATAAAATATTATCATAGGTGTCAATGTCTCTCAACATTCTATAAACATTTACTCTAAAAAGGAACAATTCAACTGAGTGAATGGAACTATTCCTGAATAAATTCTGTAGCATCAGGATTACACTAAGTATTACGCATCAGTATAAAAGATAGTAGTACAAAAGGACCAAGAGTATATTCAACTGGAATTATTTAGTTTAAAAATGTCAAGTATAAACTAAATTAAATTAAGTACACTCAGAAAAATCTTGAAATCAAGATTTCTCAAAGCTGACTTATTAAAAGCCAATCTCAACAGTTAGAAGTAATACCTTTAATGGGTAACTTAATTAGGAACCTCTACAGATCGCATTTCAATTTAAGCTCTTAATGCTGAAAAAGTAGGAAGGAGTGTATTTTAATGTTTATTCAGTACTAGTTTCCTCCTCTATCTCAGCAGAAGCAACATCAAAAAGGAAAGTATGCAGGTGAATTTCTTAAGGGTTCTATTAATTCACACTTTCTTTCATTCATTTAATCATTTGAAGTTGTAGTTTGGAAAACTTCTCTATTTAAACATTCACAGAATTTTTCTAGATTTTGCCACTTTGGTCTTCTAGCAAGTTATCTTCTCTTAGCAATGTCCTTTTCTTCACCACTTTTCAGTCTGAGTTTCCAGAAAGGCATATATATCTCTTGTCTGTCTAATGACCAAACCTAAAATGAAATGCAGTTTGGATTTTTAAAATGCAGCATTGGACTTTTTTTCCCCTAAGGTGCAAAAATTTATAAAAGAAAAACCAGTAAAAGAAAATGGTAATATTTTTTTCTATATATTCAACCACTGAAATGGAAACATTATTACAGAGTGTATTTTTTAATTCACCTGTTAATGAAGTGAAGAACAAGTGTAAAAAATGGGACAGAGCTCTTTTGCTCTAAGACCCGGTGCTATACTACTTAAAGGCCAGATGTTCCATTTATTGGAACAATGAGCAGCTTTCCCACAAAAGGCAGGCTGTACAGGTATATTTGGGGGAATTGGTTCCACTGGGATGAGAGCAAGGCACAAATTAGCTTTTAAATAAAGAGAGGAAGCAGAAAAAAAAACCCAGAAAACCACTGTGCATAAACATAGTAATAAAACTGAATTTCTTATTAATGTGATTGTGGAACCTGACAGAAGTCTGGTACTAAACAGATACATATCAATCAGCATGGTTATTACCAATGTCTAACACTTTAAATTGGCTTATGACTGTTCATGAAAACATACATTTAAGGTAAAAAGAATTGCTAGCAGTAGATTAACAGAGCACTTTGAGCCTGCAAAATCTGTGAAAATAACTTTTTCTCCTATAAATTAGGTGACTTGTGAAGTTCTTCCCCAATAATGTGCTAGCTGCATATGATGTGCAGTATGAAGTGTTTTTTGGGTTCTAACAAGGTTTAGAACAAAGTGTAAAATAACTAAAGGGAACGTATTTTATGTATGAAGCTAAGAATTTATTGTTAGCCAAATTAAAATCTTAATCTGATCAAAATCTTGCCGACATCTATCTTTAGTCCTGTTAGAATGATATATGTAGTCCAAATATAGAAAAGCTTCAGTGGTAATAATATGCCTGTAAACTGTTACTCATGAGAGCATACTCCAAGCTGCCCTGTTACTCCAGTGTTGTTCTTGCACTCCCAATATCCCTCTGCTCAACGATACCAGACTTCTTCATGTAGAGAGACAATGAGATGTCAAAGTGAGTTAGCATCCCAGACTCTGTGCTGAGTGGGGAGTGGTGCTCCAGGTGGGAACGGGGACATTTCTTTCTCTTTATGATCAGCTCTGTATTTCCAATGTTCTCATTCCTGATTGCCTCTGACTGGCCTCCAGCCCCATCAGGATGCTGCATCACAACCTCCTCCAGCCCTGGGAGACACCACACACAACTGTGGGTCCCACAGTGAATGTCTGGTTTGTCCAGCTTCATCCATCTCTGGCTGTCATCAAGGTTTAACTCAGGTCAAGCAATGCTCTTGTGGCCACCAGATAATTGTCAGAGCACCAGCTCAGGCTCAGGCAAGCCCTCCCAAGCACCAAGCACAGCCCAGCTAGACACCTGTTGACATTTAATTATAATGTGGCAGAAATCCTCTTAGTAGTGCTACATTTGACTAAAGTAAGTAAAATGAAATAGATTGCATTAGTAGAATCTAAGTAGATCATTAGAACTTACACTTTTCACAGTTTATGCCTGGCAAATAACTCCCAGAACAAGAGTCCTACTGTTCAATGGGATTTCCATTTGTAGGAGGTTTGTACTAATGTAATCTATTCCTATCATCTGCACAGTCAATATTCTCCTTCTTCAATTATTTTTAGTCGAACATTAATGCAACTTTCATTACATAAAAGCAAAGGAGCATCACAGGTACAACTATCATCTTGGCAGACGTAGCTGGAACTCTAATTATGCAAGGGGGGCTGCACTTACTGATGAATATTGAGAGTAGAAATTAAGATTTCTGCCATTAAGAAAAGATGTCGTAAGTTTTGAACTTTACATCCTTTCTTACACATTCATATGACAAAATTCTTCGGAAGGAAAGACACTAGAGGAAAGTGAATCTATTATTTGTAAATGATTCGCAGTATTTTGTATTAATT
The DNA here is from genome assembly GCF_000691975.1 of Corvus brachyrhynchos. NCBI lineage: Eukaryota > Metazoa > Chordata > Aves > Passeriformes > Corvidae > Corvus > Corvus brachyrhynchos. Next base: position 9,359,734 of record NW_008246058.1, read on the forward strand.
CTATCATCTCTGTGTTCTTGTCTTTTTTTAAATTTAACCCTTGGGAGTTTTTTATTTCTCTGTGCTATTGTGGGCTGTCTATATTTAGGGAAAAAAAAAGCATAAACATTTTCCTTTTTGTTTTTAATACACAAAGATGCCTTCTTTTCCATTTTTCTGTATGATTTACCATTTTAATTCTACCTTTTTTATTTTTAAAGCATAAATAAGTATAAAATGGCAACAACCACCAAAAAAATAAGGGCTTTGTCATCTTTCTAAAAAAAAAAATTATTATAAAAATATGTTGCAAAATTTATTTGTGGATCCCAAAATCTAACAATGGACAAAATATGTGTTTACTGCCTTTTATAAATGAAATTTTAAGACACATATAATATAAATATCAGTAGAAATTAAAATTCAGTGTAGTATTAAGCACTATTATATGTTATTTATACCTAGGTATTGTCTCTTTATCATGTTCACTTTAAAATGTACAAAGCCCAAAACAAGAGAGGGAACACAGAAATTTACACCTTATGTGACTTTCCAAAAAAAAAAAATTTGTAACAGTGAATTGCTTAACTGATTTTACTGTATAAATCCCTGTAAATACTCACCTCTTACATGAAAGAAAAAAAGTCACAGAATGCAATAATTTGCAGTACCCCCTACAGCTACACCAAAGCCAACAGATTTTCAAAGAGAGAACAGAGAAGTGAGAATCACTCCCCTGAGTAATGGACAGCTAAAGGGAAGAACTATAAACACTTTCTGGCTGCCACTGTGTTCAGATCTTGAAAGAAATAGTCGAGCCTCAAACTATCTTTCAGATGTCTGCAAAGCCTGCCTTGCAGTCAATTCCATTTTTCCCAAGAGCAAAAATCTTTCCTTAGAAGTGAAATGTCTACACTGCCACAAGCAGACTGAGCAAGCAGTAAATTATTTTAGAAGTGAAGCTGAATAACATAGGCATTTATGTATTATGCCTCTTAAGAACCTTATCTCTCATCACAGGAGTGCTGCAGACCTATGTGGTGTTGTAGACCTGCTGTTAGACGAGCACAAAACATCAGACGCAGTTCCTTGGCACTTCATGGCCACAGCTGTACAAATGGTCTGTGTGACAGCATACACAGATGTGAAATTTATTGATAGCTTAAAGCCTTATACACATTCGAAAGAGATTTGTTTCACCACATGTAGTTCCATCAGACTATTAGGTCTACAGTGTAGTACCTAGAATTTTTGGTGAAAGTAATCCCTCAAATAGCAAGGTTATATTAAGGGCTGAAGGTGTCTTTAAGAACAACATTCCTTGTAGCAGATCAGTGTGATTCTTAGTTGCTTCTCCCAAGTTTCTGAAGACCAGAGAATCAGTCCACTCTGAACTGCAGTGGAGGCATATAGTCCAAATAAAAATCTTATGCAAACTCCTAATGATTTTGGTGAACTCTAGATCCCCAGGACCATCACAGACCTTCTGTGGGTGCATCGTGGTTTGACGCTGGTTTAAACGCCAAGTACACGAAATCTTAATTGCTTCTGCTGTAATTGAGCAGAGAAGGGAAAAATTAAAACTTTTTCATAAGGTGAGATAAGGATTATTGAGGAAAACGGAAAACTTCAAGGCAAAACTTAAACAGTTACAGTATGAAGAGGATTTATTAAGAACAGAATTAAAAGAAAAGGTAAATAATAAGAAATTACAGCACACTCCCAGAACAACCCCTCTCTTCCAGTACCCCCTCTTTCCAACCAACCCACTCAAGGGATAACAAAACATGGGATTTGGTCAATATTGCATTTCTTAAGAGTCTTTTCTAGGGTTAAGGAAAAGAGTTTCTTCTGTGCCATGGGATTTTTCACAACCCAGCAGTCTGCCCCGAAAAACAATCTGCTGAAATCTTACACTCTTCTCACACTGACAGTCATGGGCCATAACATAGGCTTTAGTCTTTTAAGGATGAGTTATTCTAGCCTGAACACAAAGGCTCTCTTCTTCAAAATCTCTAAAAGTCTCTCACAGCTTCTATATAACCTGGCACAGGCATTTTCTTATCTTCGCAGGCCACACGTGGATTTTCCATCCCCCCATGTACTTTAATGAATTATATAGAAAATAGTCTGTAATATTACAGTCCTCACCACCGCTTGCAAGGAGAATTTTAAGCTACAGCACTGGAAACGCCTCCATCCTCTTTTTCTGCCACCATTTTAGCGTCATCCCATGTGACTTTACTTTTCCTTTCTTTCTGACCTTGGAGTCACCATGTTCTTCTCCCTCACGTGACTTACTTTTCTTTCTCTCTGACTTGGAAGAAAAGGTGGCCTTGTTGGCTACATACAATGTTCTTTTCGGTTTGGTGTGAGCTGTGCTGGCTGCAGAGGGGCTCCGCTGGCCCCTGCCGGCTCCGTGGGGTGCCGCAGCGGCTTCAGATGAAATCTTGGCCGTGCGGTCCCAGCTCATAGCTGTTTTCTCAGCTGCCTTTGGCTCTGGGATGGCTTTTCCCCAGCGGCTTTTGCCCACGCCGCCGTGCTGGGGGAGGAAGCCCGGGCCAGCTCCGGGCCAGAGTCCAGACCCATTCCCCCTCCCTCTTGGCAGGAAGCTGGAACAAAAAGCCAATTTCCGTGCCTGCCTGTCCTTTAAATATGCAAATCGCAGAAGTGCTACAAGCTTTCTCATTGGGTTAGCAATTTGTCCATTAACTAAGTTTCAACCTACTACAGGGTGTAAATGCTTTTCTTTCAATGTTCCTGTAATTTATTTAAAGACAAGTGATGAGGGCAAAAAGATGCTCATTTGTTTAGGACCATGAGGACACTTAAGTCACAATCACTGACTTAACAGAACTTTATGGATATACTTAGTGGTAAAAGCTCTTATGAGAAACCGTGTTACTTCATAAACTGGAAACATTTTTGAAGATATGATATTCATGCTCTCAAAGGCTAGTGATCAATTACAATTTTAGAGTTTTTAAACCCACTGATGTTTTAGGTCTTGCATGATTAACCATATGTTTGCAAAAGAAATTTTTATGAAAGCTTACTGGGGAGAAGTTATCAATTACTATATCCATATATTGGTATTAAATGCTTCTTTTATGTTTATGTAATATTCACACTTGAGCAAAATACTTTTTAAATTTAATACATAATAAAAATTCCAGATTGAGGATTCTGTAGACTGAAGAGTTTTGTATGTGAACCATTGGGAAAAAAATGAAGCTTGTTCCATAAAAGCTTTGATTTTTTAGTTCTGTTTAGTGGAAAGATCTCCTCTGGTAGAGTAGATCAACATTTTCCAATGACGTGGTTTGAAACTTTGCTAGCAGAAGGAAACATAAATTAATAGGATTATTTTAATCTTCTGAGAATATCACTTCCATCTTGAATTTCTTTTTGTTGAAAGAGGATGAATGGAAGCCAGAATAATAGACCTTTTAAAAGTCTTTGATGTACTGTATACATTGGTAGCACTATTGATTACATGCTTCTTCTCTTTGATATTTTCTAGAACATACCTACTAAAATCAGAAAATTGATGTAAAGGGGTCATTCCATCAGACTGAATTATTTGGTGACATGATTAATGCCAGACATTGATATATATTGCTATATGAGAAACTATATTCTATGATATACCTCATAGAAAACAGGACAAAGGTTGCTGGACAAATATATTTACTGTATTTAATTTACAGCCTCATTTGCAAGGGTAAGAAAGGGTAAATTTTGGCAGTGACAAGTACACAAGGATCGGATGGGGAAAGAACTCCAAGAGATTCAAATACACTTTTCATGTCTTACTTTCTTGATCTAATATATTTTTCTAAATATTCCTAAATAAGTTTGATTTATATTTTACTGCAATTTCTACAGAGACCCAAATAGATACATTTCATTATTGTATACTTTGCTGTCATAATGCTTATACCAGATATAGAGACTAATTTCGTACTTTCAAACCAAAGCTTCTTGCTTGTGTCACTCAATAAAAACATGATGAGGTTTTTAGGAAGTAGCATCAGGTAGTATAAAATGTCCTGAATTACTTCTCTTGAAGTAATCTTTCCAGATCCTTGTTTTTCCTGCTATTTTCCTCATGAAACTAAAAATCTGTTTATGAAAAATAGTACTAGGTGCATGTTCTAGCTCTGTGCACAACCAGAATTTGTGGATTCTTCTATTTTTCTACCTATACACAATAACCCAGAAGTAGTTCTAACTCAGAGTATTCTGTTTCTGGGAACCCAGCAGTCTCTAATGGCTACAGCATAGTTCTATCTAAATAGTACATATTATTTTCCCAGTGTCTAGGAAGCAAAATCACTTTAGCCCACAACGGGGTTTTTTTTATATAGAGCTGAATTGTTCTGGCCAACTTACAAACCAATACTCTGCAGTGCTTCTTCTCTGCTAGTGTAAAGAACACACTCTCTTTTTGATATTACTTCTAGAAACTAATAATGAAAATGTTTGGCAGAAAACAAAGCTTTATTTAGCCTGAAGAAATGCAGAAAAAAAGGTTTGCAAATGTCTTTCTCCAAATCAAAACTGTTGTGTTCTAAAAAATATTTCTAATGAAGTCACACCCATCATAACAGAATACACTTGAAAACTGATTTCAGTAAGCCAGAAAATTAATATGATAATCTAAATCTACAGTTACTTTACCCTTAAATCTTTCATTAATATATTTTTACAATCTGCCATATAAATGCATCATGGTAAGACAAGTAAGGAAATCAGAGCTGCAGTTCATGGGACCTGAAAGGCTTTCAAAATCAGCCATTTCTGTTTATAACTTAATCTTTTCTGGATCATTAGAAGCAGTCTATTTATTCTCAAATGTCCAATCATATACTAAATAATAATAATGAGGGAATAATGTGTAATGTTTGAAGTAAGCAGTACAGAATATATACTATAATTATAGCAGGGAATTATTTGCTTAAGTGAATCATACCTGATGAATAAATTAACATTGCCAGGAAGTGATCACCTTTTATAGAGAAAAAGCCAAAATTATGAACAAACTCTGACATACCAATAAAAGTCTTCAGCCTCATTGTAAAAGCTGAACACCTGAATACCTGTACACAGAGTCAATTTTTATGATCCTAGTTTTATAAAAGATACATTGTATTTTATGTAGGCCTGACATCTGTAAGAAGAAATAGGTTATTTTGTCATAATGTAAAACTTCAGGTACTTCTGCAGACAAGAGGATATAAACTAAAGAAAACATTAAGCTTGGTGTTACTCTTGGAACAAAGGGTAAAATGCTGAACTGAAATATACAGTATGTGTAAATACAAAAAGTGCCATAATTCCTCAAGAAAATACATGGGAAATCTGCCCTTTAACTCAACAAAAAAGTCATGATATTTGCAGGTTGGAGAAAATAACCCCTTTGACAAGTGCTGCTTGACATATTGTTAAAATATATAGTTTTCATGTTTCTTGAAGTGGCATTTCAGTTTCAAGCCACTATTCAGCTATGGACTGTGCAAGCTAAAAGCACTGGCTTACTGGGAACAGTGATTCCATCATAACAGTGATGGCACAAACAGCACAGTCTCAACCTTCGGTCCAGCAGTCACCTGGTACTAGGCTTTAAAGGATTTGTTCATCTTCCAAAATATTCAGTGCAGATTTTTTATCCTTATGTTATGTTATGGTGCGAGTGTCTGTAGCCACTATGACCCCAGAGGGAATGACAGCATCTGAGTCCTGGGGGTCAGGCACCAACGTCTAAGATCACCTCCGTGGTGATGGCAAGTTCCCATAATCCTCAGTTTCCTTAATTTGCTTATTACAAGTTGGTTGGTTACTGTTCTACCCTCCTAGTTTTATGTACAAGGCCATAAATATTTATCCCCTTAGTTGACTATGTATCAGTTCTGGAAAGATCTATGTTACTCAATGCCCCATTGGTTGTACCCTGTGATCCCTCCTACAAATTACTTCTATTGGCTATTTCCTAGTTAACCCCTCCCCTACCACCTTACCTGATTAGCTGTCACCCTTATCCCTGCCTTTCTTTCTCTGAGTATAAAACCTATGGATCCCCTTGTAAAACCAGCTTTTCGTCCCTGGACCCTTCACGTGCAATAAACCTGCTCGTGGAACCCATACAGCGAGTCCCTCCTGTTTCGTCACCTCTGCTGATGCCTCTACCACCTTAGCCTGGGGCTTGCTCCTCAGAGTGAGGGGCTCGCCCCCCCAACCACTGTGACTCACCTGCCAAGGGCTATCATCAGCGAGATGCTGTGCCACCTTCCGAGCTATCCCTAGGCTCGGCATCTCAATGTGACATAAAATAAATCCTTAGGAAAAATTTCTTTAGCCTCAAATAAGAAACTTGCATGAGAAAACTGTCAGTTTGGAGAAGGCTACCATGATAAAAACAGATAGTCTGTAACTCCTCTGACAGTTAAAACCAGAGATGGAATATACCTACAAATAGCTCTTCTATACCTGTGTCAAATTTTTCTCTTCCCTTCTATTTTGAGCCAAAGTTATTTATATGTGGGCAGATACCATTCTCTCACACCTACACTGCTCTTATATGGTGCAAGGTTTACTAGACTTTACTTGTCTAAAAAGGATTTGTTTTCAAGACTTGCAAAATACTTGGGTTATTCATACATAGAAGTAAAGAAGTATTAGAATTTATGAAATAACAAGAAAAAAAAATATATAATGTCTTCCTCTCAGGATAGAATTGCATTTGTACCACTACTGAAAGATATTTAGCCAATTTGTTTTCAAAGAACACCTCATCTGGAGGCTCCACAACCTCTTTGCATATGTTCACTCCCCTCACAGTCAGAAGTTCTCCTATCTCTACAATATTTTTCCATTGCATCCTATTGCGGTCATGAGGAATATGCAGAGTATTTCGTGTTATAAGAAACTTTTTAATGGACTTTAAGACCATATTATCTCTTCTTCTCTCACACACACATGTACGTATATATATCTATATACAATTCATGCTACCTTTCATTTTTACTATCTTTGGGCATTCTTGTTAATGTCCCTTAGGCTTTTCCTAACTGGTTTATATCTTTCTTTAAGTCGAATGCCCAGAATTACACAGACTGCTCTTGCTGGAATCTTACAGCTCCCTAGCATTATATGTGAAGCATTATTCCCATATTTTTTTGGCATTTACTGCTGCTTACACAGTGTGTACCACAGTGGAGACACAACACTGATTTCTGCTTCATTTTGTGATCCATTTCAGCACTTTTCTGCAGACTTACTTATATGGTAAATTATTTCTGTTCATTGGTGTAGCTATATATTTTAAATATGCTACATGTGTGGAGAGGTTTTCAGCCACTGGGAGCTGGCAGAAGGGGGTTTTACCCCTCGTGTGCCGACACAAAGAAGCCCAGAGGTCAACACTGAAACCCCTCTGGAAGGCGGCACTCAGTGCCCAACCCACAATGAAAACGGGGTAGAGCTCCTCACCCAAAAGGGGCTGTATCCTCCTGTCGCTGTCAGGCAGGCACGCAGGCAAAGGCAAAGTAAAGAGAGGGGACTCTCCGTATGTGTTCCGTGCAGGTTTATTCCCATGAAAACACAGGGACAAAGAGGCCAATTGGCAGGAGGGTCCAGGGATCTTATACTGGGTACAGAATAGGTGGGGACAGGGATCTCAGCCAATGGGATACAGACAAGCAGGTGGGATTGACAGGAAGGGAACCAATGGGAACAACACATAGGAGGGACTCAGGGAAGGATCCAATTGGGGCATCGAGGAACAAAGAACTTTCTAGAACTAATACATTTTAAAGAAGGAAAATGAATATAAATTCATACATAAAACAGGGAGGACAAAATATTAGCCAATCAGGAGAAAACATGCAAAAGGCAGAACAAGGGAATCATGGGTTCTCACCATGACTGCGAAGTTAGATGCTAAACTTGGGCTGCTGACTGCCACAGCTGGTTGAGTTCTCCTCAGGAGAAAGAGTAGCTGCAGCCACCTGCACCGCTACACCTGTGAAGTTATGTTTGTTAACCAACATCTTTTTCATTTTCGGGGCATTTATTCAGGACTGTTTAAAATCTTGGGCTTTTTCGGTTTCCTTCCTGTAACTGTAGATCTTCCCATTTTTTTCTCCAAAATAAACTTTAATTGGCATACTTAAGTGGTGTCCTGTTGTGTAACTGAATACTGAACAGGACTAGACCCAAGACAGTCACTTACAGAACTCTGTCAACATATCCTTCTCTTCTGAAGCTGTAAAGATGTAATTCTTCAGTCCCATAGAAGTAAACAGAAAGAGAGATTTTAAATAGAGAATATATACTTATCATCTGAGTAATCTGCCTCACAGCATCTAGAATCTGACATATTGAAAGAATGAGGGTAATTTGAATTAGGACATGCTTTGTTCCCAAAGAGACATTGCAAATTGCAGGATTTAGAAAGGCTACATCGTATCTACCTACAGGCTTTACTGAAATGCCAGATATAGTTAATACAGTGTGTCATAAACATACTGAATTCTATTCTCCTTCAAACAAATAAATCATAAATCATTCTTCTGTCATTGCACATTCTTACTGCCTATAAGCTGCAAAACCAAAACTCTGTACATGTCAAATCTATTTTTTGGATGGCAGTCAGGGGACAAGAACTGCAGTGCATGAGTCTGGCTGAAGTCAGATTAGATCATGATGTCATACCCACAGGAGTAGTA
>NW_008246058.1:9368515-9375842 GCF_000691975.1 Corvus brachyrhynchos
CAAAGTATTGCTTGAGTGTGCAGCAGGTGTAAAATGATTTTGAATCAGAATGACAGTGTTCTGCTTTTACTGATTCCTTTGTATGACAGTTCTGCTCTGGTAATATGCTAAGAATAATATAATAATATAAAGACAAGTAGGAACTACTGTGGAGCAGAACAGAAAAAGACACATTCATTTAACAACAATGGAAAAGATGGAGATGAAAGGAGAAGATGCGGGTAGTTCTAAGCAGAAGCATGCCAGGTGCAAGAAGTGCATCTCAGGGTCAACTATTTCAATGCAGGATAGAAAATGAAAGCAACAAAGGTGAATATTGTAAATACCTTTGTCCTATCACAGTATTCATACTGAAAGTTGTAGAGAATCAGTCATATTATTGCAGTTTTTCTGTGATAACCACCACTAGACTGACATTAGTGAAAGCCAAAACATTTAATTTTTGAGATTAGATACAATCTTCACTGCAGATATTTATCATAAACAAGAAACCAAAATTCATGAGCACCCTGACAGTTCCAGGTACAGAGCAAGACAATGAACACAGCAACTCCTGAATATGTCAGAAGGAATCACATGGTGTTCTGCTATCTGAATATTACTTCTTATTGACACATATCTTGACTGGATCAAAGCAATATATGCAGCAATTTTCATGGGAGTGGAGAAGCAATTGCAAACCATCAATTTCATCATCTAAAGTTTATCAGTAGATGAAAGCATCTACATATATTGCAACTGCCTAGAAATTCTAGGGTATAAAAACAACTCCTAACTGACAATTTAGCAGTAACTTATATTATGATAATGAAAAAACAGCATGCCACCTTTGATGGTCACAAGGGTTCAATAACTCAGACGTCATTTGAAGTCCCAGAATGAGCCTGAGACAGGTCTGATACAGCCTCACAGAAAACAGTGCTAAAGTTCTGTTTAAGTAATATCAACATTTTATAAATTCTGCTTTGCTCCCCTGCAGGTGATACTGTGCCTTCATATATTCTGTTAAGAATATTCAAATTTATGAGCTTAGTGGATTTAATATCTACTATGCTAATTTAAAAATTATCAGGTTGAAAGAAACTTCTTGATGTGTTTTGCTGTTCTCTCTACCAACTGCCCAAAAAGCATGTTGTGGTTTAGGAATGGTACTCCCCAGTTTAGTGCTCCCACTGGGACTCCCCAAGCCATGCTGCCACTCACTTTCTCCCCCTCTCCCTCCCCCCTGTGGCAGGCTGAATAGGAGAGCTGGAAACATAAAAGGTAAATATCAAGGGCTGAGAAAAGAACAATCTACTGGAAACAGGAATTAAATAACAAAACTATCAGTAACAGCTACAATATTAATAACAAAATATACAAGAGATATACAAGTGATTCACATCCAAAATGCTCAGCACTGGTGTTACATTACCACCCCCTCTGCTACACTTCCTCAAATGGAAGGGACCCCTTCTTCCCAGAAGTGACTCCCTTCCCTCTGCCTTTGGCAGTGACACCACATAGTACAGAACAACCTCCAGGGTCTGGTCAAGCCCCCTCCTGACTACTGCAAAAATTAACCCTGCCCTGGCTGGAACCAGGACAAGGCAAACTCAAAATTGACATAGATCATGATATAATATTGCATGCCTGCTATACCAACTTGATTAAAAATGAGTAGCAGACTATCTTGCCTGAAAAGCTCTAGCTTCTATACAAGAAGCATTTTAGTATCAAAATTTCCCAGCTGAGATAGACTAATTTTAACTACATTTCCTTAGCTGCTCAAAGACAAGACAAGACAAGAGAAAAGAGAAGAAAAAAAAAAGAAGAAAAGAAAAAAGAAAAGAAAAGAGAAGGAAAAAAAAGAAGAAAAAAGAAAAGAAAAAAAGAGAAGAGAAGAGAAGAGAAGAGAAGAGAAGAGAAGAGAAGAGAAGAGAAGAGAAGAGAAGAGAAGAGAAAAAAGACAAGACAAGACAAGAAAAGAAAAGATAAAAGAAAAGTCGTATTTTCATTAATTAATCCAATTGGGTTTTATGTTATCCAGAATTATTTTCTTTCTCCCTTTATTTTTATTTTTTAAAGTATGTTCCTGCATAACCTAAACACAGATAGTTGTGACCTGCTTACACACCACTTCTGTCGTTGCTTCTCTCAAGGCTAATATTTGGTCTGCACTACCCTTTCTGGTGAAAAAAAGGAGGATAGGAAGGATGGAGGGAAGGAAGGAGGGAGGGAAGGAGTGAGAGAAGGAAGGAAGGGAGTGAGAGAAGGCAGGAAGGGAGGCAGGAAGGCAGGAAGGCAGGAAGGAAGGAAGGATATACCTGAGCAATAAAGAGAAAATTAAATGAAAATAAACCAAACCAAACTAACAAAAAACTAAGAACCAAGTAAGAATAGAGTGAATGTAGGCATTTCATTGAAAAGAGGAATTTAGCTATCTAGAACTGGTAAAAGGGTCAGATCCTGATACACTACTATGTGCAGCTTCCTTAAAGAAATGTTCCTATTTTATTATCTTTTTCTTAATATACCCTCTTAAGAAAACAAAACTGCTGTTTTCTGATGTGTTGGTAGAGGAAGAATAGAGAAAAAAAGAGTAGTAAACAAAATTCTCAGATTTTTACATCAAAACCCTTTGTTTTTCCTTAGTTTCCATAAACCCAAGGAAATTCACTTCAAAGACCTAATAATGAATTCAACCTGTTTCTGTGTTAACACAAGGTACTGAAAACTATACAAAAGTAAATTGGGATAAAGGCAACACTACACAAACTTCTTAGAAAGAAGGTTAATATATTCCAAATCTCCCAAAACCCTAAAATCAGTCTCATTTTCCCTTGCAAGCAAAATGGCAGAAGTGCTCAACCATTTTTAATTGAACTGTCAGCGTCATTGAACTGATCGTCTTTTTAAAAGGTATGCAGTGTGCTAAGAAATGTTTTTTCAAGGTTTGAGATTCAAAAATGGTATTTTTTTAGAATGTCTCATCTACACCAAAATAAGGAGTAGAAGCTCCATCCATGTGAGACATTCTTCAATATGTAGAATTAGTGATCCAAAAAGTCAATGGATTTGAATTCCCATCTATATTTCTTTGCAACTTTGATGACACAAAAATTAAATTAGTTCATTAGAGAAGCTTTCCAAATGTATATTAATGCTCTAGGAGATCATACCAATATCTGTCTGTGTGACAGACCCTCACTTGCATACTTAAAAATGTCTTGTTCTGTAGCAGGGCAACACAAGACAATCCCAGCCCTTAGTCACATCGAGTAGCAGTCGCATACCACGTAGTGAACTTCTTTCAGCCAAAAGTTCACATCTGTTACTCCTTTGAAATTTTTGTTCCTTCTGTCACTCTCTCCCTAGGGATTTAGACAGATGCTAGGGCAATAGCCAGACAGTACTTTTGTATATCTCTTTTAAAAGACAAATAAACTCTGGTATGCAAAATAAATATCAGTTCTGCCTTCCAACTTGTCCATACCTGAAAGCTCCTTTTCTCCTCTTGGGCAATCGTACTCCAACCCTCTCATCTCTCTCCTGCCTGCAGGTTCCTTCAAAGGAAGAGAGCAGTGGGACCAGGTTACCAATCAGCTACTGTCCTACTGAACCAGCACTGGCTTGTTCAACAGCAAGAAAAACACAATCAGTCTATTCCAACAAGAAGAGTACTTCTTTATATTTTTGTCTTGAAGTGTGCCTTACCTATAGGAATTGTGTGGGAAATGATGAAGCCCTGCAACATCTTTTTGAGAACATAGCAAGCTTTTTACAGTTTTTGATCTAAATGTTTTCCTATACCATACTGCATTTCTACTGTGTGATATACTCAAGCTGCTTTTTAACCGTCTCATCAAAAGGGTGTATGCACATAAACTGCTGAGACCAGACAGTAGTCCATGAGCAGAACATAGTACTGACATTTTGTGAAACCCCTCCTTCCAAAAACAACTGCTTTTCTAAGACATGTACATGTGTAGATTGCTTTGAAACCTGCAGAGAGCAGGGGAAACTGTTTACTGTATGTGATCCAAATTTAGAGCAGTTTTAGATACAATTACACTTTGTAGAAAGATAAGCCCTACAAAGAACAGCAAACCCCAGTATTTCACTAGTCTCTAGTCATCTTATCTAAAACCTGCAATTTATATGGCTTACGAAATAATCAGTACATTTGCTTTTGGAAGCTATTGTTGGCTGTGTTGGCTGCTGCCACTTTTGAGAAATAACTGCCTAAGATGTTGTTAAAAGAAGACTTTAAATCAATAGAGTATGAAGTGCCAGTCACATATCAAAGAGAATCAAGAAAACCTTAATTAAGTATAGGGGCCCAACAGGCACTGTGAGCCTTCACTGCAAGCCTACACTGTAGATACAGCATTTTATAAAAGTGCCTGTTCTGTTCTGGTCTGTGCAACCATTCCAAATATTTCAGATTTAGTCAACCTGGTCAGACCAACTTTATACCATACCTGCCTATCCATGCAGAAAATAATGTATTTCTGTCCAAAAATCAAACATCTGACCTGAGTAACGCACTTTGTGCCTGAAAGTTAATATATTCTACTGAACATTTTATTTCAAGCAAATAGTTACTTGAGAACTTTAAAAGCTTTGGTTCTAAATCTTTTAGGAAAAAAACCTGATAATAGAAGATAAAAATATTAGGTTTTGTTCTAATTTCTAACCTACCTACACATGATTCCTATAAAGATGGCAACAACATTTTCATAGAGGTTCACTAGGTTGTTTCATCCCAATTAGCATCCAAGCATTTTTTTGGCTTGTCTCCCATGCAATTGTTCTGCTAAACAGTGCAAAGCAGAAAGTAAAGGCTCACCATCTGCTCAAATGAAAAATTTCGTCAAATATCAAATAAATTCAAATGGATAAACTCAGACGAAATACACACATCTAAGCTGAAACAAGTGACTTTAGCAGCTGAACAAAAATCTTCCACGTGAGACCTGACATCTCATAATGCCCAGAAAGAGAACATACCTTTCATTGAGCCAAGAGTTTAGTACTTGACCAATTAAGTTCTTCAGAGAAGAGTTCAAGTGCAAAGATTAGTTATAATTTATCCAGTATTAATGGTGGTAGTACTGCTCAAATTACGTAATTATTTTTAAAAATAATAAAAAACCCACCCTGAATTAATAATTTAGTTAACTTGTAGACTGCTTAATATTATTGACCTTTATCATATATGGTTAAACAATATGTTGCAGAATCTATAGCAGTGTCATTGAAAAATTGAAGCTAAGTTCTTTTTGAACTCCAGGTATTTTTACAGTTATAGCTGTTTCACTTTTAACTTGTTTTAAGTTATAACATTTTTCTGAAATATTTTTTAATTCAGCAGTTTTGGATTCAGGAAAAGATAGGGGAGGAATAATGGAGCAACTCTGCTTAGTAAACGACTGTGGTAGTCCTTTAAAGAAGAAGCTTTTTTGACCCTATTCCACATCCAGAATAAGAGCAGTCTGAACTTGAGTCTACATTTCCTTAACCAGTGCCACAAGTCCTGACCAATTGGAGAACATCTTCTCTCCATTCCTTTCCATAAAATATTGGGACAATATATTTTTTTTTTAATTTCAAATTTGATTCAAATTTGATTAGTGACAGAACTAATTACAGCTCATTAAAACTACAACAGAAGAACAAAATATGTCATTGTGAATTACACATTAAAATCTTTTCTCATTTAGTTGCAAAAGTCAATGTATGAAACCAAGAGATGAGACTCCCAACAAAGAACAGAGGTCTTCTAAAGTGGGTGGGTTTTTCCATTGATACTGCAAGTGCACAGTACCTAAGTGACTATAGCATTCTAGGAGTGATGGAGCTTGGAAATTTATCGCAGCACAAATAATGAAGTCCCACATTATATTCCCATACTGCTTGCTTCCCAGAAATGGGCTTCCATTGCCGTAATGAAATATCTCTATTTGAGTTTTATGGTGAAATTACTAACATTGATCATCCTGATATAAAAGCAGCAGTGAAACCACAGTTTTAGTAATAAATATCACTGTCTTCCCTTTTTTAAATAAGTTTTAAAATAACTTTAACATATAGCTCATTTTCAGAGTGAGTTCAGAATTTTATTTCTTTATAATGTTTCCTTTATGTCATTCTCATCTCTGGAGGAATTAGGTATTTCAAAATCTGTAAGAGCAGTGTTCCAACTTTAAGTACAAAAAAAATAACAGTGTGGTAGTAAGTTCTGATATGATATTAAAGAAAATACAAGTTTATACTACAGGTAATTATATAATGTTAAATTTACTGTAGTTTAACAATGGTCTCAAACACCTTTGAAAACAATGCTGCTTATTGTAATGATGAATTAGCATTTAGTAACTTTATTAAACTATAAGACAATAATCAAATGATAAAATTAAACTATATTTTATTTCTTATTCACACATAAGATGGAGCAACTTTTTTGGACCTCAGAATACTCAGGTACCTTAAAAAGAAATCCTGATTTAATCTTGATTATAGGGACATGGGAATTTAAAATCAGCTTACTCTGAGAGATATGTGAATCTTGGAAAGCTATGGAGATCACCTCTATACCTGTGTTATGTCTATTTCAGTGTACAGGTCTGTACATTAAGAATAGATTAATTTAAATAATTTTAAATCCCATACAGTTTCACACTAATTTCCAATGAGAACTGGGAAGAAAAAAGTGTTTATTATATAATACCTCTTTCTATAAGGCAAGGTAAATGCCACTTTACTATCTCCTTCCATTGCAAATGTGTATTTAAAACAGAAGTTTCTTAAATACTATACTCTTTTTTTTTCTTATGACCTCCTACCCACAAGTGAACAGTACAGATTTAATATTTTATATTCACAGTACACTTTCCACTCTAGCAGGGCAGGAAACATAATCCTGAAGACATATTTTAATATTTAATTTCAGCTGAAAGTAAACATAAGAATATAATTAAGTTACCTGGAAAAAGTAATGCCCCAGCACCCTCTTTATTGGCTCAGAGACACATGTCATTGCCTTGCCACACAGAAACTGAGTAGGTTTCTGTGTCTTGATTCAAGACGGCCCAACAAAGACTCAGTGGAACTAATCCAGAACATAAAGGAGGCATAAACCCCGTGTCATAGGTTAGCAAGCATAGTCCCAGAAGGGATGTCCTTGCTGAGGGGTGCTTACAGTTTCCTCTGGGACCTGATAGAACCTATCAGCTGGCCAGTTTGAATATGGACAATTCTCTAAGCCACTTAAAGTTGTGATCACCTCTGTGATCCACATTTAAGAATAGGCAAACTCCCCCTCCAAGCTCTCTCTCGTTTCCGG
>NW_008246058.1:9376426-9385256 GCF_000691975.1 Corvus brachyrhynchos
GGGAAGGAGAAGGGCCTCTGTTTTTGTTTCTGAACAGCTCAACCTTAAAACTGTACCCCAAAAACCTTCAAGAGTGGACCCTCGAAAGCAGTTGCGGGAAAAGCTGCAAGTCGGGGGAAGGGACTCACATGCAGGCAGAGAGAGTCTCCCTAAATGGACTGAACAATATTTGGAAGTGGGCAGCTGTCTCGTGATACTGTTTTCATAGCACGAGCAAGAAGAAACTCCTCTTTCTAAATGGACTGAACAAGGTTATTATGGAAGTGGTAAACAGACTGAACATCTCAAGGGTTGTCTTTTTACATTGTCAGTGGGAGAAGGGAGGAAGGTGGGGGGAGGAGGAGAGTTCTGAAGGTGGTATAATATTTTTTTTTTCTTCTTTTAGGTCTGTTAATAAACTTCTTTATATTCTCTCAAGTTTGGTGCCTGCTTTGCATTTCTCCTAATTCTTATCTCACAGCAGATAAACAGTAATGAGTATTTTGGACCAAACCACTACACTAAATTGGTGTTTCTGCCTGGTTACAAACCTGACCCGCTACACCCCCAAAGAATGTAATGTGCAAATATGTTGGATAAATCCCTTAGTAACTAAGTTAGCAGCTTCTCAGACACTGACTGCTGAGTACTTTCTGCTAAAATTAGGATATACTTGTAAATACCATGCTTCATCTTTTTGCTTCGCTGGTAGGAGACAACATATTTTCTGACTTCAGGGTGGCTCAGAAGGTGCACTCCAACAGCTGATACACATATTTCATCAGTCCATAAAATGAACTGTTGTTATAAATTACTCTGATTCTTTCCTTACCCAGAAGCTTTGATCAGGAGTTTGCTGAAATAGACTGAATTTAATGTAGAAAAGGTTTCCGTAGCCAGTTCTGTTTGTTTCCATAATACCGTGGCACGTCAGTAGAGTGGAAGAAAGGCCAGAATGTCACATAACAAACCTTAACACCATGAAACAAGTGAATATTTCAGGAAGCAAAGGGATATGAGTAGGAGGAAGGAAACATGAGTTAACAGTAAGCATGACTCAGATGCACAGTGATCTGTATTTGACCCCAAAGAGAAAGCAGAATTTCAGGTTCTAGTATTCCTTAAATAAGATTAAAAATCTGCTTTTTTACTGTATCTTTCTATTGTACCTGGTCATACATGGTGCAGCTGGCTTACACAGTGTTCTCCACAGAAAGTGCAATCATACTTCTGCATTCTGTGCTTGATAATATATTTCACTGCTAGCAGTTATATTTTTCAGAAGACTAGAAAAGATGCTCAGCTTTTCCCAAAAAAGATACTGGCGACTTATGTATTTGCTACAAAATCTTTTAATTCTGTAGACTATCATCCCAAATATCCCTAGTGAATTGCCTTCAAACAAGACACATCTAAAAGATCATCATTACAGTAAGGGAAAAATTACCATCCCAAAAAGATTGGTAATCTTATTTGGTTTTGTATCTGATTAACTTTGCATGGGACTTCTGGGTTAAAAAGCAAAAACATAGCAGAAAACAATGATATGATAAAGAAAAGAAATAGATTACATAAAATAAATAAATAAAGAAATGTACAAAAATAAAAGTAGAATTCTTGCTAAGAACATTCTCTCTTTTGTAAAGAGAAATTTAATAACTTATAATCTTACCTAAGTCTTGAACAAGGAATATTTTCTTTCTCCAAAATAAAGAAGATAGAGATAAGACCTTCTCTCCAGCTATGTTATCATCTCAGGATGAAAAGAGGAAAATAAGTCTTTGGTAAGTCTTAGGCCACTGGTTATAATTTAAGCACAAATTATTTCCTTTATTTATTGCAAAGAAAGGATAATACAAACTGATCAAAACAACATTCAAAATATATCCTTAGCCCATACTCATCACTTCGAAACTAGTTGCTTTTAGAATTTAAACTTCAAGTTAAAAAATACTGAATATGATTGCTCAGGACTTGCAGAGCTTTACAGACACATTGTTTCCCACTTTCTAGTGAGATTACCAAGGCTGCAGGTGCCTCAAGGCACAGAGTATGGTAGACCAGTTGAGTGTCCTCCTAAAGAATTACTGGAACAGACCTGGAATTTTACTGAATCACTAAAATTCCAGATAGTATTCAAACATGGGTATTTTTGAATACAGTAGTGGTTGAATATAAAGCTTTCATTTCTTTCAGAATTACGGGTTTTGCAACTACAAACTACGACTACTATAAAGAAACTTCTGGAAATACAAAGATATTTTTTGGACACATAACATTAGAATACTTGCCAACTAATATCACTTTCCTCATAATGAAAATCAAAAGCTCCTGTACATTTTAACTTCTTGTGGAGAAAGAAATTAACTGCATTTTAATTGTATGCATGCTACATTTTCTGGTTACAGGACCAGGAATGTTTGTGAGATCTATAGGTAGCATCATGGTGCAAATAATTTTCTGGTTTTGATTAGCAACTATCAGACTTTAAAAGCATTATTATGGTCAGATACCATAAGATCACATGAAGCAAATTAGAAAGGTCACATAAGGTAATTTGGGAAATAAAGAGTAGCAAAGAATGTATTAATAATTAT
The DNA here is from genome assembly GCF_000691975.1 of Corvus brachyrhynchos. Taxonomy (NCBI): domain Eukaryota; kingdom Metazoa; phylum Chordata; class Aves; order Passeriformes; family Corvidae; genus Corvus; species Corvus brachyrhynchos. The sequence goes on from NW_008246058.1 coordinate 9,379,003, forward strand.
AGTACTTCTAAAATAGTGTTTGCTTTTAGAAATTAAAGAAAAAAAATTGAACACTTTGGTTTCTTTTTCTCTTAACTGCTTCACCTAATGTGAATAGTGTGCATCTTAATAGTATTATTACTCATCCGTGCTAGAGGTTTATTGAAGGATCATGGGGCACTATGAAAACCATCCATGAAGTCCTTAATCCCTCAGAAAAACATGACAAAAAAAAGAAAATCTTAAGAATCTTTAGAATTTTTCAAATTTTTGTGCTGTAGAACAAGAACACAGAGTCATTAGATTTTGACCATTTTAATGCATAGCACATGTTTTGCAAGTGGCTGTTTCATAATAATAGGGTTAAGAATTTCCAGGGAGAGATTCCGTTGGCAAATAATTTCAATACTAAAATTAACATTTTAGACAAATTTTGTCTTGCAGACTGACAAATCCTTTAGAGTTCTGATAAAGCAAAACTGTTACATGATGACACTAGTTTATTTCTATGTTCTACCTTCCAGCTGGATATAGTAATACTCCCAGAGGCATTCACTTCCTTCAGAGGAGGAGAGATGTATATAAGAAATTTTTCTACAAGCAATATTTTTTTTTATTCTATTCTATTCTATTCTATTCTTACTTATTTTATGAAATAAAGAGCAAAGATTCAAATTTAATACTGGAAGCTCAATCTCAGGAAAATTGTGAGGAATATTCTATCATAAATGCAGTTCTTACCTCTGCATGTAGAAGACTAACATAATGCAAAAGAGCTAAAGAAAATCACAGTTCTTTTTCCAAAAGAATAATTATCCATACATATTTTAAGGCTGTTTACATTCAAAATTTTCATACTGGAATGAATTGAGAACATTTTTTAATGGTATTTGTCATATATATTATTTATTTTCCAGAATGTTTCTACACTGAGAAATTACATAAGTGATATAACTAATTTTACCCTTGATGTGAAGGGTGATACATTTTTACCTAGACATTTTTGAATCTACAATGAAGATTAGATTAAGGAATTACCTTTTTTGTGCATGCACAACTAAATAAGGCTAGGTTAGGAGTCCTTCTCAAAAGACAATTATATTATCAACATGATGAGCATCACTAAAAGAAGCTCTGTTTGGAAAACCACATCACATCCATGCATTTCTATGAGCTCAGCCCTAGAGTGCATCCTATATCATCATAATGGTGAAACTGCAGCCCTAGGGGTACAAATACATCACGGTGAATGTGTCAGTTTTGCTTCAGAGGCAGTTCTACCAAGCATTCTTGCCCTTTACCTCATATACAGCTCACAGTTTCTCTTGTCTAGCTCCAATAATAGCAAAATTTAAATTCACTTGGGGTGTTTCTCCTTTATATATATGGACATGTAGTTATAACACTGATTAATCACTGGTATTGTAAACAATATTTATCAGAAGCACACATTAAAAAATTATGTGAAATATGTTCAACTTCACAGCTAGACATTAATTATTATAATAGATTTTGAGACCTTGCTAGGTCATTTGGAGAAAAGTTATTAAATCTTTCCTAGCTTATCTTGGAGTTATCAAAAGAACGACATTAATTATTAACAAGATTTATTAAAGAAAGTTATGAAGAAGTGTATGTAATGATTAATATTGCTGCTTAGATGGTAATACTAATGTGCTCAGCTGAAATTTGACACAAAAAATAAGTGTTACAGCACCAAGTCAGCATAGTTTCCTATAAATGCTGGACTACAAATACTTGTAGAGCAATGGAATAGAGAGAGTATCAAAGGTCAACAGACAGAGACTCCTCTAGTTCCTGAATCAAATGTCATCTGTCTAAAAACCTAAAGAAATTATTCATCAACATCTCACTTCATTGTAGAACTTACAAGAAGCCCAAAGACAAACTTTTGAAGGTGAATTACACCCCAAAGTACTTACAAGACTGAACAAAGGAAATTGTTAGATATGACAGCTGGTGTGGGGTCAGTAGCTCTGACCGAGGAAGCTGTGACCGGTCCGGAGAGATGGTCCCGTGGAGGATTGTCTTCCCAAAGCCCGGTGTCTTCCCTCAGCTGCTAGCTAGGAGGGCCCATGCAGAGGCTGTCAGCTCTTTAGTGATTATCAGCTCATGATTTCAGCTCAGCTCTGCAGGGCAGCCTCCAGGCCAGACCAGGGAGAGAGACAAGAGGCTCATGTAGCTGTTCCGCACGATGTAGCTTTATTGGTCAGTACTCTGGTGAAGGGGAGCCAGGGACGAGCAGCACTCTGCCCTCGCAGGGGCAGGGGGCCTTATAGGGATACAGGGGGTGGGTGTCAGAGGGTAAAGGCCAATGGGTTACAAAAGATCTGCATAGAGTGTCCCAGAGGATTCTGGGTTTGCCATCTTTTCGCCTTAACTGAAAAGTAGCTGCCTTCCCAGGGGGAATCCTGCTGGGAGATTGCTCAATCTCCTTATCTCAGCAGATGTCCCTCCAGGGCAGTGGCAGGGCATACCCTACAGTTAGACATCTCCTGAAGCTGTCCATCTGAAGAGGAAGTACAGTAAGGCCTTGTACTCATGAAGTCATAATAGACTAATGTGTAAGAAATATTGTAGAAACCATCAGAAGGGTGCCCTAACTGTAATCAGACAAAATTGTGTGTACACCACCGTAAAGCCCCAAACACATCCATCTGGGCTGGTTTCTGGAGAGCGACAACTCTGAAGGCTGTGATACATTTTATAATGGTAGTGGGGTGATTGCAGAAATTCAGCAGGTGGCCATACAGATTTATGGGCTTCCCCTTGCCCCAGGGGCATTCACACAAAGAAAACATCTGCTTTCCAGTAATAAGTATTCTTGAAAATGCTTCTTTACAGATGAACTAATGCCTCAGCATATACTTCATTTCTACCATCTATGTCTATTCCAAATAATTAGTGGACCATAAGAGGCCAATTAAAGATGTTCCTTGCATGTTATCATCATCCTGATATACTTCATGTCACTCCCTTTACTTGTCTAAGTTTGTTAAAGAAGTAAAGCATGAGGAGTTTTAAAAGATGCAAGCCAAAGTCCTCTCTTCTCATCCACAGAGGAGTTTATCAGGTTCAAGAGCACTTATCTTGTTTCACTAGCGATTTCAGTATTAGTAAGAAACATTTAAACTCTTGTCCTATCCATTTCTTTCTCTTAAATAAGTAGCACAGAGTACCTTACCTAGCTTCAACTAGGTCTCAAAGGGCCTCAAAGACTTCAATTAAAAATAAAGATTAAAAAAAAAAAGAAAAAGAATGATTTTCCAAGTTTGGAAATTAAAATATGTAGCTAATTTTCTGTGTTTTCCTTTTCAGAATTGGCAATTTTATATCTAAACACAATCCAAGTTTTAAAATACTTAATAACTAACAATTGCATTGTTATAATAATTTACATTGTATATCTAACCAAAGGAGATAGACTAAGTCACAACTGAGTAGAGGTATTTTCAGTCCTTTTATTGTCCTCATTCCAATTCTGTTAAAGTACTTTGGAATTTCATTATCACATTTTTTTTGAAAAGAGAGTGAGTGCAACTTGAAAGCATGAATTTTTAAAATAATGAAACACAACTGTGTACCTAAAATTAAAGAAAGTAAAAATATTTTTTTATTAATCTTTTCCTCAACAGCCAAACCTTTTTCTGAGTATAAAGCATATATCTAACAAGGAAAAGGGATAGTTGTCAGTAACAATTACATCTTTTACACCTTTCTAGACATCCATGAAAAGCAGATACATTCTTATCCTAATGGGGAAAACCAGAAATCATTACTTAGTTGAAGAATATGAAGCTGTTTGAAAACAAGCTTGATGTAACTGTTTGTCAAGGGCAAGAGGAAAACCTTCTGCCACTGCACTAGTTTAGTGTAGACTGAGCAGAAGTCCAGAAGGGCTGCTTCCAGTGGTGCTTAGAGAGCTGGATAATGTGTTTTCAAGACCATCCTTTTGCTTTTAGAAAGTTATGGATATAACAGTAAATTCTTAATGATTCAAAAGGAGCACTTACCCTGTGTAGAGAGGATAAAGAGAGAGGCTTTGTTTAGCCTGAAAAAGAATCAACTTTAGAGCCAACTAGTAGCACGTGTCAGCATCTACAAAGAGGTTACTTAGAAGGTGGAAGCAGAATCTTCACAGTGGGAGTAAGAAAGAAAATAGATAAAAATTGAAACAAGAAAGGTTTAGACTGAGTTTAAGGAAAGCTTTTTTAAGTATGAGAACAGGCAAACACTGGAACAGGTTGCCCAGAGAAGCTGTGCTGTATCCATTTTTGGAAGTCTTCAAGACACAACTGAATAGAGCCTTGAGCAATCTGATCTGATCTCTCAGCTGACTTGCCTTGTGTAGCAATTTGGACACAGAACCTCCTGAGGTCCCTTCCAGCTTTAACTCTCCTATGATACTGTGATAGTAAACTTTCATTAAGTATCCAGAACCAGTAGAAAGGAGGCAAGAGAATATTTTTGTTGCATGTTTCTAAATAAGCCTTATAAACATTCAGGCTCCTAAGCAAAAATAAATAACCAGACAAACAAGGAAAGGAGACGGACTGAGCACTTAATAGCTATTCCTAAAGTCACAGTATACCTTGAGATGTCTGTTAGGAAATCAAATGCTTTGCTTTATATTTATGAAAATAAATTTAGGATCTGCTAGAACAAATTGTTCCCCACTGGAAAGCAAAACAGCCCACACTGTTAAAACAAATGTGGCTCTCCAGCAGTCACTGTACGTGCTCCTGCATAAAAAGGAGTGTTTGATGAGAAAGATTATGTGTTAAGTTTACTTAGCATGATGGACAGTACATGAGTATTATATCACTTTCTCTAAACTTCAAATTCCAACATACTTAGAAGATAATTCAGTATTCACATTTCTTAGCACAGACTAATCTCAAAAAAACACTACAGATTTCCAAGTGACATTTGGAATGTGTGCTTGACAAATGGGAAAGGAAAAAATTAAGCAAGAAGAGGAAAAGGGAAAAAAAATCAATACATTACTATCTGAATTGGAAAGAAAAGGACCCTCTCCATCTCACTTTCTCCATCTCTTAACCACATTTTTTAGATGTCTAAATATCCACAAATTGTTTGTGTTTCTCTCTCCATGCTTATTTTTTAATTTCCAGATACTGAAAAATAACAATTTTCAATTGTATTATGTGTGGTCCTTTACAATTAAAGTAAAAGGTTTGTGAATGAAGGCTTTAGAATTAGAAGTGACTATAGCCCAGGAATATATCACTTGTTTTATGACCCACAAATATTAATGAAAGCAATATTATTAGTATGGGAATCCTCTAGGAAGGATTTTTCAGGAAGGAAGTAAGAGAGACTCCAGGAACTGAGAGATCTGGGGGTTGATTCAAATTATTACATCAACTTTATGGTACTATTTTTAATCATTAATCTTCATAACAACTTCACACTCTCAGAAAGAACCTTTTCTGCTATCACAAAACAGTGTTTGCTTTACCAAGGGAACCTATTCTGCACATGCTGTTTGTGACACTAAGGCAATTGCAAGACAAAACCCATGAAGTTTATGACTTCAATACAATAAGAAAGCAATTATAAATACATGTTTCTTCCTCCAATTCAATTTTTAGCAATATTTTCTCCTTGCTTAGCCAAAAATATATGTTCCAAATTTCAGTTCAACAAACTCAACACAAACTGTCATTTTATTCACATATGCACACACAGAAACCCCCTTAATTCTCACCATAATTCTAATTAATCCCCTCTATAAATTTTATTCGGAATAAATTTGATGCAATTACACATATGCAACATAAGCAGATTAATATATCTCCACTGATTCCTATGAGAACATGGTACACCCACATAGCAGATGTATCATAAGTATGGTAGCCGGTGAGCATACATTACAAGGGACAGAGAGTTTTCAGTAAGACAAGTCCCTAGTATCACAAGAGCCGCTTCAGTTTAGGGTGACCAGAAAGGCTTCTCCCAGGATGTTTGTTCTGTTATGTTAATCTATCCCAGTTTGGATTCCCTGGTTGGCTGTTAACCTCTAACCCCCGTCGCTCCCCCAGAGCTTCCCCATTGGTCCCTGTTCCCTAATCCTGCCTTTTCCCTGCCCCCAGATAAAACTGAGTTTCAGAATCGTGTTCATATTTTTGCGTCTTCAACCTTCGACAGTGTAGCAGCAATAAATGCTCCTGCTGGAACGCACGTGTCTCGGGTTTGAAAGACAGGTGTCTGCTAAGGAAGGCAGAGGCCCC